>NC_067283.1:63937319-64247466 GCF_020740795.1 Apus apus | reverse complement strand
CTTTGCAGGTGTCCAAAAAAGAAATATCTGTCCACTGACTGTAGTAACTTGGAACAAACAATCCTGCTGCATATTTGATACCTTCTCCTTTCTACTGCTTCACTCTGCATCTCTTTCAATAGCATTGTATCTTTACACTCTAGTTTTGTCACACTCTTGCTTTCATTTATGAGCTTGTCTCTGTAAGTACAGAAAAGCCAAACACATTGGAAGGCAGATATTTTTTAAAAAGATGTTCCAAAGAGTTACCCAGATGTTTTATTTTGCTGCTGGCACACTAGCAGTGTTAACCAAAGCACTGAGAAAGAGCAAAAAGAAGCATGAAATAATGCTACAGCCAATAATAACTCCTAGGAAACAAACAAAAAAGCCCAATAGTGATCAGGACATGATTGTCTCTATTGAAAAGTAAGGTTAATATCACCCCATTACTTCTGGCCCAGAGCTCTTTTGATCATGTTTGAAGAATTACATTTGTCTTGGGACGTTTGGAGAATTGGTGGGGAGCGGCTTCAATCAACATTTGCTTTGATGTTTCCATGTGCATAAAATTAAAATTCAAATGTATGTGTGAGTTATAGTAATGCACATAAGCTGATGGATTAATTATTTATTGTTAAAACACTAGCAGTATCTTTGATGGGCAAGATGAGATACAACCTTTCCTGTGCAGAATTTAGGGTCTAAGCAGACAGAAGTGCAGCAGGTAGGGTATGTCAGAAAATTCCAGAGAAGGAAGTTAGAAATATTTGGCATCACTTTTTAGTTGAAATGGATTGGGATGGTCTGCTGGGTTTTGTGTGGGTTTTCATTTGGTTTGGGTTTGATTTTTTTTACAGTAGGAAAGATAGAAGATATGGGTCTTTGGGGAAAAATATTAATTAAGAGTGGGATTTCTGGGCTGGCGTATAGATGAGAATTAATTTCTCTCCTGGCAGTATGCTTGTTAAAATATATAATTTTGCACTACCAGAACACATTGCAATGTTTAGATCAAATTTTCTAGAGAACACACTGATGGAGTGTGGAGTGCTCAGATAATGGGCAAAGTCTGAAAGACTTGTAGAAAAAAAATTAATTAAAACCGAATCCATATATTGCAAGATCATATTGTTGTGAGAGAAGAAACAAATCTTGGGATAGCAATTTCATCAGCATTCATGGCAATAAGCAGTGGCACAGTTCCTGTGAAGCCTGCTCCAGAAATGATGTCACTTGCCCACTGTGACATACTAGGCCACTCAGACTGGCACACAAATACTGAGCAGCTGCCCCACACAAATGCAGTTGCATATCTCTAGCAGAAGAAAGACTCTAGTCAGAGATATGAATGGTTATTCACCCATCTGTAAAAAGAAACGCAGTCTGCCAGGCAGCAAACAGCAAGCTTCATACATTCACTGATGAGCAAAGTTGTAATGGGGAAACCACAGGGAATTGTGTTGATAGGAAATGGGCAATGATTGAAGGTCTGTTCCATTAAACCTACTGGGTCCAGGAAGGACACTGACAAAGCTCACTTCCCCTGTATGGCTCCAGATGTCCATGAAACTTTCTTTCCCTCCCCCCTCCCAATTTTTCTTTCACATAAGCAAAGACTGGCACTGCCTCTGCCACACCAGAGGTCTGCCTGAGGTCCAAAAGGAAGAGAACTGAAGTGGTACAGCACTACTTTGCCTCTCCACAGTGCCAGCTGCCCTGGAAAGATGGATGTTGACTTGTGGCCATTGCATTCCTGCAGCTGGGTTTTAGGCCATGGATGTAACAGGCAAGAAACAGGTCACACCAGTTTTAGAGTTTCCATGAGTTACATTTTGAACCAAATACTGCTGTTATTAAAGAAGAGAAGAGTGCAGAGACATCTTTGATCCTCTGCCTAGAATAAGTGAATTAGCTAAATGCTGAATATCTGGCATTGTGCAATCATTATTGTTCGTCATTGTGACAGGCCGGAAGGAGCAAACATAATAATTAATACAAGGCATTGTGATAATGGCATTGTGTTCCAGCTTTAAACTGCTTAAACTAAGCTTCTCTTTTATTTAAGTAACTCCCTGATAATTCTGTTAAAACTTCAGTCTTGAATCAGCGTTTAAAATAGAGACATTTGCTGTCCTCTGGCTGAGGTGTGCTTAGAGGCAGGAAATGTCTGTGTTTGTATGTGTGTGTTCCTACTTCACCCTCCAGCAGTACCCCTTCAGAGTACTGATTGCAGGGCACAGCTATGACTGAGTCTTTTTCTTGAAATGTCAGATTAACTTCTCTAGCTAAATATTATTGTACACATATGCTACTTGTAGATGAAAATGTTTATTTGTCAAGGTAATGTTCGAAGAAGTATATTGAGCTACTTCTGCATTTTCAGAAATGCAGGGTTTTATTCCAGTTGAACAGTCATTAGCAACAGTATTCTGCCTAGAATCATAGAATCATTAAGGTTGGAAGGGACCTTAAAGATCATCAAGTTCCAACCCCCCTGCCATGAGCAGGGATCCCTACCCCTAGATCAGGTTGCACAAAACCTCATCCAACCTGGCATTAAAAAACTCCAGGGATGGGGCATCAACAACCTCCCTGAGCAACCCATTCCAGTTCCTCACCACCCTTATAGTGAAGAATTTCTTCCCGATGTCTAACCTAAATCTCCCCTCTCCCAGTTTAAAACCATTACCCCTTGTCCTATCACTATCTTCTCTGGTGAAAAGCCCCTCCCCAGCTTTCCTGTAGCCCCTTCCAATACTGGAAGGCTGCTCTAAGGTCTCCCTGGAGTCTTCTCTTCCCCAGGCTGAACAGCCCCAACTCTCTCAGCCTGTCTTCATAGCAGAGGTGCTCCAGCCCTTTGATCACCTTGGTGGCCCTTCTCTGGACCCTCTCCAACAGGTCTATATCTTTCCTGTGCTGAGGGCACCAGAGCTGTACACAGTATTCCAGGTAGTGTCTCACCAGAGCAGAGCAGAGGGGCAGAATCACCTCCCTGGCCCTGCTGGCCACACTTCTTTTGATGCAGCCCAGGATGTGTTTGGCTCTCTGGGCTCCAGCACACACTGGTGGCTCATGTCGAACTTCTCATCAACTACCACTCCCAAGTGCTTCTCCTCAGGGCTGCTCTCCAGCCATTCTCCCCCCAGCCTGTATTTCTGCCTGGGGTTGTGCTGACCCAGGTGCAGGACCTTGCACTTGTCCTTGTTGAACTTTATGAGGTTGGCACTGGCCCACCTCTTCAGCCTGTCAAGGTCCCTCTGGATGGCATCTCTTCCCTCCTGGGTGTCAACCACACCACACAGCTTGGTATCATCAGCAAACTTGCTGGGGATACACTCAATCCCACTCTCCATGTCTCCAACAAAGATGTTCAACAGCACTGGTCCCAATACTGACCCCTGAGGGACAACACTTGTCACCTGCCTCCATTTGGACATTGAGCCATTGTCCACAACACTCTGGGTGCAGCCATCCGGTCAATCTCTTATCCACCGAGTGGATAGGTAATCTATGGCAAAGAAAATTATCTGAAATTGTGACAATTCATGTAAATATGTAAGTTTTTATATAACATACAAAGTTTTAGGTTTTCCTTTTTAAAAATGTATTTGAGTTGTTCTAGTACAAGAAAAAAAAAAATTAAACATTTTCAGAGTATAAAAACTAGCTTCATATACCCAAAAGTGTTTATTTTAACCATCTTTTAAATAATTTTGCACTTGAAAAAATTCCACTTAGTGGATCTTTTTGACCAGAAGGGCTATAAACCTTTGAACTACAGAGAGCCTGGATTAAAATATCATCTCAGTTGTTTGAGACAGAATCAGTCATAAACAATGAGGATTATGTATCCACTTAAAAAAAAATATGGTGCCCAGACTCAACTCCCCAACTTGCAGACCTCATCAAGTTCTCCACAGTGCTGAGCTGACTCTATGAGGCTGGGGCCTCTCATTTACTGTAATGTTGGTCTGTGTATTCATTGAAGGGATGTTACTCAAAATCATGCATGTCTGTCAGCTCTACTGAAGATCACAAGCTGTGCATGTCAGTTTGCTTGTTGTCTGAGAAAATACTTTCTTTAAAAACACTGAAGTATCTGCTATGAACCCCATCGTCTGCTCCTTGTCCAGCATTTATCCTTAGTAGAATTTGCTGTTACAAGAACCAAGCTGTTTGTCATGTTGGTGGTCTGACAACTCAGGGACTAAATGTTGTGAATGTCTCTCTTCCCTGCATCATTCTTTTCCCTCCCCAGTCTCTATTGTTGTGGGGCTTGTTGGGGTTTTTTTTGTTTGTTTTGGTTTGGGTTTTGTTATAACTACTAACACTTGTGATTTTTTTTTTTGGTGTGAATTCACTTGACAGAGAATTTGGTTATACAACAAAATAAAACAGTTTTCACCTGCATTTTGCTTTGGCTGGTTTTCTAAAATTTCACTGTAGCTATTTTATTGATATATCCACATTTTGTTCCTGCATCCTCTCCTTCTTTATCATTCTGTTACTATTTCACATTCATTCTTATCAGCATGGTGGACAACAGAAGCTGTATCTCATTTCTCCATTTCTTTCCATATTCAGATCAGTACCAAAATTACCTATAATCTATTCTTATATAACACACAAATTTTTCCTAACCTTCCACCTCTGCGTTTACCTTAACATTTTCCTACTTTCATTCCTGTAACTTATATAACCTATAACCTACTCTTTCCTAGCTGACTTGACACTTGCCTTGCTTCCCTTCCCCTTATCTAGACTCCTTGTATCTTTGGCTGTCTTCCTAAACCTTAGAATTCTGCATCTTTGAAACTCCCCACAGAGTTACTTGTGTGTTGGCTCAAACTTGGTTTTATTACTTTCAAACCTTATCCCCCTTTACGTGCTTTCTACTGTGTACCTTAGTATGCCAACTTATAAATCATTTTTCCTAAATTTTCTTCGCTTGCACTTGTCTCTGTCCACTCCAAACATAAAACTCTTTCAGATTCATCTTACTGCTGCCCTCTCTTCTGTAAGAATGCCAGGACTCTGAGATAGCAATCTTGTCGACTGTATTCTGTGCTCAGTTACACTCATGCAACATGAGCAACTCAATGGAATTGAGCTCAGTGGCTTTGCACAAGTATAAGCAAGGAAGAGTGCTTAGAGAAGATCGAGCATTTACTTTAAAGGTCCTTTTTTATTCATTTAGATTTAGTGCTTAATGATGTTGGCACTGCCAGATGTTTTGCAGTCTTTAAAGGCAATTAAAATGCATATTACTTCAGCTTCCTTTTCCGACTAGCCCAGCTAAAAGCTTACTAACTGAAATGGTTAAGGATTGCTGTTGATGGTGAGTGGGATCTAAAGGTCTTTCAGAACAACCGGTGTAAATAAGTCAGTGGTTCCACCTGGTGTGACACAGAGTATGAGACACATCCGAGGCAGTAGTGTCTCATTTGGACATGATACCAAGTCTGTGGAAGCATATCAAATACTTCATTCACATAATGTTCAATAAGTGAGTCCTTCAGACTTGATATCCTGCCAGTGGGGCTGCCACAATTCATGTATTCATAAACACTGTCCTTGAGATCTTGTCTGCTCCTTTCTGCACAAACCAGTATATTATAAGAAATTTAACTTTTTCTGTAGGGAACAGTATCCCACAGTTTTTATGAATTACTAGATGCCATCCCAGCTCTTTACTGATAATGTTCCCTGGTTGGAGTTATATATTATGAAGCACAGTTGTTTCTAAGATTTAATAATGTGACAATTAAAAATATTTCTTTTTTTTTTCTTCAATAACAGAGCCAAGGAGAAATTAATGGTTGTTTGTGTCAGTCTTCTAGCCAATTCAGTCTGACCTTTGCCTTAGCAGACATTACAGATTTAGGAATTGAATAAATGAGGCAGTAATAATTTTAGAAACATCAAAAAGGTTTTATTCTATGAAACAGATACCAAGAAAAGCATACAGTATTCTTCTAGAGCTTAATTCTATCAGCTTTCTCACTGTTGCTTCAACAAATAGGAATTTTCCCTGAGAAGGCTTGCATGTGTGTCCTAAGAAAATGTTTGCATCCAAGATCTAGTTTCTGCTGTCATTTTCCAAGCTAGTATCAGTGAAAGATTTGATTAAAAAATCCCTTAAGTTTTTTTTAACACGTCTTTAGGACTACAGGCTACCATAAGGAAAGCAACAGGAAGAGTTGTTTGGGGTTTTTTTTTCCCCCAAACAACGGGCTTTTTTAAAACAAAAGCTGATGTGATTTGTTCATATCATATTTGCAAGCGTTGCATCTCATTTGGTTGAATCACTCTTGATTTACACAAGAGGATCTAGTTTACACTTTCTTTGTCTAATGAGTTATCAATATGTCCTATTGCCATTTTGCTAATCAAAAGGCTTTTAACCACTCTGGCCTAAAACTAAAGAATACTTTTATTGCTGTACTATACCATAGTATAGTACATTTCATCACTGAAAACGCTGTACAGAGCTTTTTGTTTTATGCAGTTGAGTGGGATCATTGAAAGCTAGATGTCTGGGCATAGACAGCATGATGTTCTATCACCTTTTACTGTAGAAAAGGAATGCTTCATTAACAAGGTGAAATTGCCGCTTGGACTGGCTGAAATAAGTCAGAAAATTAGTCTGAATCTTTTGGTCACACGAATCTCACCAAGGGGTAGGCATGTTCTGTCAGTCCTTTTCCAGATACTTTCATTCAGTCCAGCTGGACTACACGGATAACTCATTTATCTGAATACATGCACTGCACTTGGTACAAGAAAGCAGCTTTGTCCATAGAAATACATCTTAGATGTATTCGTATAATTTTTGTTTGTTTGTTTAAAGCTATGACTTTCAAGATGTTCAACTAATCTGCAAACTTCAGTTTGACTTCCATGCTTACAGTTCCGTCATTTGACTTGATGCGGTGTGTAAAGCCGTGGTTGTTGCTGTATGATGGGCTTGTTGCAGCCATCACTTGGTCTGGTGAACTCACTTAACAGGAAAGTCACTATCCCAGCAGCAGCTTCTCTCTCAATCCACCTTTGTCTAATGATCCATCTGTATAGCAGTGTTCTGTGAACATCCTTCAGAACCAGGAGCCTCTCAGGGGAAAAATCACGGAAGTTAATTTTTTTAAGAACCTTCTACTGCAAGCCTTGTTGCTTCAAACATGCAAGACATTAATGGGCTTGAAAGAACTGCAGAAGGCAGGAACACAACCAGATATGATGTGAATAGCAACAGTGATAAAAGTTTTGAGTAAGTGGAGATGAAAGTCTCCATTTTCTGTGGTCACCGGTCCTCTGAAACAGCCAGTTCAAACTAAGACACAGCTAAGTTTGGAAACTCCAAAAATGAAAGGTAAAACTTTTACTGTCTTCTAGGGTATCTCCTATCACATTTCAAGATACACTCTTTTGTAGCTTAACTCTGTACAGTGGCTGGTTACAAATAGGCAAGATATTGGCACCCACTGCAGACAAACCTCAGTATGTTAGCACAATTGATGGAGTGGGAAATGGTACATAAGTTTGGCTGGATCTCTTATGAGCCAGATTAACTTAGCTCATCCAGAACTACATGTTATTACAGCTAGGTTGCCTCCAGTACCGGATCTGGCTCAGCACTGCAGTTTAAATTGTAGATTTACTGGCAAAAAATATCCACCACGATTAACGGGAAATGCCCTTCAGGGTGCACTTCCTTAGGGTGCACTTCTGAGAGAGCCCTCCAGAAGCAGAGAAGGACAAACACGAGCTTAGAAGACCTTAAGGAATACTGTCATAATTTGGCTCTGGAGAAGACACTAGAACAAGATTTTATTCAATTTCATGGAGAGCTCCTTCTGTCAAGAAGCCAAGTCCAAGGAAAAAGGTGTATTTGAACTTGCTGCAAAATATGTGTTTGTAGAGATGTGAAAAAGTCATAGATTTACAGTAGATGCTATGCTGCCTTTTGCACTGATTATTAGTGCAATATTTCTAACTTTAAGAACTGTGGTCTAGTAGGCTAACAAACAGGAGGATGCTATACTGGTGCTTCAAACATGGAGCTTTCCATGGAAAAGTAATAGTGTCAATAAAAACTAATGCTTCTTAGCTTCCATATGATAGTACAATTCTGTAGTCTTTTTTTTCTGGTTCCTCAGCTCTTCGCAAATTGTATGCATTCAGCACACTGGAAATGAAGACATAGTGAAATATGTGTTATCCTCTAATGTCTAGTAAATAAGGTCACTTAAGAATTCATCTTTCGAGTATCCCATTTTTGGAAAAGAGACTTACGTAGCAGAACATTCATAAGCTTCCTATTCAGTTGCTTAAGTAAAAGCAGAGCAGAGGAGATTAATGATTTGAAATATTTTAAAGAAAACTGTCACTTAAAACATCTGGTATTTCAAGATGCTCTTTTTATGTTTCTGTTCTATCAAAAAGATCTTTTCTTAGGAGAAGGCAAGACATATTTTTCATTTCCTCCTCTATTCCATAAGCCTCAGCCAAGTTGCTCATTTGTGATATCATACAGAAAACCTCATATCTTTGGGAATACTCACTGAAAAGCTACTGCATTGACATTGGGATTTACATTACATGAAGTGAAATTCAGAACTTGTTAGCATCCTATTTTCTGTTTGTTTTTTTCTAGCCTTGTACTACATGTTGCAAAACATTTAAACTAAAATCCCCATTCATTATTACCAGTTAAGAAAATACCAGTACCTGGTCTTAGTTATTAATTTACTTAAACCATGTAAATAGGCAGGTGTAATGACTCTCTGTGGACTAAATTACTTTTAAAACTTTTAGAATTCCATTTTATATTTTTGTGGTGGTTGCTTTTTCCTTTCTTTCTAATTAGTTGAATATGCAAACTGTCTTTCTGAATATGCTTTGATTACTTCCCAAAATCCTGAAGTAATTCTGGATTTTGTATTTTAAATATGCTTGACTGGGACACTTCAAACATTTTTATTTATTTTAACCTTTGAGCTTTTTTAGTTACAAATTATATCAAAATGCTGTAGCTCTGCTCAATGCAAAGAGAGTTTCATACCCTCCATTGAGTTTGAGAGACTTGACCAGAGTGACTCTTTTGGATGATGAAAAATTTGGAAAGTCCAGGTTGTCCTTGTCCCAAAATAGAATTAGGCAACTCTTGCTGAAACACATTTTCCAACCACTTCGCAGATTCATATTGATCAGATTTAGATTTGATTGGATTAGCTGCCATTGTGGCAGTATATTTTTATCAGAAACACATGCAGGGGAGATAACACTGCATTCTTAACTAGATTTTGATACATGCTATGGTCAAACTGCCTGCTTCTTTCTGCTCCTCTTACCCAGTCTGAAGGGCATCCCAGGCCTGAGCAGGCTCTCAGAAGTAGCATTAGTCTCAGAGCAACCCCTGGTGACCATGGTGCCTTCAGAAAGACCCAGAGGATATAATATTTCATCTCATCCTCAGCAGATTCCTGTGTACTTTATGAATGATGAAGGATGGGATGACATATATACAGTAAGTAGAGCCAATTTTTATTTTGCCCACCGAGGAAAATTTGACCCAAAATCTGAAGTCTGGTGAGGAGACACGGAGACTACCAATGGGGAGGATTTATCCTGGGAAAACGATCGTGCCAACACGGCTCCTTACAGAGTATAGTCTCTGTGTTATTGCTGTATATCCTCTGAAGGATCCTGTCCTTCACTTGAAATACTCCATCCAGTAGCACTTAAACACTTTGACTGACAGTTCACAATGTGTAAAAAAAATACCACATTTCACTGCTAAATAACGTGTTAAAAGCAGAGCAAATTGTATCAGTCTCTCTGAAGTTTTAAGTCCTTTATGAGCATTAATCTGAGTTCAGCAAATTTCAGCAGCAGAACACTCCAGCCATTCTGAGCCCAGTGCTGTAGCACTTAATGGAATTCTGATGGTCCTCCATCATTCACAGTAGTTACAAAGATACCTCCAGATTAATACTTAAAGCTGCTCTTCCTGTATTCCTTAATGGCATAAAATAAAAGCGGTGCATATAATCTGACACAAATTAATTTAAGTCCTTTCATCTATTTTTTCAATATATGCCATTTTATTCCAGGTACTTGCATCTAGAGTGATGGGTGTGCATGCAGTAACTGCTCTTTGTAATTTGAATGCAGCAGCCATGGAACTATGAAGCCTTGCTAGATGGAAGTAGTTACTGTGATGCTGCTTCATTTTCAGCAGAAGCACTCACAGAAAATAAAAATTAACTACTAACAGATAATTTTCTTCTATGACCACAGAGGTCATAGATTGTAATTTGCCTATAGTTAGTATAAAAGCCTAACAAGAAGTTTTTCTTTTGTGTTATTGGAATGAACTTTCGTTGTCAAAGAAAAATACCTCTGGCAGCTAAAAATAAGGCTGTTTGGCTTAGGGTAATAGTAAGAAGTGCTTGGAAAAAAATGGCTATAAAAGAAATTAGTTACACTTTTAAAACTATTTCCCTTGTGTATAAATCAGGCCAAGTGGACTTTTTCCTGCAAATATTTTGTAAGAGGGCAATACAAGTTCTAGGAAATGTCTCCTCATTGACACTTTGTCTGTCGGGATCATTCCTTTTCCATGACTGCAGTTGAAGACATACAACTTAGCTTTACAGCATGTCAACAAAATCTACTAATATTATATTTTTCATAACATCCGGGGCTTTTTATGTTTAGTCTTTTCTAAATGCATTGGTAAGATTTTTAAATGTTTTTGTTTGTTTTTTTTTAGTTCCGTCACTGCAATTCTAGTAATACATAATAACGTCAAGTGAGGAGACAATATATGCCAACAATTGCTGTATTACCAAAATAAAAATAATTTTGATCTCAGCAGTAACTATTTTTAGATGTGTGCTGTAAGTAAATTAAATACTAAAATTACAGTTCAGTATATCCAGGTTTGAGTATTGTTTCCTTGGCCCCCTCCATTTTCTTTTCAAGCTATTGGGGACTTTCTGCAACATGAGCTAGATTAGACTTCAGTTGCCAGCTTTTCAAAAAGGATATGCTGGTGGAAGACCAGGCCTGAAAAGTTATTTATAATTGGAAATCTGTATTAAATTTGGCTTCTTTTACATAGGGTTTTCAAACTTTCTGTGACTGAAGTAACTACAGTTGTTTTTCAGTCTTTTCCTTTCCGCGTGAGATAACATGCAAATTCTGAGCAGTACTTAAAGCACAAAGCCTTGTTGTCAAATATATGCTAACAATATATGTGTAATCCTCTATCTTTTCCATTTTCTATTTGTATTAACCTACTGAGATAAAATAGACAATATAGTAAGATCTTTATACATAGTCATAGCCTCAAAAGACCAAAATTAACCCAGTGAGATATACTTAAGTATTAGATGGATTGCTGTTAATGAGAATAGGAAAAGCAAGAAGTACAGCTTCATTTCTAGTCTATTCTGGGATTATTTCATCTCCATTAGGACAAAGCTAATGCAACACTAATTTTCTATTTAAATTTTATTTTAAAGGTTAATTGGAAATTATTATAATACATTTAAATGATTCACTGGTGCGAAGAGGAATTTCTTACTGAATGATGTAATCAAGATTAATTTTCTGTAATTTTGTTTTACCTGGCCCCTCCCAAATTTTGTAACATAGAAAGTATATCCAAAGAAAAATAATTCTGTCATATTTTGGGGATCTTACATTTTGCATATGTCACTTAATATCTTCCACTAGAACAGTATATTTAATTTTAAAAAAAAAGTTACTTACTTGTTCTTCTGGACTTATTTTAATTTCTTACACATAGTAGTGAACAAAACAATGAGGTAAGCTACTACGGTGTTATCTTCACACTCTGAAATCTAATACAAAACCATCTTAATAGGCTCTTAATAATGCCTAATTTAAAGATAAATCCTAGATATATCTGTAGGTCATGTAATTAAACATTTATGCCTATATTAAGAAATACTGGGAAGCTTTTTATTTATTCATCATTTTGTATCTTTTCAAGTCATATTCTAGAGTCAATGTCCTACAGACTGTTCTCAGTAAGAGCTTCTAAAGGACACAGACACCAAAGAAGAAAAACAGAACTCCATCTTATTTGAGAAAGCTGCCCCAAACCACCCCTGCTACCAGAGAGGAGAATGTCTAACCTTTCCCTAAAATAATAGTAAGGTTGTTAGTTCTGTTGTAAAATACATTCTTATTAGAGTAGATAATTTATTGGTTTAAAGGTCATAAAGGAAAAGCCATTGGCAGTGAGAAAACAATGCAAGAGAACATGTGAAACAGCCCAAGCAAGCAGGATGTGAAACAATTAAAATAATTTTTCAATTAATGAATTCTGTTTAACTAGTGTATTTCCAATATTAAAAGTTACCATTTTAGATACAAATTGCAAGCCATCTCTTTCTACCTCTCATCTGTTTAAATCAAGGCAGGTATTAAGAGATCAGGTCCATTGTCCTTTATTAGTTTCATTCTTAAAACATCTACAAAGTGACCCACAACTGTATTTCACACTAAGTGGTTATTCAACTTATTGCTGTATTAATAGCTTGTGAATTATATATGAGGAAAAAATCCCTTGTAAGAAACATTGAAAGAGATCTTGCTTGTGCCTAATTAATAAAACTTTTTTTTTTCCTACATCATGGTCATTTTTAAGATTCATATCAACTCTATAGTAGCCTCTAGCTAGAGAGAAAGCCATTAAGGATAGTGGAGTTTTAATGAAGCATTCACTGTTTATTCATCCCATTTTCCACTACTAACTGACACACAATGTGAGTTATTGGAAGAACAAAAAAGGATTGCAAATTCTATTGTTAAGAGGAAATGGAGTCTGCTGATATTGAACATGCACATGCAAAGGATGTAGAAAGTACCCTAAGAGGCAATGTCACAATAGTGAATAAAGTGAACCTTGTGTTAGATTAAAATATCCTGCTTACTTACCTGGCAGGGAAATAATTTTTTAAAATAGAGCATTAACTGTTGTTTGGGTTGTTTTTTTAATATAAAATGTCACATTAATATTACATGACTCCTTATACTAAATGATCAGAGACCCATGAACTCTGCTTTGAATATTAAAAGCTATGATTTTCTATATTTTGCATTTGTTATGTTAATGTAGAGGATTTAGAGAGATCAGGCAAGGACTCCAAGTATTGTAACAATTGCTTCTGACAAAAATACTTGTATTTTGTATTAGTCACTTGTGAAGCAGTCAATAATACACAATGTTTGCTCTGTCTCTTGCAGGGTTTCTCTTCTGTGCACAGTTATGTGAGAAATAACCTCAATAGTCTTGAAAACTATGTTTTTGTGAAGAGGATTGAGGCATTTTTCATAGCAGTTTATGCAGCTGACCAGAAACCAAGCATGGATCAGGACACATTCCGTAACTCCTGTGCAAAGTCCCGCATTGATTGGAGTTGACAAGGAAATGCCCATTGTTAAAACCCATCCAACGTTAGCAGAAATGTGGCATGAAACACATTGAGCATGTGATGGCTGCTGGCACTTTGAACACAGTCTATTCAAACCTCAGATTAGTAAAGCAGTTTGGGTTGTTGGTTTTGTGGGGGTTTTGCGTGGAGCTTAGCACAGGCTGGAAAAATCCAGCGTGGTGATGGTCATTTCCTGCTGAGTCAGGGTGCAGCAAAGCTGCTCAGATGGGATGGTAGTGGTCCACAGGAGATGGTTGTTTTCTGGTCTATGCTACGAAGAGACTGCAGTTTGTTTGGAAAGGCAGAAGTGATCAAAGAGCTTCTGAGATTTGTGAAGGAAAGTATTTAAAAATGTTTTTAAAACTCTTCTTTCAAAGCACAGTGTATCTCTTTAGCTGCTTTGCTGTTGGGGTTTTATTGAGTGAATTGCTAGCATTTCTGAGTATGTGCTTGCTAGAAGAGATAGCACTTCAGAGTGCTTAGCCCATAATATTGCAAGAGGCTTAAAATCAACAACAGATCTGTAAAGATAAACTCTGGATTATTTTACAGAATTATTTTTAGTAAATGGGACTTACCCCATATATTTCTCTAAACAGAAATCTCGACATACGGGTATTTCCATCCAAACCAGAGAAGCTGGACTGCTTCCTTCCAGAGAAAGCAGATTGAAAAGCCTCCCAGCTGTATTCCTGCTCTACTAATTCTGTTTCCCTCCTTTCCACCAGGTTTTGCCTGTGTGGAGAGGAATAGGCATTTCTTGTGTTGTCTGCAAGTGAACCTTTATAAGAAGTTATTTTTGTTGGAAAGTAAGTTTCTCTATATTTATTTATCTGTGTTTTTTTCCTTTCTCCTATTCCCTAAATACACTTGTCTTACATTTAGAGGAAACTCTTGGAAAACCTTTGAAAATATTGCATGTCTTACAGAAGTTAATTATGGACCTCATGTATTCATTTTAGATTGTATGTGAAATGCTGGTGAATTCCATTCAAAGTAAAAAAGTGTGAGAGCTGGAAGGTTGGATTGGATGACGTTGGTCTGATAAACTGGGCAAGAATGATCTTTCATTAGGGAGGAGAAGCTCAGTTTTCCCATCCACTCTGTCCTGTCAGCATGGCTGAGCTCCAATATTGAGAGTTCCATCTACACCTAATTGATTCTGGCCTCTCAGAAGAACACTTCCTCTCTGCAGTGTTTGAGAGATGAGTGTGAAGAGGGGCCATAACATGTTGCACAACCCATTCACCTTTCTTTTCACACCTGGGATGAAAGGCTGCAATCTGCAGCTGGCAACTCAGCAGTGATTAGTAGCAAATTGATGGACAGTGGCTCGTTCAGGCTGGTGTAGCCCATTGCATTCTGACTGGCCATGCCTGGGGTCACACACAAGAGCTTGTTGTTTATTCAGTCTGGCTCTGTGGATGGCCTCCTCTTGCTTTCAAGGGAGGATATTCCCCCAGCTTCCAGGATTGCCCTCAAGCAGTCAGCTGGAGCACTGCTGACTGTCTTCTACCACCCAGCCAGGTTATCTCTTTGTCTTCAGCCTTTCTCCCTTTCTAGTAAAAGGGTCGGGTAGAAGACTCTGCAAGGCACAGGACAGGTGGAACTGGGAAAGGGAAGAGAGCAAGTTAGAGCTCAAGCAGTGGCAGGAACATGATGTGAGCAGGAATGATGGATTCACTCCTGCAGCACTTAGACAGAACTCTTCAAAAAGACTAGTGCTCGTCTTAGTGAAACAGATTAATTCATTCTTGGAAAAACTGCACTATATGCTGTTATCATTGTACATGCCTAGTAGTTTATATTTTGTTCAGAAAGCTGCTATGCACTACGTAATAGCCACAGGAATTAAAAGTTCTGCAATTGGATTATATTGATCCCACCACATAGGTTCTGTGGAAGACAGAATAGCAGAAGCTGTCTAGGCTTCCTCGTAAAAAAGGTATACATTTATTAAACGAAATAATTATTATCCAGGAGAGATGTTTAGCTACATAAGCAACTATCAGCCTGATTCCTTATTCAGTAAGTGATGGAGCTTCTTAAACAGACCACACAAAATGAGTTCAGTATACCAAAATATTGGATCAGAATAATTTGGCTTGGAAGGAATCTTCACCAAGGGTCCAGTCCCCTTTGCTCAAAGCAGGGTCAAATGCCAAGGTAGAGTGGCCTGACCAGGGTTGTATCCAGTCAAGTTTTCAATACCTGTAAGGTTGAAGATTTCATTTCCACCTCTATGGACACCTGTTACAGAGTCTGAACACCTTGTGAATTATTTTTTTTCCTAATATCTAATTGAAATTTCCCTGGTTGCAACTTGTGTCTGTTGGTATCAAAGAAGGAGGTGAGACACCTTTATCTAAAAATAAATAAGCTCAAGTAGAAAAATGGACATAAGGAGTATTTAAAAGTAATTAAAATTAACAATAAAAATATACACAGAGCTTTAAAAATAGACAGGGGACCTCACTTTGATCTCAAGTCAATAACAATTTTGTACTTGTGGTGAAAGAGGTTAGATTCATCATAGGTTTTGCACTCCAGAGTTTTCACTTGACTGCCCTTTGGATGTCAAGGTCAGAAAGAACATGCAGATTGCAACCCAAATTTAAAAAATCCCCAATGTTACTGGAGCATTGGAGCATATAATAGGGATATACTTTCCCATGGCATCATAAAAAAATGTCTCAAAGAGGAGGACAAAAGATGAGCACACAGACACAATTTCATTTTTCTGCTTAGTATTGAAGCTTCTCTGTCTTTCAACTTACAGCAAGCAGAAGTATGTGAATCCCCAGCTTTTTGGTGGGGATCCAGCACTCAGAGGGACAGCAGTGAATCTGTTCTGTGCTTTAATTCCTCGTTCTGCCTGCTTCCAGAAAATAGCCCCCCAGGAGACATGCAAAAAACAAGCTAGAAAGATTTTGACATAGAGTGCAAGTTTCTTGAAGGAGTAGCTGGCCATATTTCTCAGGAACTTTCTCATTTTGCAAAAGGACTAATTTGAAGGCAAATTTCTTTAAAATCCTCAGCTTTCTTTTATTTGTAGCAGGTCTTGATTATGTTTTATTACTGATTAATATATTTTAAAGGTCTCTATGAAGAAAGATTATTAAATTAGCTCTTTCTTGTACAGTACATTAAAAATAAGTTTGGAAAGAATTTGTAGAATAGCTCAAGACAATAGGAAACTCATTGTGTTAGGGAAATTAACCTAATGGTCCCAGTTTAGCAACTGGGACATTACTAGTCCCAGGGACCTGTTATTCCTTGCATTAATGCTAAATTAATGGGGACTACTTGGAGGGGACAGAATCGAGAAAATACTTTCAGTTTGAAAACTGATTCAGGCAGAAGTGATACATACCTGAATGGAATTGTTGGAAAGTAGGATGGGTTTTTTTCCAGAAAAACCTGGAAATATTAATCAGAAAGATAGACACTAAAACACAAAGATTTTCTAGTTGAGAGTCTTCAGAGAAAGGTCACCATTTTCCAAGAGAGGCAGACACATTTTCTGGAAGATTTTTGGTTAATCAGAAATCTAGTTTTATGCCATAGGACATTTGCCAGCCTTAGCTGTGAAGCATGAACATGTTAGTAATCCTAATTCACCTCAGGTACAGAAGATTAATGATACTGAAGATGTAGAAGTTCAAAATGATTGCTTGTTTTGTTTGACTTCTTAACTTTTTAGTTATGCTTTGCCTTCTTATAGGCTGTAATTTCACTTTTTTTAGGTCCATTTTGGGGTTTCTTCATCCATTGGAAAGCTAGCTTCTCGTGACATTTTATATATGCCTAAAAGTCATCTAGAAGCTGGTATTTGGAAAGAAATTTAAAGAGTAGTAGAAATGAATAAGGAAGCAGACAGTGTAACGAAGGATAAAGTATAGGTTATAAGGTCTGTAAAAGATGTACTTTTTGTCTCTTGTAAGAGGTTGAGCTTGTACAGTCTGAGAAATTATGGAGCAACTTTCTTCTGTTTGCCTTGCTTAATGGAACACACCACAAATATAGTCATATTGCAGATAATAAAAACAACAGTAAGGCAGGGCTGAAAACTTTTAAAGCACTAAAGCAATAAGTCAGAAGATGCAGGAAAAAAGTTAATAAAATTGAATGAGAAGAGGGCCATATCTGTTATAAATCTGTACAGAATTATTTTTTCTTCATTATGTTGTAATATTTTCTTTATTACTGTGTTGTTTGAAGTGTAACATCTTTCTTTTAAAATCGAGGAGATAAGTTTTAGAAAAGATGCTACTAAGAGAAGCTATCTTGTGCAGAAAGTTAAGATAGAGAACGGAAAATGCTCGAAGCACAGTAGGAACAAGAGACCCATGAAAGAGACTTTACTGTACTTGATGCAGGTAAAATGTACTGATAGAAGGAGCACATTCATTAAAACAGAGAACTTCCTGCCTTGTTCTCAAAAAAAGGACATAGATCCGAATGCTAGGAGTAAGCAAAAACTTCTCAAGGAAAAGAGAAAGGAAGCAAACATTTACTAAAACTACTAGTCAAGAAAGAAGTTTGTTTTCATATTCCATGTGCCTGCCATTTATTTGTAGTGCAGGAGGCAGCTGGACACAAGTACTGACCCCCATCATTTGACCATGGCAAGTTCCTTGCTACTCTAGCTGTGCAGGAAGGAGTTTGAAAGCCTGCAAAATTCAGTGTCACACGCACAAAATCATAGGGTCATAGAGTGGTTTGGGTTGGAAGGGACCATAAAGATCATCTAGTTCCAACCCCCTTGCATGAGCAGGGACACCTCCCACTAGACCAGGTTGCTCAAAGCCCCATCCAGCCTGGCCTTGAACGCCTCTAGGAAGGGAACATCCACAACCTCCCTGGGCAACCTGTGCCTGTGTCTCGCCACCCCCACAGTAAAGAATTTCTTCCTCATGTCTAACCTAAGTCTGCTCTCTTCCAGTTTTAATCCATTACCCCTTGTCCCATCTCTACATGTCCTTGTAAACAGTCCCTCCCCAGCTTTCCTGTAGTCCCTCCAGGTACTGGAAGGCCACTATAAGGTCTGCACAGAGCCTTCTCTCCAGGGTTTGCCAGCCACAAGGACTTTGCACGTGGCCTTACTGAACTTCATGAGGTTGCCATGAGGCCACCATCTTTGTAAGCAAACATATGTCTGAATCTGGGAGAAGCTTATATCCTCAGGCAGATAGAGCTGGTTTGGAAATGCTGGTAGTTACTGCTCCTGAGTCCCAGTTTATGTTTTGTTTATAATACATAGATTGTTCCCTGACATGAAAATGCATGGTTACAAAATATGACAAAACATGTTGTTAAGGGAGGATGATGGGTCTGGTGGCAAACACGTTGCATAGAATGTGAGTGCAGCCCTCTTCCATACCCACTCGACTCCAAAAAACTCTTCATTTCCCCCAAGTATCACCAGCTTTCTCCTGTGTTGCTCTCCTCTCCAGCTGAGCAACAGGCAGCATGCTGCCTATTCAGAGCAGAGACTGGGGGAGTGCTGGCTGACCATTGCCCTCCAGGGTAAATGGTAGTTATCATAAATACCTTTCTTCTGCCCAACTGCCAGTGTTCACTACTTTTTTAGAAACTTAATTATCCTTAGTACTGCTGCCCCTCTGCCGATGAGTTTGAAATTGGACAGTAGGTTCACAAGTTACCAAGAAAGACTAAAAACTCCAGGGGTCATGTCTCATTTCCTCAGGAAACCAGGGATTAAACAGTCACAGATCAGTGATTAGATTGCAGCCTCTGCTGAGAACTTTATGGGCTGAGCCAAAGTTACAAGTCTAAAACAAATGCATGCAGTGTGATACTAAGTTTTACCAGCATGCCTGCTGTACAAGCCCCATAGGCCAGAGAAAAAAAACTACCTTACAAGTATTTTTAGCAAAGGAAGTTAAGCTTGTAAGAAGCAGAACTTTCATATTTCATCTTCTACAGCTCTTTCTTTTATTTTCTTCCACAGAAATTCCACATTGTCTTTTTCAGATGGATGCCTGGCGCAGAGTAAAGGACATGCAGTGCACAATACCTAGCAGAAGCTGAAAATGAATGATGCTTTTTGACAATGTTCTCTCTGCTTTCTCTGTTTGAGATCGGTGATACGATCATCAAGAAAAAGTTCTAAAATAATCCCAAGTGACCTCTTCGTCCCTTGACTCCTCTTTCCTCAAGTCTAGAAACCATCAGAAGAAATGACCAGTCAACAACCAGAGGAGCCTGTGGAGACTCAGAGCTCAGATGAGCTTGAGTGCAAGATCTGTTACAACCGCTATAACCTGCGGCAGAGAAAGCCAAAAGTGCTGGAGTGTTGTCACAGAGTGTGTGCCAAATGCCTTTGCAAGATCATAGACTTTGGTGATTCCCCACAAGGAGTCATAGTATGCCCGTTTTGCAGGTTTGAAACTTGCCTGCCAGACGATGAGGTTAGTAGTCTTCCTGATGACAACAACATCCTTCTGAATTTAGCTTGTGGGGGAAAGGGAAAGAAGTGTCTACCAGACAACCCAACAGAACTGTTGCTGACTCCCAAAAGGTTGGCATCTCTGGTTAGCCCTTCTCACACCTCTTCCAATTGCCTGGTTATAACAATCATGGAAGTACAAAGAGAGAGTCCCCAGACTCTGAACTCAACCCCTGTGGTGGAATTTTACAGGCCTACAAGTTTTGACTCTGTTGCAACTGTGTCCCACAACTGGACAGTGTGGAACTGCACATCTTTGCTCTTCCAGACCTCAATTCGGGTGCTAGTGTGGTTGCTAGGGTTGCTGTACTTTAGTTCCTTGCCTTTAGGGATTTATTTACTGGTATCTAAGAAGGTCACCCTTGGGGTTGTCTTTGTAAGCCTTGTTCCTTCGAGCCTTGTTATTCTCATGGTTTATGGCTTTTGCCAGTGTGTTTGCCATGAAGTTCTAGACTGCATGTCATCTTGATAAAAAATACAGTCAATGTATGGCCACATGTGTAGCACAGTTGATTTCTCCTGTCTTTGTATTCTTATTTATTCTTATTGTTGTCTATCCCACTAAATGGAAGCAGTGGCCCTAGTTACACGGTCCTTTTTTTCTACTTGATTTTATCCCCCCCCCCCCCTCCTTTTTTTTAAGCTAAATAATGGAAATAAAATTTGCATACTGATTTTAAGAGGTCAAATTGTAAAAAGGGATAAAGCAAAATTGCCAAACTTGGTGCCTCCTGCTGCTGCCACTATTCATATGAGTACCCTTTTCCTTTCTCTGGCTTATCATGCCAGCTAAGGCTGCAGGATCCAACCTAGAATAAATGAGTATAACGGGCACCTTCCAGGTCAAAGAACAGCACCTCTTCATCCAGAGTATCTCATGCTTCGGAATATCTTTCATTTCTGCCAGCAAATGAAATACCTTTATTAGTTATTACTATAAAAAGAAAAAGACAAGCTACCATTGCTTTTTTCAGTTCTTGTTATAGCAAAAATACTTGTGGGAGGCCAGTGGTCGAAGTGGTTTTGATTTCTGTGACATGAGAAATCTTTTTCTAGGGTTTTGTTTTTTTTCCCCAAGCAGAAGCCCACTTTACTCATCATATAGTTGCAGCTTCCTCTGAGATATTCCTGCTAATGAGTACTTTCAGGAACCCAGCCAAACATTTGCTCTTCTCTAGGTGCACTTCTTTCAGTGTGCATCCATCTTAGGCTTCCCTTTAAGAGTTCAGAGCAGACTTCTCTAGCTATGCTTTCTTATGGTTACCCTCCCAAGATTTCCACCACCACACCATGTTTCCAACCTATTAGTCCTCATAACAAGTTGCCTGATCAACTTCATGCACATCTATCCTGTGGTAGCTACACTGGAGAATTTGGCTTATGTGAGTTTAGCTATCAGGATAGACTTTTATTCCAAATCATTAGGAAATGGACCTTCAATCACTAATACAAATTCCAGGGAAAAAAAAAATAATCTGAAACAGTTAATGTTTGGTTTGTTGGGTTTTTCTCTGAGTTTACAGAATGAGCATTGTAGGGAGGTACTATGACTTTGGGAAGGTTTCTGTTTAACAGATAGTCTTTCAAAATGTTTAATAGCCTGAACTCCCTCTGTCACCATTGTGAGTTGATGGCTCTCTAGATGTGGTGATTAGGATGTCTTGATTATTTGAGTTCAGAACAGTTACTGTTGATTTACCATTCCACAGATAGAAGTGGGGCCCTGTAAGGCTTGCTTGTATGTTGCACAGTCGAGGCTACTTTTTGAACTACTAGAAGAGCACAAAAATAAGAAATAGTTAATGTTTATGTATAGTCACATAGTGTTTAGTCAACACCAAAGCTGCAAACTCATTTTCCCATGCAGGGTAAAAACTGAGGAGGAGGAGGAGTTGAGCAGTGCAAGCATGCTTTTTGGGTCAGGCACAAGATTTAGTAATTTCAAGGCAGTGTAAGAGGGAGAGGGGTTTATTGCATGAAGACTGAATGTATGAATGTACACTAACAATGTATATTCTTAGGGTAAACTGACTTTGGAAAGCATGAAAAGTGCCGACAGGAAAAGGAGAGGTGGTCCAGTCTTTGTAGATGGTACAGATGGTATCTACATTTTCATTCCTATTGCAAACATAGGGAAAAATGTGGAAATGTAAAGGTCCTGCTTTTCTTGGCACTCATTTCTAACAGTGCATATGTATGTGTGTGTATGTACGTATAGACACATATGTAAGAAGAAATCTTCTAGAGAAATTATAGTTTTTAAGTTTATGGAGTTATGGAGCTATGTACTGAATGATTAAAGGAAATGTTTCAGACTTTTATGTAATGACTTGGTAACAATTATAACTAAAATATTTTCAGAATTCCTAGAAATTACTATTCCTAAGTAATTGTTTTTAACGTTTGTGGTAAAGCACTTATAGTTAGAAGAGGTATCACCTCCAATCCTGCTACACTGCAAGGTTTGACTCCTCGATGAACTAATGAATTTTAAGCATCCAGCAATGATCATGTAAAAAATCAAGAAAAGTAGAAACTTATGTGGTTTTATAGTGCTTAATAACTTCAGGAAAAAGATGTATTTGTAGTGTTAGGGATTTATATGTTTTAAGGTTTGTTCAATATGTCTGAATATAGTGTCTCTAATAAAGGGCTGCCTAACAGAGCAAGTAGGTTTTTGCCAATGTGTGACATATATGTATTACCTCTGCACAACATGTCTACAGTGATACCTGCTGTCTTCTCCATTTGATTTTCAGGTGGTTAAGATTCTCTTAGCTCCATCAACAGGAATTTTGTACTCTGTTTTAAAACAGAGCCTAATCTCAGCAGGATTACAGTGATACCAGTTACATATCCCAGCACAAATAAATACAGCAGTTATTATACTTTCCTACTTTTAAGACTGCCACCCTGTTAAATGTATGCTATTTTAGACTGTTGCAATACTAATCCACTCAAAAATGTGAGCGTGCAAAAACATATTGATTGTACAGCTATTCTGCTGCTCAGCCAGAGCACCTTAGTACAGCTTTGGTCTCATAAAATTCCTATATGACTTATAATATGGCCACTGAGAATTGCTAGGAGCTCTAAATCTCAATTATTTGTGGAGAAGATATTTACTGTGTGACTGAGACTAGAAGAACTTCAGATACTACTTGTTCGTTATTTTCATTCTCTGCCATCCTCAAGACTTAGAGTTGAAAACTCCTATGTCCTCTAGAGTGGAGTAACTCAGCTCAAGTCTGTGTAAATGGGGCTAGAATCAAATCCTGCATATCGGTCTGCCTGTGTTTCCTTCCCTTTCTGTGACTTTTTCCCTCTCCTTGGAAAGTAATTACTCCTTTGGTTGTAAAATACTGCCTGCACGCCAAGGCAATTCCCTTTCAGTAGGATTTTATTCCTGCTTTGCCTGGATATGTGACTCAACCAGGTACAAACCATTACAGATTCATTGCTACAGGATTAATTTAGTCCAAATGAGATTTTTTTTTTTTTAATTGTTTTTAATTTCTGCTTACCTTTTTGATATGGACTGTATCCTCCCCAGCTGCTTGTTTACAGCATGATACAGTGGCATCCCCTGAGGGCCGGGGCAGGATGATGCAGTAGTGGTTGCTGGGCACAACATCAGGAAGGATGTGCTGAGCTGAACCATCCTCTAAGCAGGACCCAGTAAGGGATGAAGCTCTTCTGCTAGTGTGGTCTGAGCCCAGAGCCTAACAGGCAATTAGCAGAGTGGGTTGCATGGAAAGCAGGGCCTGTGGCTTCATAAACAGGGTGGGGGGCCTTGGGGCTGAGGGCCTGCTGTGGCTGAGAAGCTGTGCAAAGCAGAAAAGGGGTCTATGCCTGACACAAAGGGGCTGTGTTTTAAATAAGGAGTTTGGGGTAGAACTGCAAACAGAGTTTAATGTTTTTCATACTGAGCCTTCTGGTCTTAAAAATTTATTTGATAATGAAAAGTAATTTGCTACTGCTGCTACACTGGAGTAGTTCTGCTTCCCAAATGGCAAAGTATTGAACTTTATAATTTAAAGAGATCTAGATATGGGCATGCTCCCTCCATTATATTAACTATTTAAAGCTACAGTCTTTCCAACAGCATTGACCAAAATAAGAGCTGATGTTAGCTGCATTGTGAGCTTTGTACTACTATACACACTACATGCCTGCAAGAATGTGTATGCTAATATAAAACACTTGAAATAGGTGAACTCTTGTCCTGATAACACTATTGGCAAACTTCAGGGTTGCCAGCATTTTACAGTGTGTTCAAGAATAGACACTCTTCCCAATGGACATTATTACCTGAAGATACAGAGGAGTCCAGCAGCACACAGCTAAATAAACAAGTACAGCTGGGGGGGAAACAGCTTTCCAGCTAAATGACTACACATAATTTCAACCAGAGGAAGGGGAACTGAGGAAGTTCACAGGAAGGTTGATGTTACTGTGTTTGAGGGAGTTCCTTGTTATTAGGGTACAGAATGATTGTTTTTCCTAACCTAACCATTTCCAGGGTTAAATTTAACTCACTTTTCCCCATTACTTTTCTGTCCCCTCTGCTGGGACAAGTCTAGATGGAACTGCTGGTAAATAGGTATTTTGGTATTTCTACTAAACTGAGTTTACAGCTCAGTCAAGCAAAACAAGATTAATGCTGAAAAGATGGAAATTGCAGCCAGGATGCAAGAGTGAATGGGATACAGAGGGGACGTGGCAGCAGGTTGTTACAACAGTTTTGATGTCAAGGCAAGGAAAACATGGCTACATGCTGCCTACTACAAAACTAGTGAGAGGTTGTCCCAAGTTGGAGGACCACTGTGACAACACACTCCTCCACGTTGCTTCAGTGACAGTTCACTTCAGTTGTGCATCTTGATTTCCTGGACAGTTGCACATAATGATTTTATCTTCCTGAGTGGATGATGGGTGTGGTGGAAGGTCCACAGTGTTCTACTCCTAAACAGGCTCATTTTAACTAACCCAAACTTTCTCAGGTTTGTTGTTTTTTTTCCCTCCTAATTTCTTCATATTTCTACAAAATCAAGACAGTGTGATTTATTTTATTAAATGGAGCAATTCCTTCAAGGAGAAAAAAACCCAACACTGTCAGAAGAAGTGATGATTTTGAGATCATTTTAAGATATTCAAAGGGGTGGAAAGAGACTGTTCTGAGAATCTACTGTTACTTTCATACTAGCAAATTAGATGTTAACCTTTGAGTGACATCAGTAAATATTTAGTGCTGAAGATTCCTCAGGGATTTTTTAAGTCTGCCAGACCTTAGGCACAAACCCCATACTCCACTGCTTTTCTGTAAAGCACCATTCTGCCTTTTGCAACAGCTCCCCTTGTCAAAAGTTGAACCATCACAGTTTCTAAAGAGGTCTGACACAGAGAATAAATCCCCAGTCTGGGGATGGTAAATCATCTTTTTAGAAACCTGTGTGGCAGTAGCAAAGCTTTCATCACTAAACCTTAAACAAAGAGAAGTCATCTTGCAGTCTGAATTGCTAGCATACATTTCATTTTAAATCAAGTTCCTTTGTGTTGGACAATACTACAACTAAAAATCCTTGTATTGTATTTCTGCCTCTTTCTTGTGTTATACAAATGTAGTTTGCATTTTGAAAAATGTATTAAGTTATAGAAATCAGAGATGGGTAGAAAAAAGCCTAGTAAGTCGTTTTTTCCATTTCCTCTGCCCCTGTAGAGATGAATGCTTTGTCTAGTCTGGTTTTAAATATCACAAGTGATGAGGCCTCCCCCCTATTCCCATGAGGGACTTCTCAGCCATTTAATAGGCACCTTTGTTAGGAAGTGTTTTCTTCATACTGATCCAATTTTTTTCTTTTGCATAATGTAATCCCTTTACTCTGCACCCAATGTTTCAACTTTTATGAAATCTGAGAAATGTATCATATTTATCTGTTTCATACTGCAGCTGAATAATTCATAATCCTTGTTCAAGTAATGCAAGAGATAAGCAACCAGTTGCTGAACAGCTAGTGCTTCACTGAAATAGTATGCCATGTACCAGTAGACATATTTCCTGGCAAGTCTTGGCTGACACTTCTTTCTGCATTAGGGAGTGAAAAATGTCAAGTGAAACTGAAGAAATACATCTTTCCAAGCACGTACGTAGCAATATTACTGAAATTTCAAGAGCTGCTGAGGCAAACAGCCTACTTCTTTAGATTCAGCTTTTCTTTCTAAAAGTGGATGATTTTAACAAAAGTATGCTTTTAAAAAGCATAAAAACCATCCTCTTCATAAGCAAACCTCTCTGTGAGAACCACACAATGTCAAAACTCTCAACTTGTTGAGAGACAAGGCTGGATTGATTGCCACTTGCTGCAGAGCAGTTTTTGCTGACAGCTTAGCTCAGGAGAAAAAACGAATCCAGTGTTAAGCAGAAGAGTTTGAAAAGATGCCTTTGCAACTGTGTCACTGGAATCAGATCCGTGCATGAAAAAGTGACTCATGTCTTGACAACAGAAACAGTGTTGCCAATTTAATTACAACATATTAGATAATCTTCTGCTTATCTCAAATGACAAGAAGGAGCAGTGTGACTAAGGAAGGTGGACAGATGGACTTCATATGGTCTTGCATTTAAAAGATACTTTAAAAAGCAGTACTGTGCTTTAAAAGAGAATGCTGAGCCTGAGACAGGTGGATGGTCTGCTGGTTCAAGGAGGGTCTCTCTAGCAGTGAGTGGTGGTGGATGCATGTGAAAATACCTATGAACAGCCCACATGGACAGTTAGCTTCCAATATGCCCCGACATTTACGGCAATCTGCAGTTTGGAAATTTCTTAAGATGGAAGTTATATCTATTGGCAGGTTTGATTCTTGTCCATGGATTTCTGTGGATTCCTTTAAATGTTGTTTTGACATCCATAAAATCCTGCAGTGGCGAGTTCCATATATTAGTTACATACTTTGTGGAAAAGGTCTGCTTTGTCTGAAAAACTCTTGAGATGCTAGTTATGTGTTCCCTACTGTTTTTTGATAGGAAAAGCAGCTCCAAGGTGTGACTGCACATTGTTTCCTCCGCATGCCTCAGAACCTCATCCGTCTAGAAATATTAATGTCATGATTGTTTCCTTCATATTTCTTGGCTGCCTCTTTTCCAAGATGATGATCCTAATCAATTTGATCTCTCCTTAGATAGCAGCCTTTCCATGCTTGACACCACTGCACCTGCCCAAACCTTTTCTTCTGCTGATGCTTTTTTGTTTTGAGGTGGGATGAAGCACTCAGAAATAGGTTCTAATTGCTGTCATTTGTTAATAAATTGAGTGACCATGCAAGACATCTGTACTGCCACAGCTGCTTGAAATCATGTTGTCATTGATATCACTCATCTGAGGTGTTGCACTTGACTATTGTTAGTTTATACATCATGCATTATATGGAAGGCAAAAACACAAGCATGGATGAACTTGCTGACGTGTTTATCTTAGGCATTCCGGTATATCTGTCTAAATAGCTCAGTTCACATGGGTGCAGGAGATGATAGGTTTCAGAAGACTTTTAAATTTAATCTTGCCACAGACTGCACAGATTTTAGCTCTGTTAAGCACATGGCCTGACATGGCTGGATTGAGCAGCTACTCCTCAGCAAACATTGTAAGATGCCTTCACTCCTCCTCTCTCTGACACAATGGTGCACCTACCTCACTTAATTGCTGCAGCCATCCCAAACTACAGCCTAGAGATTTTCATTGCAAGAATCTTTTGTTTTGGTTTGGTTTTTTACCTCTTTTACTTAATCTTTTCTTACTTCAAGGCTTGTGGCCTTTTTCACGTTCTCCTTTCTTCATTCCAAGAAGAGGAGATGCTGGTAGGTAATTATACTAATGCTGTTTATAGGGTGAGCCCTTTATATTTGGTACTTCATATTGCCAATTAGGGCAAAAGTTAGGGGTCTCTGTCTTTAATTCCCAGGGATGTAAACAGAGGGCTCAACAGCTTGCTGCCCTGGGGAAGGCTCCTTGCAGCCTCTGGAGGACTTCTTCACACTGATGCTCTTTACTTCAGTGCTCCTTTTTTATTCCTGCTTTTCTGTAGAAAAACTATGTGACTGTAAAAAAACACTGTCATTGCATTAAAACTAGATAGGGTTCATTTTTTTTCTCAGCAAAGAATAAAATTCTGAGGCCAAAACTCAGGAATTTTGTGGAGTTTCTGGGGTCAGCTGCAAATCTCTGATAACTTTTTGTTTCTTTTAGTGATGAAACATCAATAGATAAATTAAACCAGGTCAGTGAGGTTGTATAAATTGTATAGGCAGTTAATGAAGCTTCAGAAGTAGGTTCTGAAAGTGTGAGAAAAAAGTTAATAAAAAGAAAAAAAGAGGCTTAATCACACAATAGGGCTTGGATGGAGAGGCCAAACAGCTGCACGTACCTTGGCAAGATGAGATTGTAGAAATAATACACGATGGCAGGTAGAATGTGAAAAACATGTATGTAAGCTCTAGCAAATTATTGACACATTGCAGTGTGTAATTCTTAATCCAACACCTGAAAAAAAAACATCAAAAGGTTTAAGCATATATTGCTTTACTTTATTGTCTCCTAAAATCCAGTGGTTTTAAATTCCAGATCATCTTGAGGCTTACCAAGAGTAATGTCAATTTTATGAGAGGCGTTTGACTGGTGTAACTTTGCCTTCTATAGAAGTCTTTTTTAGGTTTATGAAGAAAAGTTCATAGTCTGGGGACTTCTTTTTTATTTGTTTTAATGTCAGCAATAGAACAATGAAATACGATGCAATCTTGCAGACACAGAAACAGTAACATGGTAGCAAACGGCAAAAGTGTAACTATTCCTATCTGAAATAATTAAGTACTAATGTAAAAGCAATTGTTTCACTCAATAAAAATTAATTTTACAGTAAAGATTTGTCATGGTAAGCATAATTCTTAATGCCTGGATTTGGAGGTCTTTCAGATTTCATTCCTGTTATTCATTATTGGAAGAGTTTAAAAAATAGACTGAAGGTGAGTATGTGATAGTATTTCACAGTATTTTAACCAAACAGGACAAAATATTTCAGTTTACTGCATGAGACTGCCGAGGTATTTTGTGTAAAGGAAGACTGCAGACAATGAAACAAAACCTGGGCAGATTTCTAGATGGTCACTCAACCAGGTATTTTTAAGATGAAGCAACAGTGTGTATGAGGGAGCATTCCAGGTAGCACCTAGAAGGTACTTTGGCGCATGCATTTTGCATTGCAGTCCTACATTTTCTCACCTTGCCCACTGACTGTTACTAAAAACACAGAGATAATTTTTGCTTTAGAGAATGATGTCCTCGCCTCAACACCCTTAGTGCAGGCACCTCTAAACCCTGAGCCCAACAGTGCTTGCCTCACCTGAAGGCTGCAAGCTGCAGGTCGTTCTTGGTGTCACCGGCGAGGCGGTGGAGCCTGGTGGCAGGGAACGCGGGTGGGATCTACACACACGAGTGCACAGGGAAACGCACGCTCCCCTGGCATGAATTATTCCTTCTTTTAGCAGGACTACAAGAAGCGAGTGTGCTGTGTAACTGCTGGCTTCAGACACAGCTGAGCCACACAGGAGCACAACTCGCAGGGCTGCGGTATGTAATCTTGCAGTAGTGGGTAGGATAGGAAGACTTATTCACATGAGCCAGGATGTGGCTACTGGTGTAATTTGCATTTTGAATGGATGAGACTTTGGTATAGTGATGGTTAGACATGAAATTCATGCAGAGGCTTATTTTTTAACCTCACCTGCCACGCTTTGCTTCCTTTTTCTTTATTAAACTGAGGGATGGCCCAGAACTGGCAAGCTTTCTGATTTCCAGATCTCATGAGCCCCTAAGCTTGTAGATATTTGAACCCTGAGCTGTGGGCTGAACCCACTCTTAGCTGAGAGTAATCCGCCTTTGGAAAAAGGTGAAGGTGTACTATCATTCCCTCTTGCTAGTGCAGAAATAAAAGCTCAAATTAAATTTTAGGTGTTTGGTTTTTTCCACAGGAAATTAAAATATTAAGTTTCTTCTCAGCTTAATTTTTACCAGACCAGAATGTCAGGTATTTCCCATTTTTTTCCTGACACAGCCAGATTCATAGATTTAGGAAATTAGTAGGTGCATTACACAAGCAAAAGAGAGAGTGTGATCTTTGCTCTGAAGCTCTTTGTTTCTTCATTGAACTGTACTGATAAAAGCATCACAAAAAGAGAAAATAATAATTTTTAAAAATCCAGGAGAAGAGGCAGCTATGTTAGGTACCCAAAGTGCTGAGCTTTCAGCACTCAGCTGGCACCACTGCAACCTCCATAGAGGAAAAAAATTAAAGCTTAGGCCCAGACTCTTGATACATTGGAGCTAAAAGCCAGTTCTCCTCCTCAAATACAGAAAATAGCAGGAGCTGCTTATGCACTGCAAAGGGGTGAGAACCTGTTCCTCTTGTCATTGACACACTACTCAAAAGGCACATTATTTGGTGGTTAGTTTTAACAGAAGCATTGGTGTTTTGGCCTGGAACTTAGACTCTGGTAGAAGCAGGGCAACATACCTCAGCATCACCTGGTTGTACGTCCATGTCTAGAGCAGCCAGGTGGGGAGGGCCAGCAAGGCTGCGTCTCCCAGAGTTTTAATGGTGATGACATTTAGAGATGCTGCTTGAAATATGTTACCTGCCAGCTGTGCCTGCTTCTCTGAAATGTAAGTCGTGGCTTTGACCAAGGAGATGCAGCTGAACCATTTAATGCCAAACACCTCCAAGAAGGATCCAAGAATGGATGCTGAGCAGGGTTACCCAAAGTAATATCCTGGTCCAGGTTTGGATCAAATTTTTGTATTAACCAACCTGGCATTCAGGATGTACATACTGAAGGTGGACAAAAGGTTACCCAGTGCACCCACCATGGTTTTGTCCCTAAATTATTGAAAAATTCCATATTATTTACGGTAAAAAGCCAAGGTGATGGTAAAAGCATACATGGAAAAATATGCTAGAAAAAATATACTGTAGGACTAGCATGCTCCTGAAAAATCACCTAAGATTCATTTAATAACCAATTGTTTCATCAGTAAAGGAAATTTCCTATTGACAAGGGCTTTCTTCAACTGCTGCCAAGCACAAATCAAGGGATGTTTACTTTGGTGGTTTTATCTCACAGAGAAGGATTGTTTCAGGCAAGTACTTTGCATCTTATTAAAAAATCAGTCAAAACAAACAAGAATGTGAAGATTACACTTTTAAAGTCATTTAAAGCTACCGTGCATAGTCTCAAAATTAAAAGGCACAGTGAGGGCAGATATGATTGGTTTGAAAAGAGTGTATTAATAAAGATGTCAATATACTTGCCTCTTTTAAGTTCCTGATATGAGTGAAACTGCTGGATCCATGGATCTATATTTTTTGCATGGGAATATGGCTCAGTCGTTACAATGGACAGTGAGTGTTTCCCCCTGCCCTCAGTATGGACATCCCAACCAGTAATGTGCTGTGCAAAAAGTATTGATAGGTAGCTTATCTGCAGGCAAGTCACAATTAACTCCTCTAATTCCGTCATGAAATACCAAAACGAGTAGAGAAAAGGAAAAACTGCAGATCAAAGCAGTGTTGTTAGTATATTTTAAATCCCTTTGAGCTAACAACGTATCTACTGTATGTAGCAAACAGTAAGTTAAAAATATTTCAGGTATGTAATTTTTTCTTTCAACTTTACATAGTCATTGTAACATATGGCTGTTGAAAGAGATGCTAATGAATATATTTTCTTTCAGTTGCTGTGTCGTACAACTTCACCTTTGAATTCCCCAAGCTGACAAAAGCTTCAGTAGCTCAGCGTGCCAAAAGCTCCTGCTATTAGCCCCACTACAGAACCTTAATTGCAAACCAGAGATGGTAGGTCATATTCAATGAGCAGAGGTACTGCAGGGTAGCATGGAGAGAACAAAAATTAAAACTAGCATATCAAAAGTGTAGGTATTAGTACCAAAACCACTCCAGTCCCCATCGTTGCAGGACTCCCAAGTGGAAAAAGACTCCTGGACCAGCACAGGGCATACAGCTTCCTTGGGTGTAAAAAGCTGTACACTCCCTCTACTCTCAGGCTCAACACCACACCCAGTTATGCCTTCCAGTAGTATGTGAAGTGCCTGGTGTTACTAAAGTTGATGGGTTTTCTCCTTTCTTATCTCTGGGTGGGGGAATGAATGTATCAGAGATCTGCTACATCTCATGGGTGAAAAAGAACACCCACCAGCATGCTTTTTAAATATAAGATTATGATCACGATAACAACAAAGTCAAAGAAATGCACCTTGCGGCTGCAGCAGCATGTGGGGAAGGACAAAGGTGGTGGATGAGAAGGTGCCTTCCCAGAACAGCTTGTTAGGCCCCAGGAGCAGGTGTGAGGGAGGGTCTGCCTCCCACCCAGGTGAGCCCTGCTCTGGGAAGCTTCCATGGTGCTGGAAAAGGGACCTCAACAAACTGGTCTTGGGTAAACTACCAGTTAGCTTAAACCATGGGGTGCATGAATGGTAAATTTGGAAATCCAACACTCAGCATAGTGTTTTAGGGAAGGCAGCAGAGTGTACCAGGAAGGTAAAATTTAGATCCCTGAGGTGACCTTAGCACAGACCTACCACAACCTAAAGATGTTTCCCAAGCACCACTGGCTGCATCCCCACCTGCACCAGGCAGCTGCAGCTGTGAGGGACCAGCCCTCAGGATCCTTACTTGCTGGAATTGGTGTTGAAACCTCAAACAAAGTCTCGTTTGCATCCCAAAAGGCCTGCCTGAGAGGATGGAGACAGCACTGATGGCCTCCATATGGTCTGCAGCCTGCATGTACAGCAACTGAGATAAGGGGCGACTCCAGCCACTCAGTCTTACGACTCAGTCACACTTGCTCACCCTTGTGAAACAAGGAAACTAGGCCTGTAAAACAGGGCTGCAATGGTGGGCTTTGGGAGCCTCACTGACACCAACTCTCCCCAGTTGGCTGGCCCAACGCTGGATCCAGGACCGGTGATTTTCTGTTATCTCTCTAAACTTTCTTCTGCTCTCTTTTCCTAGTGTCATTAAGTAATGCAGGGCCTAACCATGATTTCTTCTCAGGTTGTGCAGCTTAAACATATATGTATGGTACTCTTGTGATCTAAAAGTCAGCCTTTATGATCATGCAGCCTAAAATAATAACTGAAGTATCTGTATTCCTTGTATAGTTTTAATTAAATTTAATTCAAATACAGACCTCGAGTGTAGTTTCACCTTAAACTGATCAAGAGGTATCGGATGGTTGAGCATTTCCTCGAACCGTGACATTTTAATCACTCTCCCTGGAAAGGCCGGGTTGAGACAAAGGTTGGATCCAGATGTACCAAGGCTCCTCTCTGAGGAGTTTAGAGAGCAAGGGGGTCCCATCTGAATCTCCCTGGGTTGCCCTACCTGGGTCATGACAGCAGGTCAGTGGAGACAACACAGATATGATCAGCTGAAGTCAGGTCATTACCCACCAGAACGGGCTGACCTCTGAGCCAGCATTGACAAAAAACAGCGACTACAAAAGCTGCAGCATAAGGCAGCCATGCACCTGTACAAATGCTGTGATGCAAAAATGATGCAATTTAGATCAGTGACTTGTACCGTATGAGCTACGGGAATTAATATATGAAGGCAGTGCTGCAGCTGCATGGTCATCTCTGAAAGCTTCTCACTGCCCAGGCTCATGGGCTATGTATTCCTTGGGTATTCTTCTCGCATAATCCAATCCGACTCAAGGTCTGGACCTTACTTATAATAAAGACCCATGTATACAGTAAATAGTTTTCCTTCTACTGCCAGCTCCTTAGCCCCTGCTGTCTGGCCAGTTCACTACAAAAATGCAAAGAGAAACAGAAAAGAGGTGGAGACAGATTTGGGTCTTCACGGAGGGATATTTGGGTCCTGTGAGTCTTCATGGGTGAGTCCTCCAGCAGCAGGAGCACTTCTTGAGTGCTGCTTTTATCTTTCTAAAATACTTTACTGAATACATCTGCATGCCCTGCCACTTCTCTCAGGCAAATTAGTAGCACACACTGGTCAGTAGTATTGAAAGCCCATAGCGGAATCTAAAAAGAAGTTAGAAATTACTATTGCCCTTGATAGGAAGAATCCCTCAGGGTCAGCATTTCCCTCCGAAATATTTGTTCGAATTTGGGTTTTGCACACTCTACCACATTATAAAAGCTTCTGTAACTGGCCTCCAGCTGTCTTTGCTTTGATGAGCTCCTCTGTCATTTTAAATTTATTGTCCAGCTTATATAAGTGCAGTGCCTCTCTGATAAGACTGGTATCCCTTGCCATCTTTTTAGAATAATAGAATCATAGAATCATTAAGTTTGGAACGGACTTTTAAGATCATCAAGTTTCAAACCCTCTGCAATGAGCAGAGAACCCAACCACTAGATCAGGTGGCACAAAATCTCATCCAACCTGGCATTAAAAAACTCCAGGGATGGGGCATCAGCAACCTCCCTGAGCAATCCTTTCCAGTTCCTCACCACCCTTATAGTGAAGAATTTCTTCCTAATATCTAAACTAAATCGCCCCTCTCCCAGTTTAAAACCATTACCCCTTGTCCTATCACTATCTTCTCTGATGAAAACCCCCTCCCCAGCTTTTCTGTAGCCCCTTCCAGTACTGGAAGGCTGCTATCAGGTCTCCCCAGTGCCTTCTCTTCTCTAGGCTGAACAGCCCCAACTCTCTCAGCCTGTCTTCATAGCAGAGGTCCTCCAGGCCTTTGATCATCTTGGTGGCCCTTCTCTGGACCCTCTCCAACAGCTCCATGTCTTTCCTCGGCTGAGGGCACCAGAGCTGTACCCAGTACTCCAGGTGGGGTCTCACCAGAGCAGAGCAGAGGGGCAGAATCACCTCCCTGGCCCTGCTGGCCACACTTCTTTTGATGCAGCCCAGGATGCAGTTGCTCTCTGGGCTCCAGCACACTGGTGGCTCATGTTGAGCTTATCATCCTTCTCCTCAGGACTGCTCTCCAGCCATTCTCCCCCCAGCCTGTACTTGTGCCTGGGCTTGTGCTGACCCAGGTGCAGGACCTTGTACTTGGCCTTGTTGAACTTTATGAGGTTGGCGCTGGCCCACCTCTCCAGCCTGTCAAGGTCCCTCTGGATGGCCTCACTTCCCTCCTGGGTGTCAACCACACCACACAGCTTGGTATCATCAGCAAACTTGCTGAGGATACACTCAATCCCACTGTCCATGTCTCCAGCAAATACGTTAAACAGCACCAGTTGCAATACTGACCCCTGAGGGGCACCACTTGTCACCTGCCTCCATTTGGACATTGAGCCATTTTTAAAACATAATTAATTAGAAGTCTCCATAACAATCTTTCTGTAGGGCCTGACCACACATGAATAAGATTTGTCTTCCTTTTATTGGATCTGGTTTGGACAGAAGTGTGATTTATATTATAACATTCCTGTTAATGAGGTGACTCTAAACTCTTATTTGCCTTGATTGGAAGGGTTTAAAATTAGAATGATATCCTTCTGCCTCTAATTCAATAAAATATTCATGTGTGTGCTGCTGTAAGGTATGTTGTCTTTGCACATGCTACTATCAAGCATATGTTTAGGAAATTTCTTTTTAGAAAGAGGTGAGTTTAAGCAGCAGCTTAAGACCCATCTTGAACTGGCACACCACAGATAACATTAATCTGGCCAGATTTCCCTACTGGCATCTGGTTTATGGCTTTATCAAGCCACTTGAACTGCTAGTAGAAGGGAAAGTATACATGGTATTAAAATCTTGCTAGCAATGCTGTTTGTACATACTGTAAATGTGTCCTCTGTTGCCTTTTGATAGTGTTTGTAAAACTGAACTTTTAATTACAGTCTTGTGAAATATTGAACAAGTAATTACAGTTTGGTGTAACCTAACTCTTTAAATGTTTTATTTTTATTTTACTGAACTCTTCGATGTTGCATAAGCTTTTCATTAGTACCAGTCGCTGTTGACATCCAAATTAGCAAGTAAATTTAGCACAATACACTAATGTGCAAATGGAATGCTTCTTAATGAGCCTTTGGGGGATTTTTTAGATCATCCCTTTTCCTTACAACTACAGCAGCAACATGAAGCATCTTTGCCTTCCACAGGTACTAACTGCCATCATGCATTCTTACAGCTTTCTGTTGTGTTTCTGCTGAGCCACAATACAACTTGCACAATCCAGGCAATAAAACAATCAGCTGAACTGTCATAATATTATTATAAGATAAGTCTATCCACCTGGCCACAGTTTGTTCGTCTTTTACAATTCATCATCAAAATTTATATGGAATGTGTAAAAAAAAAATGCGGAGATCTTTAAAGATAGTAATAAAGACATTTACAGCACTTAGCACTGTCTAATTCAGCTCAAAGAGAAATCAACCCACAGATTTTTGTGCCATTCTGTCTTAGGTGCTTAGAATGAAAATGACAGAGAATGAGGAGCTGAACAAAAGGCAGTTACCTAACCTCTCTGAGTCCTGAAAGCCTGTAGATTGCAGGTTATTACAGTGCCTAAATGATAGGGATATTTTTGATAGAAATTTTCTCTCACTTCACTGAAGGGTCACAGATCAAAAAGCAGTAGTTGGAGCACCGAGGATAAAAGCTGATTTAGTCTTTATTTCTATGTCTTCAGTTTTTCAAAATGGGTTCTAATTGTATCTTGAAATGCTCCTGCCTTTAGCTCAGTACTTCTGAATTCAGTTTAAGAATTTGCTGGGTTTTTTTCATCATCAGACTCTCAGGATAAAAACAATGCAAGATGCATCAGTGGCTGTTTCTACCTAGAACACATAATCAATACAATTCTTAGAGCAAGGAGAGGAAGGTATTTTTCCTTTCTAACAAGAAGGAGAGAATAAAAAACAGGAGAAATGTATCAAGCTGAAAGTCAGTAAGAAAGGCAGTTGGAGCTGGGTGTTGTTCTTGCTTGCATCTCCCTCAGGAGTGAAGAGGAGACTCATGTTATCAACAGCCAATTCCAGTCCTATTTTAATGCAACATTGATAGCAGTTATCACAGACGTTTATGAACGCTGATCGAGTGGATTGCTTCCATGACAAAATACAGGATTCAAAGGTACTATTGAAATAAATCACAGTTTGTCTGAAGCACATGCACATGTAATTTGGAAGTACTGACTGCAAGATTGCAGTGATAAGGCAAGTTTCTGTGCTCTGTGGCATCTTTGGAGTTGCAAGAGTGTAACTGAGATGAACGAGGCTACGGTTTCTCTTCGGCACGAGGAGAAAGCCACTGCTGCCACTAACTTTGGTTCATTTCATTATCTTCAGTTTCTTTGTGATGCCAGTATTCCTCACCTGCTGACCACCTTTCTCAGGAGCTAGACTAAATCTGCCTACTAGCAGAACACACACATGGGTTTTCAGGCCTGTTAACGATTCACTGTAAAATGCCTGATGAAAAAACTTGTATCAATGCACCCTCCAAGAAGACAGCTCATGGGAGTGGTTTGAACCATTCCCAGACACTCTTCCAAGATGGAGCAGTTTGGAGGCCACTTCATCTTGTATTTCAGATTCCTAGTTCTTCTATCTTTACTTTTGCTTAAATTACTGTCTTTTAAAAACCTTACTGAAATAAATCATACTGAAGAAAACCCAATGCCAACAGAAACTTTCACAGTAACAGAGGTGGGACTCACAGGATCACCTGAACTCTGCAGGGAGAGGCAGTGCGGGATGAAAGAGCTGGAACAGAAAGACTCTTACCCAAGGAAATTACTGTTAGGAGAAGCTGGGGGGGTTATCTTGCATCCCTGTGTAAGAAGATGGAATCAAACTCACATAGGCATAAGTTTGAACCACGGTTATCTGTAAAGCTAACAAAAGCCTCTTTTCTCAAATGGAAAACAGGAATTTTTTTTTATAAAGACCACAGAAAAATCTGTGCAATTAGCTTCTCTGCACAGATGCTACTCAATTGAATTCAAATCAGGGAGTAACAACTCCTGTGCTTGCTAGGATTCATCTGAATTTGAAGTATAAGATTCAAATGTAGATGATCAAACAATGGTGTGATTTATCTGTTATATGTATCAAAAAAACCTGAGTCTGGATATTGACTGCACACCTGGCTTTAAGCCACTTAATGCAACACAGTACTTCTGCTCTCTTTGATCACTTTTTAATCTTTTCTTCATTTTTTAAGATTTCTTTTTGTGTATTGAGCTATGTACACTACTCGTTCATAAGAGAGATTGCTCAAATCCCAATTTCTCCTTTATTTCTGACTCCTTGGGTGAAGGGTTTATTCAGCTCCTTCCCATTCTGGATGAAGAGGGGCAGCGTTTACACTCCCACTGTCTACTCCAGCTGGCACTTGGACACCCCCTTGAGCCAAGTCTTGAACTCTCCTTTCCTTCTCTGCACTCAACTTGGCAGTCTCAGAAGTGGCCAAGCATCTTTCTCAAGGAGGTGAGCCACTTTGATTCCTGTTGACTTGCCAACTCAGCCTCTTCTCACAAGATTTTGCCTCAAAACAAATCAGGGTACAGAAAAGCATTATGAATGTATTTGTGCTGCAGTGTTCTTTCTGAGACATCTGCAGAAAGCACTTTTTAAACATTTGAAGTCTAAATCTGAAGTGTAGAAATGAATCGTGTTTTTCCCTAACGTATTTGGCTCTCTGTAAAACAATGCTGCTCCCTTTTTTTAATAGTCTTAATGGACAAATACCTTTTCTTCCTGATAACGATACATTGTAAACAAAACTTCCTAGTGCCTTGGAGAAGATGAGAAAACAAACATGTACCAGATGTTAGTCACACTATTTAATGTACTGTTGGAAGGTAGTTGGATATTGTGGTGATGACTGCAGTATAAAAACTTAACGCAGAATAGAAACTAGCAACCAAGAAGCTTTTGAGCCAAAATGAAAATAGGATTAAATTGTCCAACTGTGCAGCACTGGTGTTCTATTTTCTTGTAAAGTAATCTGATAGGCTTTGCATTATTCTCCAGAATACTTCATTGGGCCAAATTCATTCTTAGTGTAACTCCATTGACTTTAATAGACTTGTACAAGAGCTTAGTTTGGTCTATTGTGTGTCAGATGTTTTATGCATGCAGCATTATTCCTAGGAGAAGCTTACTTAAGGATAAAAATGTTATCTGCATTTCAAGACATGGTCCATCTTCCAACTGAGATCCAAGAGAGCAAAATAAAAATGTCAACAAAATAAGAATTGGCAATCGCCCAGGAAAAGAAGTTAAAATGCTTTTTTAAATAGTATTTTTTTTCCATGGTTCCTTGAGAAACATTTTTATTATGTTAGAAGCAAAGCTGTTTTGTGGGTTTTTTTGTTTATCCTATATTTAATTCATTTCTATATTCACAATTATAGTGCTTTAGCCAGCTACAGAGACTAATTAGGCTATGCTATAACAAGGATTACTGAACTATAATTATTATTTATTCAAATCAGTGGAAGAATGACAGAGGCTTATGTTAAAGACAATAGAAGCTAATGGAAGAAGATGCAAAGGAGGCCAGTAGTGATGCATGATATCAACCACCCCAGCAGTACAAAAGTAGCCATCTAATCAACACGCTGAAATACGGGCCTGGTGATATTTGCTCATGAGTCATTCAACCATATTTTTAACCATATTTTTAACAACTATCTCTTTTTAATGAAATATTCTTGGGGGAAAAAAAACGTGTGTAGAGTATAAACACTAGTATTACTAGCTGGTTAATGAAAGAAAGTGTCAGGAAAAAGTTACAGAGATATATTTGCCTGGTATTTTCACTGTATTTAAAATGTTAGGTTTTTTGCTTGTTCTCTGAAAGATTCCAGACTGCTGGATTGCTGCAAATGCCCATGGCTTTTCATCTGCATTTTTAACCCACCAGTTACTTCCAAGCTGCACTTCTAGAATTCAAAAAACAAGGAAAATGGTGCCCATCTGAACAGCCATTCTGCCCTAAGGGACTCCTTCCCCTCATCCTCTTCCCTCTGCAGGTACTTCAGCTAACAAACTTGTCAGGGCTGGTGCAATCTGCAGGCAAATTATGGTATAGCACCTGGCTTTAATCTAGGCAAAGATCCTGGTCTAGAGATAAACTGGCTGATGTGGAACATCAGTATTAACAGCCCTGGGCTTGTTTTGCTCTGATCTAGAATGAAATGCTTTGATTCAACTTTTATTCTGATCAATAAAAAAAATATTTCTCTTTAACCCAGCTGGGTGAAAAATGAGATTTTGTGGAAACTGTCTTTGCATTTAGTTGTACTTTCTGGAAATGGAGCCCAATAGCACTTAGAACTTTAGGTGCTAGTGAGGTACAGAGAAGAGGCTGAATTTTGAAACAGCAGCCATTTCAATCCATCACTCCCTTTCTAGTTCTTCCCCTGCTCTCCAGGCTTCCAGCTACCAGGCTTGTGTCTTTGCACCTCTGTTAAAGTGGAGCAACCACAACTCACAAGAGCTAAGGAAAGCAGGCACAGAGAGGGGTAGAAGCTATTTTCCAGGAGCTATATCCCACCCAGACAGCTGTGGGGCCCAAAGACAGTTGTGATTTTTAAATTTTAACAATGTATGTGTCTTGCCAGGGGATAATCAATATGTAAAATCACCTTACAGAGATGTTTTCATCCTTTTGATACAGAAGAGATGTGCTTGTTTTCTTCCTTTACTGCCTCAAGTCACATGCATTTCTCTAACTTCATGTTATGTACATGAGGAAGGGCATGTGGCAGGGCACAATTGCTGCTTGGGAGAACATCACAAAAGAACTGAGGTGCAAACATGGCTCAGGCATGTATGCCTCAATAAAGGTTCCATCTGTAGGATCCTGAAGTCTCCCAGACTCCTGCAAATGTGAAAGGTGTCATCTGCCACAGGGATCCACAAGCTAAATCCTTTCCTCTTAATGAAAGCACAGCTGTCACTTTTGGGCTAGTGAAACCTCAGGACTCCAGCAATACTGCTCATCTGCATCACCACCAAGAGATTTGAGAGATGACTCAGTTTGCCTTTACCTCCACAAATGTGTCCATATAGTCCATTTATCAGAATTATGCTGTGTCTTCAATACTAGTTTAACAATCCAGAATTAATTCCTTGCTCGCGGCAGTGTATCACCTTCAGCTTAAACCTGAAGATACAGGTGATAAAAGTTAATGTTCAGATTGATGATGTGTATTGAAAACACAATTTCATATTCTTAGTTTCATATAATGTATACGATTTTTTGTGTCTGAGCTCCAAAATGCTGCAACAAAGATGCAGTTTTGCCACATAATCTTCTTATTTGTTTTCTAAATCTTTCATTTGGAGTTATGCAGATGTTCAGTCTGCAGTTATGCAAAATTTCAGATGGTTGTAGACATAGAAAACATGATCACAAGTGTTTACATAAGCAAAATCCCTCAGCAGTGCTGACGTGAAAACCTGAGCTGACTGTCCCTACTTCATCTCTGCATAGATGGCTGATTAGCATTTGGTTTATAACTCACCTCTTCAAAATAGAGCAAGTGTACAGCTTGGTTCTTCTGAAGCATTTATGAGTTTATACAGAGTAGCTGAAATGGAACTTCAGATGTCATCGCACCAATCCCATCTGTCCTTGATCCTGTGTAAAAAGAAAGTGCTGATACACACTTCCATGCTTGGAAAAATGCTCCTGGGTCCTACTCTCAGACATTGCTCTGTTTCGACCACTGCTGTTATAAAAGCCCCTTGGAGCAAAGGCATACTTTTTGTTTTTGTGTGTTACTTAGCATCGTAATATCCTGGGCTGTGACTCGGACCCTGAGACGCAACGGGAATAGAAATAATGTTGTAATAAAGCACTTGGAAAATTCTGCTCAGCTGGCTTTCTCTTGCAGGAATTTGGATTTGCTCTTAATGAGGTCATGTGAAAGGAGCACTTATTTATTCATTCATTATTTTTTGCATATGTACAAAACGGTTCTAGAAGTGCACCCTCAGCACCTTTTACACAACTACAAATTATCTCTATAAAAATAACACTAAACCAAAGTGCAGAGCTGCCACTCAAAATAAGCAGTTAAAAATACACTTGGCAAATGAAAAGCTGGAAAAACATTTATTTGCCAGTGAGATTCTGCCCCGACCACTGTCCTGCCCAAGGAAAAAAAAGGGTCTTTCTATACTGAAGCCACAGAGTCAACAGATACGAGCTCTTTCAGACTGTGAGAACTTGATGAGTTCCAGAGCCTGAAGTCCAGACCTAAGCTCTGTGTAAGAACCTGGGATTTCATCTGACTGTCTTGGCACAGTAAAGAGAGGTGGTAAGTGTGTGTGAGATTCCCTGTATTGCTCTCCTGTGTTCCTATCAATCAATAAATTATAGCTATTCTTCCAGCTATTTGTGTCTCCAATATGGTATCAAAATAAAAGGACAAGACTCCCACTGGATATGAAATATCTAGCTAATTTTCCCATCAACAGCTCTGTATGAAAGGAAAGATACAGCAAAAACTATTGGATTGTTACTATTGTTAGGGTCTCTCCTAAGACAAATGATGGCTATCTGCTTCTCTTGCCTTTCAAAATGTTTCTTTGGATTACAGATACATGAAAGAAGGGCAAGTTCAAAGTTTAAGGAACTGTACTGAGATTCATGAGATTTAATGGCTGGGTTTGCCATTTCTTCAGGAGAAAAGCATATAAAGCAAATAATGTCAAACTTTTTCAGCCATTCACAGTAATCTTAACAGAAGTGAGGTAACTTAAACATATAATGAGTTTCTACTTGCCCTACTGGATTGTAGGAACTTGTCCTTGTTGGCAAAAATATATCCAAAAACAAGTCACTGACTATAATTTATCTGTAATACAGAAATTACAACATTTCTCTCGCAATGGTGCCAAAAAGAGCATTCATTTATGTTTTGCAGGCAGAGTACATCTCTACATAATACTCTTAATGAAAAGATGTAAAATTAAAGTCGTCAGTGTTTATAAACTAATACAAAATTATTTCAAAAGCCAGAGCATCTCTACTTGTCTGATGGTCAAGTCACAACTGAAGAAATTTGATTTTCTTACATTCTGTCTGTTACTCCATTTGGATACACTGGCAGCATTTCATATCAAATACTCATTTCATCATCTGCACCTTATCTAAGTATATTTATATGAGTATACAGAGTAGTTTTGTCAGATTTTTACAAAATCAACTAGCTTGAGCCTTTCAGCAACAATATGGTTATGCTTTCTGCCAGTTATAGAAGTGGCATTTTCTGCTGACAAGCAATTAGCCTTCTGCTATTATTAAAATTATTCAATGGCATTTTTGCCATCTGTTATGATGTGTACTTTTCTTAAACACAACAAAATTTGACACTTAGAGAACAGTGTGGGGGAGAAAGGTTCTACACAAGCAGGACCTACCACAAAAAAACCCACAAAAAAACAGGCACCCAGAACTGTAAATCTCCTTTCACATATTGCCAAAAATGTGATGTCTTTAACAGATAATTATGTCCCCAAATGACCTTACTGATGTAAAATATTTTCTTGGATTTTCTTCAGAATGGAAACCTTGTAAAATGCTATAAGCTAGACCATTGTTTGTTGACAAAAGGAAACCTGTTACTTTCTTCTTCCAGCCACAGTATTTATAGTAATTTGGGGGTAGGGGGAAGAAGCTGTGTTCTCTGGGAGATTTTATTTTAAAAGGAATTGTGGTCTGAGTAACTCTTAAAGAAATGGAGGTTAGCTGTTAGTTGGTAAATTACTTTCTCTCTCTGAATAGTTCAGCAGCTATCTATCACAATTTAAAGATGCTTCCTTCCAGGTCTTTTGGCCTCACCATATTTATTTCTGAAAAGCTCTAGGTGAGCTTGACATGTTAATGCTTTTCCAATTAAACGGGCATTGCTTTAATGTAACTTTTATGGTTATAAAGTGAATTGTATCTCAGTCTTCCTGTGAGTCACTCCAAGTGTACACCCACAGTGATCACTCTTCCTGTCAGCTGTAGGGGTGAAAGTCCCTTACTTTTAGATGAGTCTACAGTGCTCTGTAGAGCAACCAGCCTCAGCCCAGACGCTCAGTCAGCTTCTGGCATTTATGTCACCTCCCTGGAGAGTCTATGCCCAGGTCTCATATTTAAGTGATGATTAGAAGAAACACAGCGTTAGATAACATCTATGATTTTAAAAAGTAGTTGATGCTAGTGTCTGTCTTGCCTATGCACCACCCCATGGAAGGACTGCTTTTCTGTGCCTTTGTTAGCTCTGTGTGACTTCTTCACAGGTTAACTGAGGTTTCTGAAAGTACACCACAGACCTCATAGACTTTTCCAATTTGGAGACTCATTAGTTTATTCCTAGACAAATAATACCTTCAGGCTCAGAAGGAATTGTCCTCAAGGCCATTGGATTGGCAGTGTCTTTATGGCTCTTCAGTATTAAGTCAGCTGCCTATAAGCTAGTTTTCTGAATTGAAACATTGCAGTTATGCAGAAAAATGTGTCTATAACCAGCTCAGTCAACCTACAGTTCCTCCAGACTACAGAATTTGTATTATTCCATGGAGGGAAGCAGAATCATTTGGACCAAACAAGAGGTTACATTTACTAACCTCCTGAAAGCTACTATCAACCATAGAGCCTTGGGTCCAGATCCAGTCTCTAAAGACACCAGCAACTACTGGAGGCTGCTAGGAGGTAGGTGAGAGCCAAGCTAAGGTAAGCATTTTCCTGAACTGCAACTACAGTCAAAGATACTTGTTGGTGCCAAGAGGAAAAACAAACCACAAACAAACACAACACACAGGATTTATGAGGAAAGAAATACGGTTGTTTATCCTCCCTTGTGTATATTTGTGTAAACAAGATAGTAACATGAGTTTTTCTCCTGATTTATGTTGGCAAATTTTCCTCCCTTTCACTCAGCCCTGCAAGTCTTTGAACACTGACTGATGTTGTCAGAGAACAACAGTGTTATCTACAATGTCAGATGTCCCTACAACTCAGACTCTAATATCAGATATTCAGGGCTTCTGCATCCTTGTCTTGAGGTATATACGTTACTTTCAGTTTTAAGCATCTAAAATCATTGGGGGAATAAGAAACCAAAGGAAGTTTAACATTAACATTGCATTAAACCAATAACACGAGATTAAATCCAGCCAAACACACTCCAGAGATCTAATAGAAGATAATTCCAGGAGTGAGATGTCTGAAAAGATGCACCAGTGAAAGAAAGAAACTAATGGTGTTGAAAGCCTGTTTTCAGAGCAAACAGCAAGTCTGAGCAATTTTACAGAGCGTGCCACAGGTTTGCCCTGCTCTTCAAACCACGGCTCTGGCTGAATGGAAAGGTGAAAATTGTGCAGAATAATGAAGTCAGCACACACTGAAAAATCTTTCTCCCCATCTCATGAAGAAATCTCAAGTGTCGAGGCCTAGAGCGTTGGCAGTCATCAGTAGATAAAAGAGGAGTGTCTCCAACACTAAATGGGCCTCTACAATTTCAGGCAGAATTTGGCAATCTGCAAGACTGAAGGTCAGGAGATCCTGGCTATCCCAATGGGGCCCAAATGTTCCTCTAGCTTAGCTGACAAAAGAAGACCTCTCATGCTCATGCTCATCTGAGGGAGACCAAGGCACCAATATGCAACTGAGTCACCGAGAATGCCTTCTCAAAACATGTTTCGTCTAGCACAACTGCTGCCTTCTAAGCTGGAAGGCAACTGGAAAAAAAAAAAAAAACTGGGGAAAAAAAAAAAAACAAACAGGACTTAAAAGGCTGTGAGAACCTTTAACAAAAGATAGAGACCTGATGAACCTGATAAAAATTATCTATGTGGGTGCGACAACCAGCATGAAGTGCCTGTGTGTATGTCTGAATATTACTGATTCCCTGTCTTATATCTGAGAGGAAAAAAAGAGGAAATGCTTAGCAGCTTTGCCCCAGCATAGTTCTTCAAAATAAACAGTACAAGCTGCAGATTAATGCAGCTGAAATTGTATCTATTGCCTTTATCATTTCTGGATAATTTCCATAAAGAAACGCTTACTTTCTTACATGGATACTATAATTGCCTAATTCCCAATTGCATGGCTAGGTCCTTATAAAGGCAGTGCTAACTTTAGCAGCCCTGAACTTCAATATAAAGATCTTGTTACATTGACTTAGTGAATTAATACCTGTTAATACCAATTAATACCCACTGCACGTGCTAGATTGGATTCTGATGTGCTGCACGGAAATGATTACAGAAATTATACAAGCACATATGACACAGATGTGAGAAAATACCAAGAAGTTAACATTCTCTATTTGCAGATGAAAATAGTTTACAGCACTTTCACCATGGCTGAACAGAAACAGGGTGGCATGGTATTTAACCTTCTTCTGCTCCAGCAGGTCCCATTTTCCTTTAAACTTACTTTTACATCACATTTTTCTATTTCACATATTTCTGTTCCAGGCTCTTTAAAAATAATGGCTAATTGTCGTGGTTTGGGCCTAACACAACAACAAAGAAACAGCCACAGGGCTGCTCACTCAACTACCCCCTCACACACACTCTGGGATGGGGAGGACAAAGGCCAACTAGAAGCTCATGGGTCGAGACAAAGGACACGGAGGGTTCTTCACCAGTTAAGGTCCTGGGCAAAACAGACTCAACTTGGGGAAAAATAATTTAATTTCACACTAATCACACACACCCAGGACACAGACATACACAGAGCAGGGCTTGCAGATGTTACCCCACCCCTCCCTTCTTCCCGGGCCCAAATCCCTTTGTTCCCGGTTTCTCTCCCTCCTTCCCCCCAGCAGCACAGGGGGACAGGGGATGGGGTTTAGAGTCACTTCACAGGCTGGGGGTTCCTGCTGCTCCTTCCTCCTCAGGAAGAAGGATTCCTTACAGTCCTGCCCTGCTTCCCCACGGGGTCCCTCCCATGGCAGAGAGTCCTCCACCAACCTCTCCTTCATGAGTCCTTCCCACGAGGTCCGGAGCTGCTCCAGCCTGGGCTTCCCACAGAGTCAGGGGCTGCTTCGGGAACAGCCACCTCCCCTGGCGCCGGGGTCTTCCAAAGCCGTATAATCCAATTCCACTGACCACAAAATCCAAGTCCACTGGCCAAGTTCACCCCTCCTAGCGTCCCCAGGGAAAGTTCCACCATGTTCCTCCATGAGTGCAGGGGGACAGCCTGACATCTCGCCATGGGTTGCAGGGAAACTTCTGCTTGGGAAAATTCTTCCCCTTCCTCCTCACCAACCACCAGGATCTTCACCCCAGCACTGCCTTCACCTCTCCAGCTCAGCTCTTCTTTTTCTAACTGCTCAGCTCTTATCTCAGTTCTTTCATATGTTAATCACAGAGGTGCATCTATTGTCCCTCTAAATGGCTCCTTGGCTGGGTTTGGAGCAGGGGGAGCTTCTCAGCTTTTTACCTGAGCCACCCCTGGGGTACTTTCCCCTGCTACCAAAAATCCCACTAAACCAAACCAGCAGACTAATGTATTAAGAAATTGTTGTTACTGGTGTCACAATTACTTTTGCTAAAAACATATTAATAGTTATTACCATATTTATATTATTATTATTACACCTTAACCTTGCACTTCATTGCTACAAAAAACAATCCTAGTGACTCAAACACTCTAACTTCAAGAACATACCCTATCACTGTTTTCCCCTCTAACAAAAATTTATTACATTAAAACCTTGTTGGATAAGACAGTAATATCTGCATTTGAACATGCATCTCAACTCATTTGTGTGAAGCAAAAGTTTTAAACCTAAATATTCTGTGCTTGCATTGCAGTGTTGGTCAAGGAAGAGGCTAGAGATTTCATTGAGGTAAGACAGACAGCTGTTGTGGGAAATAGCACCCTTAACCTTGGAGGGGAAATAGGAGCAGCAGGAATTATAAGTCTCCAGCCACCTCAAGAATCCAACTAGTGTCCAGACTGGGAACAGGTAATAGTTGAAAGACATCTAGTTCAGCATTTTTTCTGGTTTTTGATCCAGCAGACAAGCCAATCTCTCACACACTTAGCTGGAAGTGTTGTCTGAGGAAGAGGCTTGAGCACTTATCTGTTAAAATGTGTTGTTTTCTCAAGGATGTTACAGGTTCCTTTCACTATTCTAAGGGGTTTGTTTTGTGTTTTTTTTCTGAGCATGAGAAACACTGAAACAAAAAAGTTATATAGCATGTTGGGCACTCTGTGTAAATCAGTATACTTCATTGTTACTACAGGAATGAGGACTTGGAAATTTGTTCTCCACCACTTTGTGGACTGTATTGTATTTTTATCTCTTCAAAGTAAGACAGCTTTCTTTTGAAGCACAATTTGACACCATCAGAGAGTATCACATCCAAAAATCTGGTTTATTGTCCAGCTGTAACAGTACAGTGAGCTGACAAAATGTAAGCACGTATTTGCTGATGTTTGACACCTATTTTGTAGAGGTGGAAACAGATGCAAGGCAGAGGAGAATCAAGCTTTCATGCTCTTTGGTAGAAAGCACACCAAGAAGTTTGACACTGAGTAATCTTGGGGCCATGAAGAGCCCTGAGCCTCTCCATGCAGATTAAAAGGCTCTCAAGATAATGGGTTCTTTCTACATCCTACTTGTCAGAGCCACAAAGTCATCTCTGAACTTCCATGTCCCCAGTGAAGGAATGCAGGGTGAAGAAACAGGCTTCCTCTCCTGTGCCTCTGCAGTGGTTTCAGCATCTATTGCAACACAGGAGAGTCTAGCCCAAAGAGACACAGGCAAAGTGACTGAGAACTGGTGCAGGACTTGTATCTTCATTTGTTTGCATCTATTTTTATGGGTTTGTTTTGGATTTTTTTTCCTGTGCATGAAGTTGCCTTGGACATGTCCCTAATCACAGAGGAAAACTCTGCATAATTAATTCTCAACATAATGGTCCCACTTCATAATTAATTAATTCATTCTCTTGCTGTGTAACTGTTTCTCTACTTAACTGACTGACTTTGATAATAGTTTTCTGCATAATTGATTCATACTGCTGTTGATTCTCTCCATTTTTATTTAATATCAGAAATTATTTGCTGTATAACTGCTTCATTGCTTAACTCATTATCTACACAATTGCTTGGTATCATAATTCACTGCTTAACTGTCTCACAGGATAACGAACAGCAAGTAATGGCCATCCACTTTTCACCTCCATTTTCATTCCCTACATCAGCCTCTTTCTTTCTTTACATGACAACCCGAAGCTTTCCCAACAGCCATTTTACCACCTCAGCCCACTTCAAAACATCACTGCTACCACCAGTTCCCTGACTCTTATTCTGATGCCCCCTACCCCCTTTAGTGTCCTTACCCATCCCTCTCCCAGCTGCCATCACATAGAGATTTGGCTCCATACCTCTTATACATATTCAGAACATAATCTCACTTTTTTAAACCTTTATGCTCAGCCTCTCTGTCCACCTCTCACCACTTAGGTTCATGTCTGTCCCTTCCATGGGCATTTTTGCCTACTGACTTTTGTAATCTTCCTTTCACACACGTATGCCTGGAAGACACCCTTAGACTACATCAGAAAGCCTCTACTCTGCCTCCTCCTTTAAATCTTCCCTCAAACCTTCTGCACTGCATATAATGCTTGCTACACCAGAGGCCACTACAGTATTACCTTCATATGATAGTGGTAAAACTTTAAAACTGCTGGCAACACATGCTTATGCATCCTCACACATTTCATCACGGTGCTCCTGATCCTAATTCACTTCACAAAATATTATGCCCTTCTTAAAAAGCACACATAGGCTGGTGACTTTGTCTTGTGTATTTGCACTGCTCTGCCTATCTAGGGAAAAACGTAAATAATAAATGCATTTCCAGAAAGTTAAAAAGCCAACACACAACCATCCTTAGCTTCTTTCCCTCCTGTAGAGATCACCCCAAAACTCCAGTCTATGCCTCCCCTTTTCAGTTGCTTGGAAATTTTTTCTGAAATTCATAAATTTTGCTCTGAATCTTCCATTAATGTGAGACAGAACTTCAAAGAATGATTAAAAAGCATCAAGGAAAGTCCTGCCAGACAATCCCACTGCAGGACTCCTTTAAGAAAGCAGTAAGACCAGGGTTCTGTGGACATGAAATTCTTTTTTACAACTTATATGATTTCCTATGTGTAAAGATAAAGAGAACACAAGTAAATCCTATAGACAGTCTCCTCTCTTACTCCCCTCTTCCTGCATACAGCAATCAGAAGCAGCTGCTGCTGCTCTTCTGTGCCATGAGAATGATTATTCCTGCCTTTATCTAGTCAAAGGTGCTGAATACATGAATATTTTGTGTACAAGGTAATTATCTGGTTGGTGGAAAGGAATATTGGTCCAAATTGTTCTCCACTATAAGGCACTCGGTTTTGAGAGCTGTAAATACAGACCAAATGTGTCTGTTTATTCTACAGGTTAAACATGTCTGATGAGAACACAGCAAGATTTCATACTCTAATACAAGTGCCACTTCTTATTGCTGTCAGCCATAGCACTTGAATAATTACTATACCTCCTTCCTTCAAGAAATCATGGTGAGGTTATTTCTGACAATTGAACCAGCTTCCGTGGAGACAAGTAATACTGGTGGTTTCTTGGTGCATGACCCCATTTTAAGATCCCTGAAGTGGCAGTTTAGCAACCTGGGGGATGAGGTCAATTGGTTTAAACCTCAGTCTGGGTCCTAAGGCTTTGAACTGGAGTGGCACTAACAGGCAGCAGTATTAGCAGTTACTGCCATCTATGGGCAGCATCATCCTAGCTTTATTCCTCAACGATTGTTTCTTCATTACAAGTAATATACTTGTTTTCATACATAAACAAATATAATGGAAGAAATTACACAGTTATCACTGAATTTCTCCACTAAAAAGAGAACAATATAAAAGAGAAAAGACTCCACTTTTGCCTCCACCTGAAAAGAATCGGAGAAGATTTTGAAAACTTAACATTATTATCTGCCATAGCTGAGGAAAACAACACTGCTTTATTTTCCATCTTCAGTATGTTGGGTGCTTTATTTGCTTTAAAACCACTAGGACACATTCATCCCTGATATAACAACACTGGAATTACTCCAGATGCACCTCATCATTTGCATATTCATTTGAATGTTGCTATAGCTTTTTTTTTTTTTTGCCTTTTGATTTTTTAATCCCCTCAAAGTGGGACAGCCATGCACTGGTGACTCTCATTCTTTTCCAGCCTGGGAGTCTTTTAGCTTTTTCCACTTAGAATTAAGACCAGTTTGGGGCATTCATCACCGCTGACAGCTGTTAATCCCCTCAATTCTATACAGTCACTGTGTTAAAACATTTGAAGTAAGTAACAGGACTATTCAATGCTATTTTGGATTGCACCTGTGGTCCTTTCAGCTCATTATTCTTTCTCTGACAGTGGCTAGTCCCAGATGCTTGAGGGGGAAAAGGAAAAGCTCTGCTGTAGAAAATTAATGCAAGAGCACAGGAACCAGTCCCTTGCATAAGTAACTGCATCATAAAATCCCTTTCACAAGCCAACAACATTAATCTAAAAACTGAGTTCAGTTTTTGATCCTTCTTGATTCCTCTCAGGAAGCTTTTTGCAGGACTGCTCTGTTGAGTAAAAACCTTTTAATTTCCAGTCTACATTTAGTTATGGCCACTTTACACCCATTGTTCTTTTATTGGTGGTGTTCTTTTGAATAAACAGTGGTTCTTATTTCTTTCTCTACCTATTTTTACACTATTTATTTTACAGATGGAAACAAGGTCCCCCCTCAACCTTTGTTTTGCTAAGCTAAATAAGCCAATCACTCCCCTTAATTATCCTGTTGACATTAGGTTGCCAGTTTGAATATTGATTCATCTTTCCTGTACTGGAGTGACCAGAACCGAGGTTTGTATTTGAACTGACATTATACTCAAGAGTCAACAAAACTTTCCATGTGAACCACTGAAAATACCCTATTTGATATATCCTTAGGGTTACATTTCCTTTCCTTGCAGCCATAGCACTGTGTTGGATCAATAATTCCTCTCAGAGCTCATGTTACCTTCCCCTTCAGTTTTCACCTAAAAGGTAGAGCAGATATTGTTATTAGTCCTTATTTTGCACTTCACACTACTTTGCCATTTCTGATACCCCAGTTTTTAAGGTCATCCACCACTTCCTAATCTTCCTCTGCAGATTTCACCACAACCACCAAGGGGGCTATAACTCGGTAGATCAGCGATCACCATGTGCCTGCAGTGACAGTTTTCAGGATACTAACCATGAGCCTTCAGCACTTTTCATTTTTAGCCTCTAAGTAGGACTTCCATGGGGCAATGCAAAAATAAAAGCCAAGCATTAAGAAACCTAGAATCATGAGATTGCAGAAAGCTGTTTGTCCTGTCCTCTCTTGGCTTTTGATGACACTGCTTACATGCTTCCTCATGCATGTAAGTCCCCAATGCCCCATTAGCAAAATGGATAGCCCTGAGGCTACTGCAGCCAACTGAAGGTGCCTCCAGAGCTCAGTGAATCTACTTGACAGTTAGTACATAACCATCTTCAACACAGAGTCATAGAATCATCCTGGTTGGAAGGGAAGATCACCAAGTCCAACCATAACCTAAATCCCCCTACAATAACCTGATTTACCCTTTCAGTGCTTAAATCATGCTGCTAAGCACTATATCTACATTTCTCTTAAACACTTCCAGGGATGGTGACTCCACCACCTCCCTGGGCAGCCTCTTCCACTGTCCAACCACTCTTTCAGTAAAGAAATTCTTTCTAATATCCAGTCTAAACCTCCCCTGGCGCAGCTTCAGGCCATTTCCTCTCGTCATCATCCTCTTGAGAGAAGAGGCCAACTTCCACCACCCTACAACCTCCCTTCAGGTAGTTGTAGAGGGCAATGAGGTGAACATGGAGAAGGTTGAAATGGGATCTGGAAGACTGCACTGGAAAGGGGAAAAAATTAACAGGCTGATCCCTGACAGAAAGACAAAGTCAGTTGCACCAGGAGATCTCTGTAGCTATCAACAGTGACTTTGCTTACCTTAAAGATGAAAATGGGCACTGTTTTGATAGCTAGTGTGTGCTGGTGCATTTGACTTGAAATGCACTTCTTGCATCCATTATCTGCCATTGTATCCACGTGCAGAAATCAACTGCAAATTGCAAACCCACAGATTATATAAAAGGAGGTACTTCAGTAGTCCAAATGTTGCTTTTCTGTTGCCATTGCAGGCACAGGACTTTGAAAGCAACTCTTGGAGAAAGCGTATCAAAGAAAAAGCACAGCACCACATCTGTAGATGAAAAGACAACTAACTGCAGACTCACAAATGTTAGCAATTACTGCCATGCTAATGTAAGCCAATGTGCATACTACAGCAAGGAGGATACAATGTACAGTAGACAAGTTTCCGCTTTTCCTTGGAATGAAAACAAACATGGCTGTGAGGGTGAGCCAACCGGAATCCCTGAACGTGCACAGTGCAAGTGGACTTGAGAAATGGCTGTTCCTGTAGGATTGTTCTGTGAGTATAGTAATATCTTTCTGCTATACTGAAGTAGCATAATTTATTTTGTAATAACAGCAATGGCTTCTACAATTCTACCTTTATCACAACAGCAGCTGGAGGGAATGGCTTCTAGAGACACCAGTCTTGTGCACATGCATTTTCCTGGCTGCTGTGACCAGCTGTGCTGCTATGGCACCGCTACATGCTACTGCAGTTCACCTGCCTTGGCATTTAGAGGGACACATCTGAAGGATTCCATCTTCTTATTAATTTAGCGTAATGATTGATTCTGGTAAGAAGAAATTTGTCACATGCTTTTTGTTAACATATACACAACAGAAGAAATAAGCTAGCTCTGAAATAAGCACTGTCTGGAGAAAATGGCAGTAAACCAAACTGATTTCTTCTCATATTAATTCCCTACCAATCATAGAACCATAGAATGGCTTGGCTTGGGACACATGTTCCAGTGGCCAACTCCCATGGGCAACCTGTTCCAGTGTCTCACCACCTTCACACTACAGAACTTCTTCCCAATGTCTAACCTAAATCTACCCTCTGTCAGTTTAAAGCCATCACCCCTTGTCTTGTCACTACCTGCCCTTGTAAATGGTCCCTGCCCACCTTTCCTGTATCCCCTTTCAAGTACTGGAAGGCTGCTATAAGGTCTCCCTGGAGCCTTCTCTTCTCCAGGCTGAACAGCCCCAACTCTCTCAGCCTGTCTTCATAGCAGGGCTGCTCCAGCCCTTTGATCATCTTGGTGGCCCTTCTCCGGACTTGCTCCAACAGCTCCATGTCCTTCTTGTGTTGAAGTACATTTTAGTATTTATTAAGTACCTTCATTTTAGGAACCAAGCAGAAAAGAAGCACACCCAGATTTTCAGCAACTGAAAGCAGAACAAGACTTTACCCACTCTAATGGTTACAGCAATTGTTTAATGATGAAGACTCCAGACTCTCGGACCCACCGAGTTCCCTAATACTGCAAATTACCTGGTTAATAACTTTGTGATCCTCACAGAATTGACCAAGTTTGCCTGAAACGCCGTTTTCTCTGCTCAGCGCCTCTTGTCGTCCAGAACCAATACAGGTGTTGCTCAGGAAGGCGCCGGAGGCCAGCACCGGACCGTGCCCGTCCCGCAGCACCGGCACCACCCTCAACACCCCAAACACACCTCCTCTTTCTCTCATTTCAACACGGGGCGAAAACGGCAGTGCCTGTCCAGCGAGCGGCTAACCCCTGGCGCTCCGGAACGCCCGTGCCGCGCTCCACGCAAGCCAGGGGCTGCCAATACCGCCGCGGCCCCCCGGGAGGCAGCGGGAGGCACCGGGAGGTCCCGGAGCAGACCCGCCCGCCCGCGCCGCTCTTCCCGCCGCGGCCGCCGCGCGTGCCACAAAGCCAACCGCCGCCGCGTCACCGCCGCGCCGCGCGGCCCCGTGCCGGAGGCGGAAGCCGGCCCCGGCCCGCAGCGGAAGGGAGGCGCCGGGGCGGGGCCCGCTCACCATGGCATTCCCGTAGCGGCGGCGGCGGCGGGGTCCCTCTTCCCCCCCCCCCCCCGACCTTCCTTCGCGTCGTCGGGACCGGGTGGCGCGGCCATGGCCCGGGGCCAGGCGGCCGCGGCCACGGCTGTGAGCGGCGGGAGGCGGGCGCTGCTGCTGCTGCTGCGGCAGTGCGGTGCGGACGGCGCCCTCCCGCCCGCCGCCGCCGCCCGTGACGGCCGCGCGCCCCCCCCGCCCCGCGCGCCGCTGCCTCGGCGACTGGCAGCGCCCGGCGGGCCCCGGGGCGGCCGTTACGGCCGTTACGGCGGTTGGCGGCGGGGGCGGGAGCGGCAGGGAGAGGCGCCGGCAGCGCGGCGGGCAGCGCGGTGAGAGCCGGGCGGGGGGCAGCCCTTTCCCCGTCACCTCGCCTGGCCTGCGCGTCCCCGGGGCACCCCGGCGCCAGCAGGGGCTCGGGAGCTGGCCGGAGGGATGGCGGCTGGGGCTGTGCCTTTCTCCCCCGAAGACTAGTTATCTTTTATCCATCTGTAAGGCAGCTGAGGCTGAGCCGTGGCTTCTGTCCACATGTTTTGAACTGCAGTGTCTCTGGAGACAGGAGAGTTCTGCCTTTTGGCAGCTGGCCTCATGGTCGGCCTCGTGTGCGTTCTGTCATCTAGACTCTGCAGATGGCCAGCTGGAAACCACGCTGTCTCAGATTTGCCTTCAGCGTTGGGGCGATTTTCTGTACCAACAGGAAATGGCGAACTGGGGGGGGGGGGGGGATTACTTTTTACCTAAAAGGGCAGCCGGGGGAGGGCTCGCTTCTTTGAGAAGGCGTGGGAAGAGTGTGGAGTCAGTCCTCACCGCTTCCACTGATAACAGCAACGGGGTCATTTTGAGGCCCTGGCACTTGGTGTGGTTCTTCGAGGACATGGTCTTCCTGGGGAGCATCTCTGAAGTGCAGCAGTAACATATTCTATTTTCAAGCTCTTGCGCATAGAGCCTGTTGGTCAGATTCCTTTTCCAGTTTCAAGCAAGCTGTGATAACCTCAGCGCACAGTCTAGTGTTTTGTCACACATGAAAAATATTTGCACTAGCGAGGAAACTCTTGGAAAGCAAACATGTTGGTTGAACATTCTTTCTTAAAAATAGCTTATGTCATTTTTTAATATTTTTTTTTTTTCCCCCAGATATAAGCATCTCTGCTTCATCACTTCTACAAAGCAAAGGGAATATTTCCTTATTGGGAAATAGGAGGCTTTTTTTTGACACTCATGCGCTGGTATGCCTCTTGGAAGAAAATGGTAATTTATTAGAAATGGGTAGCTATTTTTAATGTCATTTCATGAGTGGTTCCTTAGTTTACAAAGTTTATTACTTTTCGTTGCCAGGTGATGTTACAGCTTCAATTTTATGCTTTTTCTTTTGTTTTAATTTATCCTGGGTAAGAACATGTAGGTCTTTTCCACTTTGAAAAGGAAACAGTGACCTTCTGTAATTTTGAGTGGAATTATCCCACTGGTAATGAAAAACGCTAAAGAAAAATTAATTTTTAAAAATTCAGAGTAAAAAGCAGAGGTTTTCAAGATAGTGGTTTAAAATGTATTCATTGGATTCCTACGTGTTTACTACGTATCACCTTGAATATGCAACAATGTATTATAATAGGATTGAATACCAGCAAAAATGAAGCTTTTAGGATAGAATGTACAATACTTTATAAATATGGTTGCTTTTATGCTAAAAGATAGATTCTTTCAGATTCTTGCTAATGTTGCTCAGGTGGGGAGAGTACCTTAAGGTGAAGTCCAGTGCAGCTGAATTTACTTTTAACTTTTCTCTGTCCTGGAAAAGGAGAGGTTCCGGTCTCTTTCTCCTGCCATGAGGTTTCATCTCTTCCCATGTGCCAACTTAAGTATCAGAGAACTCTCCAGCTCTTTTGCTGGTTTGGTATCCTGAGAGACTAGTTTAATGAGATCACAGAGCAGCTGATGAGCACCAGAACCACATACAAAGTGTCAGGAGGAGGGATAAGGAAAGAGAGGAGGGGAATCTCTTCCTTTTGGTGGTGGAAAACTCCACTCAGCCATTGAAAGCAATTTGCTTTCACACCCTATATGTGCTTCCTGGTGCTTAATTACGAATTAGTTTGAAAATATCATGTTTTTGCAAGTGTTCTCATAGTGATTAAATCATGTTCATGACCTTTATACTCATATGTTTTGAAAGTGGAGAAGTTGAGAGTATTTGTAGGAACAATGTGTTACAATAGTTTCCAATATATCCAGTTTAGAAGGTTTCTAATGGGGACTGGAAGGCTGGTAGGTCTAAAATTAGAACAGTTAGCTCTTTTCAGTTGTTTAGTTTTGCAAGCCTCCAGTTGTACTGAAGATTTATAGTATATTAGAAGTAAATATCTGCTTTTAAAGGGACAGAATTCTTGCTCATAGAAATAACCACATTGAGAGAAGAGGTGACATTCCATAATACTCCTAGAAAATGTCCAGCTTTTATTCTGCTGATATTGTAATAGTGCTGTACTGCAGAAGCAGCTATTCTGTGTCACAGATACAATTTTGTGGTGGGAGAACTTGGATTTACTGACTGGTTGTGTTATTCATTAGTACTGGACCAAGAGAAATATGTTTTATTATTTTTCATAACTGAAATTCATTTTAACTTGTTGCTGAGTATTAGACAGTGGCATTTCTGTAAAATGTCTATATTTAGGTCTCTCTCTGAATGTTGTTGCATTTCTTTTTGCTTAGGGTTCACTACTCAGCAGTCGGAGGTCATTGTATCTGCATTAGTGAAAATTATGGACACCAACCTGGATATGATTTACAAGGACATGGTCACCAAAGTACAGCAGGTTAGATCAGAGACAATGTTGGGGTTAAAGCAAATCAGCACCTGATATGCCTGCTAATTAAATATATGTTGCTATTTATTACTGTTAGACACTGTATTTTGAAAGTTTGAAGGTGAAGAACAAACATCCCTGTGTATATATTGGCTAGTGAATTTTGTCTTGAGTTTATCAAATTCTTGCCCAAGTATTGTGTTGGATCTTGAGGTTTAGGTACTGAGAGCAAACCACAGGCAGTCTTTTATTTTCAACTTTATTGTAGCATGAAATAGAATTACTGAGAAGGCTTTTAGACAGACATAGGGGATATTCAGTGTGTAGATTTGAATAGTTACAGCTCCTACATATATCCTGTTGTAGAGTTGTAACAAGGAAGTACATATTCCCTCAGCTATTTACCACCTTGTTGTGTGGTACCTGTTTATCTCTCTGTCACAATGACATTTATGTTGTATTAAAATTAAGCTTAATTTCTTTTTTTAAATTATTTTTTTTTAGGGCATGATTGGTGTAGTTATTTACACTGTTAAGATATAGAAACATGTATAGTTTGGAGGCTGATATTGAAATCTTTCTCCTTTTCCTCTGATGAATACATTGTTTATGGTAGCCTCTAAACCTACCCAACTTTCACATCTCGGTGGGAGGAAGTGAAGAAAACTTGCTTGGAAATAGACTGATAATGTTGAGTATGTGCATAGATCCTTCTTGGCTTCCAGGAGATTCCATACAACTGAACTGAATTGTTAGCTTTGACTTGTGAGAGAATTATTATTTTAATGAATAATTGTGTCTGGTGTGCTGGAATTCCCTGACATGTAAGCTAGTCAAATAGACAATGCTCACAAGAAGCATAGCTGAAGTACAACCTCTTGGACTGCTCTGTGAGGCTGGGGTTCACAGCCCCAAGTCACTTTCTCAACACAAGCTCTATCTTATTTCATAGTAACTAGGCTGCTATCCTAAAACATGAGATAACAGCAGCTGCTGCCTTTGTAGTGTAATAGTCTTGGCAGTAGGGCATCTCATTAAGAAGTGACTTTGGACTTTGCACCATCTTCTATCTTGGGGAGATTTCGGCCCATCCTTCCTAGCCTTCAGATGTGGGTGTGCTTCCTCCTGTCCTGAATTTGTTCCACAGTCAATCAGGGAATGTAATGTTAAAGAGACCCTTTCTCCCATGGTTGTTTGTATTTTACAGTAAGCACACTGCAATAAGCAATCTCAACATTCAGTCCAGCTCTTTTGAATGAAAGTAAGCACATTTTCCGTTATTTGGTGCTGAATTAAGTGTTCTACTGATGGCAGATGTTTTCTGAGACTGTTAGATTTGACACTCAGGTGACTTTCTGCCTTTAAGATTCAAATGTGTAGGTTTGTATGGTGTGCTAAGGTAGAAGCAGCTCAGGTGGTGTATAAGCCATGAACTCTGGGCAACATGATAAACCTGTACTTCCTTGTAGTCTTTGAATGCACAAGTGCTTATGGAAAAAGAGAATGTTTTCTGAGCTCACTGAAGAGGGGAAGGAACAAAAGCAAGCTGAAGACATCAAGGAGTAAGACAAGAGGTGTCCATGGCAGTATTTATTCTGTAGACTTTTTGTAATGTGTCCAGTACACTGACCTCTTTTTTTTTTTTTTCTCCTTCAGTCTTGTGGTGAGGCATCTCCGGATGCTACTAAGAAGTATAGTGCTGCAAGTTAGAATAGCATTTCCTGACAAAAGTGAAGTTAGATTTGTAGGGTTCTTAGTCCAGAATCAAAAGCAACAGACTACTTGCTAGAAGGGTAATCTTCAGAGAAGAGAAGGCAGTCCCTCTTAGTATGTATGGGTAGTGTAGGATCTAGAACAACGTCTACAGGCTTCTCCATCCTTTAAAGTTGTAGGGGATTCTTTGTCTTCTGTCAGCTGAGTATAGCAAACTGAAAAGAGCATTTATAATCATAGAATGGTTTGAGTTGGAACGGACCTTAAAGATCATCTAGTTCCAGCCTCCCACTAGATCAGGTTGCTTAAAGCCCCATCCATCCGGGCCTTGAACACTTCCAGGGCTGGGGCATCCACAACTTCCCTGGGTAACCTGGGCCAGTGTCTCACCACCCTCACACTAAGGAATTTCCTTCTAATGTCTAACCTAGATCTCTCCTCTTTCAGTTTTGATCTATTACCTGTTGTCCTTTCACTATAAGCCCTTGTAAAAAGTCCCCACCCAGCTTTCCTATAGCCCCTTCAGGCACTGGAAAGGTGCTATAAGGTGAGCCACCCCTTGCAGGGGGAGGTAAAAAAGGAGGCAATTAGAAAAGACTATGAATGCACTTGAAAGGTTTTGGTCTGAAAGCCTGCTTTCCTCATTTAGCTGGGAGACACCTCATCTCTCCCCAATGCTTTTGCTAGCATAAGAATTTGAAGACTTGAAAGAAACTGTTTTCTAGGCATTTAATTGAATTATTCTGATCTGTGTTACTACTGCTAATTTTGTCAAATCTTACAAACATTGATGCCTAACTTGCTCTTTTTTTTTTTTTTCTCACTTAATCTCTCATGCTTTTTGAAACTCAGCTAATCAATGTGGAATTGCCAAATTAAAAATTTCAGGGTACCAAAATATTCTATCATTTGTAGGCACAGATGAGAAAAAGCATTATAGTTATGACATGTTCTGAGGTTTTTCTTCCCTTTTTTAAAGGAAATTGCACTTCAGCAAGTAATGTCCCATATTGGTGGTGTGAAAAAGGACATGATTATTTTGGAAAAAAGTGAATTTTCAGCGCTTCGTTCAGAAAATGAGGTAAAAATCACTATCTTGGAAAATGCTGTTCTAGCACTTGCTTATTTTTTCTAATGATGCAAAAAAGCATCTTGTACCTAAGGTGTTTGCTCTGGGGCTGGTATGGTTTAACACCTTCATTAATGACTGTATTGTTGGGGCAGAGTGCATCCTTAGCAAGTCTGCAGATAATACAAAGCTGGGACCAGTGGCTCATACACCAGGCAGTTGTGCTGCTGTTCAGAGGGACACCAACAACCTGGGGAAATGGGCTGACAGGAATGTTATGAAGTACAAGTCCTGCCCTTGAGGAGGAGTTACCCCATGCGCTGGGACATCTGGAAAGGAACCTTGCAGAAGGTTTCACAGTCTTGGTGGACACCAAGTTGACCATGAGCCAGTGATGAGCCCCAGAGGCAGAGGCAGTCAAGAACCTCCTGGGCTGTGTTAGGAGAGCTGCCAGTGAGTCAAGGGAGATGATCCTTCCCTCTGTCTGGCACTTGTGGGACTTCATCTGGGGTGCTGGGTCAAATTCTGGGCTTTCCACTCCAAGGGAGACATGAACATGCTGAACAGAGTCCAAACAGACAGCCAGAAAGATCAGTAAAGTACTGGAGCGTCTGACATACAAGGGAAGTTGGTGAGAGCTGGGACTTTCTAGCCTGGAGAAGACCCAAGAGAGGATCTCATAAATGTATTCAAATATTTGAAGGAAGGGTATAAAGAAAACAGGCAAGGCTCTTTCCAGTGTTGTCCAGTGACAGAGCAGTAGGTAATTGGCACAGATCAAAATGTGAGAAATTCTATTTAAACATAAGTAAACCCTTTTTACCGTAAAGGTGGTCAAATATTGGAATAGGATACCCAAAGAGGTTGTAGAGTACCTATCCTGGAGATAACTGAACATGACCCTGACCACCCTGCTCTAGTTGCCCGTGCTTTGAGCAGGGGATTGAGCTGTATGATCTCCAGTGAGAGTTAATAGGAGATGCTACAGCTGTACCTATTTCATGGATCTTTTGAAAGAGATAAAGTAATAAAATAAATAGTTTGGGTTAGAAAGAAGGACTTCTAGAGAACATTAGGTAGTTGCAGGCTCCACTATGATTGTCATTTAGTCTTCTCAAAGCTGAGCAAACACACCTCTCCTCCTCACCCTCCACCCCACATAATGTGCTCCAGCCCTTTATCATCTTCATGGCCCTCCACTAGACTTGCTCCAGTATGTCAACAACTGTTGTTTACCAGGGAGTCTAAAGCTGGACACAGCACTTCAGTGTGGGTTCACCTGCTGGTTTTACTGTTGTTAATACCATCATGTGCATTTGGCCACCTTTACTGCTGTGGGACATTGGTAGCTTCTGTCTTGTGCTATTCTTTGGAAATGCACAGTACTGAGGGCATAGAGTTAAATCATGCTCAGTTTGTCTTCCTTTTCACATGTCATGGTTACTGATCATGCAGTTAGTATTTCTAGATTATGTCATTTTATATACAATATTAAAGTATGCAATATTTTTTTTTACTCTCCCAGAAAATAAAACTTGAACTCCAGCAGATAAAGAAGCAAGTCATGGTAAGATACCATACCAATATAATTAAGAATTAACACCTGTCTAGTTTGCTTTAAAAAATATTGCTGTCAAGATTTTACTTTAAAAGCTGTGTTTAATTGTTGTGATATATAGGATACTGAAATTGAAGTTGATGGTACACTGTGGGCTGTGACAATTTCATGCATATTTCATTTATGGTGACAGAGAACTGTGAATGGTACAAGGGGTGAAAAAAAATTTAACTTATATGTACTTAATTCAGATTCAGAAAGCAGCTGCCATGTCATGGTTAAGGCTGAGTGAAGTTCTGTGTTTAAGCCTGCCTGTTGGATGTAAAGATGAATTGCAGCACTTACTAATTGGCTTGGATTTTGATTTGTTTTGTGTTATGTTTTGGGGTTTTTTCTGTGAAGACTTCTCTGTTAACTGTCCAGAATTTAAAATACCTTTTAAATGGCTTCTTTAGGCCACTAAGTTTGGGACCATTATGTTTGTTTCCACTTGTTTGAAAGCAAATGACCATTGCAAGAAGACAGACTCCCTGTAGAGAACTTACTCAGTTAATTACCATACAGATTCTTATTCTTACCAGGTTTAAGCATCAGTGCTGTGTTTCTGTTCTTTATGGTTTGTCTGTCTTGAATAATGCTCCAAGTACCCTTCTACCATCCAAAACAAGATAATTTTAAAATCTTGTATTTCAATGGATGTGTTGTCAAAAGCAGCCTTTACACAGAAACAAAAATCCTTGCAAGAGTGATTAAGACTGGGAACTGGGAAGCATTAACAGTTTTTAGGAAGTATGGACATCTGACTTGAGAACTGCTGTTTCCTGCCATATTGTCCTTAGTTTGAAAGATGGAGCACTCTTCCTTCCCTAGGATTTGTCCATGAAAATGTCAGACTATTGGACTTGTTGAGCCAGTTGACAATGTGGTCAAACTCAGCCTAGTGCTTCCTTGCCATTTCTTTCTTATTCTCTCCCATTTCTTTTTGCACTGTCATCTCTGAAAGGAGAATATAAATTTCTCAAGGCTAATCCTGTGTAATTTGTACAGTGTTATGAAGTGCTTAATGCATCTAGGGTTTCCAAATACCAATTTTAAGTACAATTCAAAAATTAGATGCTGAATGTTACTTATTTTATGGTTTTAGTTGCATTTAAATGAGTTAGAGCATCAGGGTTCCAAGTAGTCTTTTCTTAAAAGCTAGATGTCTTTAAATTTTACTTTTAACTGTACATGTAATTCTCATAAGGTCAAGTTATTCTATATTTGCTTATATTTGTTCCTCTAAAAGACAATGTTGTAAAAGTTGAAGAAAAAAATATTTCTAATTTTTGATTCGTTAAACTGGAATGTATTGTGTTGCGATGGCATCTAACTATAAATTAATTAAATGCAGTTATAATACAAAATAGAAATTGAGTCTAATTATTGTTCATAGTAACTTAATGAACCCTTGACTGATTGTCATTGGCCTATTAGAGAGAGGCTTACTTGGTTTTAATAATCTCCCAGAACATCAGCTGTCTCTTTGCTTCTCCCACACATTCATCTCATCAGCAGTTTGCCTCTCATGAGAAACTGTCAGCTGTCTGGAATTGCTGCCAGGAGGTTGCAGTAAAAAAAAGCAGGAATCACTGCTACAGATGAAGTAAAATGCAAGTGTGCAATTTATAGGTGTTTGTTTTGTTTTGTTTTTAAGTTAATGGTTTAAAATAAAATAAACATGTCCTGATTTCTGAAAACCATACATGTAGTCTTTAGAAACAGCTTATTTTTTCTGTTAGAAGGTTAGAAACTGATTTTAAAGTTATTTTGAGCATCAAGGTTGCTTCATGGAGGAATTCCAAGTTACAGGTGTGCCTGTATGGCATGGATTTCTTGAAATCCGAGTGAGTTGTGGGATATATGAAACATTCCTAGCATTTGTAGAAGGATGTGATCTCAATTAAGTGCTGGTCTCTGTGTTCTGGTTTTGAAAGTAATTGTTAGTTTTTGATTCTGAGATCCAGTTCATACTGTAGAACATGAGTATTTCCCAGGGGAAGAATAGGAATACCTATGAAGGTTGTGTATATGAATTGGAGAGAAGCACGATTCCTGAGATGTCTGAAGAAAGGCACAATATATTTGTCTGGGTTTTTTTCTGCTTGTGATTTAAATAGAAAATCTTGCCTCCTTCTTTCTCAATTTTTTCCCATTAGGATGAAATTAACAAAGTTCGTGCCGATAACAAGTTAAACCTAAACCTAGAGAAAAGCAGAGTAAAAGAATTGGTAAGTTTTGGTTACTTTTTTTCTGCAAACATCTCAACACTGAGTAATCTCCAAATTTGGGTAAAAGCATCTAACCAAAGTGTGTTTTCATACTAATCTGTAGCATCGTGCAGTTTCAAGATGGTGTTAATCCAAGTAACTAATCCTTATGCTAGTATAGTACAAGGTGCCATGTTTGGTTGTAATATAGATACTGGTTCAGATTATTTTGAGCTTTGAAATATCTGGTAGAACTGAACTGATGTAATTTTAAATTGGAATAATGTAGATTAAGAATTAGAAGATTAACAAATAGAGTTCTGTTCCCATAGATTATTTTTTTAATAACTCAGAATCTCAAAAAAATTGCTTCTTCTAAATTGAAGTAACTTTTAAATGACATTTCTATTAATATTATTTCTTATTCCATTCTTTTTCACAGATGTGTCATGAAAATGTAATATTTATCTGAGATCTAGGCAGTAAGAACTGTTCAAGTAGATACCACTTATCTTCTGGGTGTGCCCCTTGAAGTTTTTCACAATTAATAGTCTAGGTAACAGCTGTGTCAGTGAGTTAGTATAATGACTAAGTGATGTTGGTAGATGCTTGAATAAAGTACAATTTGAGTGGGTAGAATTCTTGTTTAAAGGTTAATACTTCATGCTAATGTTTTAAAAAGCATCATATGACATGTATTAACTGTGATGATCATAAGCTTGGCAATACTTCGAGCTTACAAAACCTATATAAAACCACTTCACCAGTGATAAATTAGGCACTAGTGTTTTCTTGTACGTTTATGTAGGATCCTGGAACCTGGACTGTGCAGAACAGTACATTACTTTGACTGCCTCCCAGGAAAAGCAAACTGTGCATGTCAACTTTCTTTTAAAACAAGTTGACCAACTCTTTTTTTTTCTGTTGTGCAACTATAATTTCCTACTTTCCATTAAAACTGCTCTGTTCTTTTTTCCTTCCCTCCACTCTCCTCTTTAATTGCCAGCTCTGCCAGGCATGAACAGAAAAAGAAAAAGGCAGATGTGAATGGGGAGCAGGTTGTAGCCTATAGGCTGAGTTGAGGGAGAGAGGTAATCCAGTGTTTTCTATAGTAGGCAGAGCATCATTATCATGTTTACTTCAATTGTAATGTGATTTAGGACTTACTGTCTTGCTTTCTGAGAATAAAACTTGGGATACTTGAAGGTTACTGTGAATTCTCACTAAGTTAACTATTCAGAAGAGAAATTTCCTGAGTTGATTTGATTTGAAGCACTAAGTAAAATGTTCTTATCCTTCAGTTTTGCTTGTAATAAGTACCAGAGGAGAATTTATTAATTTGTCAAAACAGATGTGGGCAGTCTTTAATGTTTCAAACACTAAATGCTGCATCTTTCAATTTGTTCATTCCACTTTACATTTTTTTGAGAATCCTACATTGCTGGATACACATCTATTTATGCTGTGATTTATACCTGCAGTGATACAGATGTGATTCACAAACTCAAGCTGCAGTACAAAGTTCCATATATGTTCTCATGTTCATGCATCACAGTGTCTCTAAGCTTGCTGTTAAAAATCTCAAAATGTACCTGATAAAACAGAATTTTCTTCACTATGAATGAAAGTGAGGACTTAAGGGGAAATCTCCCTGTTGAATTTCAGAGGGCAGAGTTTAGCCTTCCCTGTCCTGTTTTTTTACACGCTGGCATTACTACAAATATGTGATGAGGCCTGGAAGTAAAAAGGGGGTAATTTACTATCTTAAACCGAAGTTCAAAATCCTTGGGTCTGACCTAGAGCATTCTAGCCACAAAGCAAAACTTCAACTAACACAAACATCAAGAAAGAAGCTTGTAGAATATCCAAATATTATCCATCCGAGAGTGTTAAGATGTCATTGTGAGGCTGCTCTCCATAATCTTTGAGAAGTTGTGTATATTAAGGGATGTCCCAGAAGACTGGGAGAAGGCTAATGTCACCCCTATCTACAAGTGCTTAAAAGAGAATTCAGGAAATTACAGACCTGTTAGTCTTACTGCAATTTATTGGGAAAGAAATGGACAAATCCTCCTGGGGACTACCACAAGTCAAAAGAAGTATGTGATTGGAAGAAGCCGGCATAGATTCACCAAGTGCAAATAATGCTTGGTGAACCTGATCACCTTCTATGATAAAGTAACCTACTTGATTGATTTGGGGCAAGCAGTGAACACTTGTGTACCTGGATTTCTCCAAGGCTTTCCATATGGTTTCCCACAGCCTCCTCCTAGAGAAACTGATGTGTTGCAGTTTAGACAAGTGGTCTGTGCAGTTGTGAGCAAGGAACTGGCTCACAGGCTGGACTCTGACAGTGCTGCTAAATAGCTCCTTTTGAAACTACCAGCTGGACACAAGGGGTGTCCCCCAGGGACAGATGTTGGGCCCAGTACTCTTTTGTATCCTCATAAGTGTTCTGTATGATGGGATTAAGTGTACCCTGATGAAGTCTGCAGATGATCTCAAACTGAGTGGGGAAGTGGACACTTTGGAAGGGAGAGCCACCCTGCAGGAAGACCTGAATAGGCTGGAAGAGTAGGCCGACAAGAACCTTATGAAGTTCAACAGGGAAAAGTATAAGGTCTTGCACCTGGGAAAACATAATCCAGAAGAGCAGTACAGGCTGGGATCTACGTGGCCGGGGAGCAGTTCTGTGAAAAGGGACCTGGCGGCCTTTTGGACAACAAGTTCAGTATGAGTGAACAGTGTTCTGCTGCTGTGGCAAGGAAAGCTGGGTTCCATCACCAGCAGAGACAAAGAAGTCATTGTCCCACTCAGCACTTGTCCCAGTCAGCACTTGTCAGGCCACACCTGGAATACTGTGTTCAGTATTAGTCCCCACTATAAAAATAAATTATGTTGACAGGCTGGAGAGGGTCCAGAGAAGGGCCATGAAGATGATCAAAGGACTGGGAAGCCTGCTGTATGAGGAAAGGCTGAGAACTGGAATTGTTCAGCCTGGAGAAAAGAAGCTTTAGGGGAGACCTCATAACCTTGTTCCAGCTTTTAAATTGTAGCTACAAAGAAGATGCAGACTCCCTTTTTAGAAGTAGCCACATGGATAGGAAGGGGGTAGTGAGTACAAGTTACATTTGGGGAGGTCCCCAACACAGGACAAATTTTCACTATGAAAACTATCAGCCATTGAAGTAATCTCCCCAGGAAAGTGGTGGATTCTCCAACATCAGCTGCTTCTAAGATTCAGCTGGACGGAGTGCTGGGCCATCTTTTCTAGACCATGATTTTTGCAAGAAAGATTGGACCAGATGATCCTTGAGATCCTTTCCAACTTGCTATTCTATGAAATTATTCAGAAAATGTGTATTTGGCTAACAGCATCTAATAAAAGTAAAACAGACAAAACATTGCAATTTATAAAATTGTTTATTTTAAATATCATTGTTATTTTCATAGTAATGGTAGGTTTATTAATACGAGGTCCAGTTCTTATGTGAAATTTCGCCTCAAACATAATTTTAGTTAGATTCTTTTGTAAATATTCTGCTACCTTACCACTTTCAAAAATGTGTATTTATATAAAATGTTTGGATTCCTTCCTTTATCCCTCTCTTAATTTTGCAGAATCTAGTAACTGTTCCATTAATTGTAGACATTCTGTCATTTGGCTTTGTTATGTCATTTTCTACATTTGCAGCAGCCTGTCATCTCTTAACCTCATCTTTAGATCAGTCGGAAGTCCAGATACAGCTCTAGATCTTTAAGAACGGGTTTTCAGGGCTGAGGCATTTATGTAGATTAATCTGAGTTTAATATTAAAGTGGAATAAGCTTCCAGAGTGGAGAAAAAATAAAGTGACTTTTCACATGGGAATCTCAACAGATGAGGTTATTACTATGTGAGGATTCTGAGATGGGAGCCTGATGACCTTAATACTCTGCACTGTAGACGGGTGGTTTAGCAGCTGTCTATAAATCATTGAATTGCTCCAGTAATGGGACAGAAACCATTATATATGTCAAGGTAAATTGTACCTGTTTATGAGTCAGGAAGGTAACCTGCCTCACAGTTTCTTCAGTTTGGATTTCTGAATTATTTGGATTAATCTGCTTTCTTTAATTTGAATTTAACTTTCCTTGAACCCAAATAGCTACAAGTTAAAAATAAGCTACAACTTCTGATGTTCCACAAATGATTGGCTTAATGTGAGATACAAATGTTCTGTATTTAACAAATATATCATGAAATGATGGTCGGAACAATACAAATAGTAAGCACATGCAATGCTGGCTGAACAGTCATCATACAATACTGTCTCCTGAGTGTTGTCAAACAAAAATCTTTTCCAGATGCAGTGTTCTACAGAATTTGGAAACACAAAAATATGCTTTTAAGTGTGGGTAAAAAGTTTAATGACAGTATCACATTAATCTTTTTTTTTCTTTCTTTTTTTTTTCCTCTAGTACTCACTTAACGAAAGAAAACTACTTGAAATGAGGACAGAAATAGTGGAATTGGTAAGAACTTAGTAGCTGATTACTACACAGAAAATCTCTTTATAGTTGTGTTACAGACCTGGTATTCTTTTTGGAGTTGTTAATGTCTTTAGGCACTTTATTGTACAAAATGTCATTGTGCTTTTTTATTTCCCTATGTTTTTTCATATCTGTACAGGTAACCAGAATGTCTACTGAATAAAAAGGTGTTGATCTATACTATTAGACCTTCTGCATGTATATAGAAACTATTCAATGGTCACTTTGTTTTCAAATGTCATACATATTGTATTTTCTCTAGATGGAATTTACTGTTAATATTAGTTTGTGAAATTATTTGGTGACACTGAAACATATTGCTAGATTGATTTGGATTTGTTTTAGAGGACTTTTTTATCAAACACTTCCTCTTCCTTTTGTTTTCTTTCTGTATATAGGAAATTATTGCTAGGAGGATGCCTAGCAGTAAATCATTGACTGCTTCACAGTGTTTGGTGCTGATTTAAAAATATCAGCAACTCAGCAGCTGTTGTTTTCAATCTACAAGTTTGATCTTCCAGTCTTTTCTGAGTAATAATTCTATCCCATTTTTTCACAGAAGTTTTGTCTTCTGTCATAATCAGATTCTGAATTTGTCTGCAACTGGTGAAGATACACATTTTTACACCAGAAGACCAATTCTCTGTTTTTCTAATGATCCATACATTTTTATGCTTCAGTATGTTTTTGTCACAAGAGGCTCTTAGACTTCTCCACAGCTCTTATAATTTGAGCAGTGACTTTAATAGTGGGGCAAATGATAGATTGAAGTTAATGTTTATGCTGTTAGATGGAGATGTGAATGCATCCAGTTCTGCTGCTTTCTAGATTATGTGTTAAGGAACATGTAATCCTGTAAATTTCCCAAGTTCACCAAATTATTCAGTTTCATGGATATAATCAGCTAGGAAGGAACTTGTTCTCTTTCCATGCAAATTAACGATACACTTCTGGATGAACCAAAAAATAGAACTTGAAGGGATGGGTTGGATTTCTAAATAAACAAGAAACTGTTCCAATTGCATAATTCTGTTGCTTTGTTTTTTAGCATGCACAACAAGATCGAGCTCTGACCCAAACAGACAGAAAAATAGACACAGAAGTTGCAGATCTGAAAACAATGCTGGAATCGCACAAACTTGATAATATTAAATACTTAGCAGGTAAGGAATCTGACGGTTGTGTGTGGTCGTGAAAGTGTTAAACGTTGTTAAATGTTTGGCAAACTCTTGATTGGTGGTATTAATAAAGGCCCCAATTAAAAAAAACAAACCCCAAAACAAAATTTGAAATAGGTCTCAGTCAAGATTAACAGCCTTACTTGTGTACTTAACCCCGACAAGGTTTCCTATGATTCACAACTTAATTTTGTATAAGCTATAATAATGTGTATGAGAAATCTAAAATGCTGCCTGTTAAGGAGGGCCAAAGAGTTCTGTGCCTGACTTAATTTATAAAAGTTGCTTGCTGCATGTATTTCTAGCATCTCTTCATCTGCCTGTTGGAGCTCTATATGCAAAATGGAACATTTCAGCTTTTCTGTCCGTTCAGCACCACATGTTCTTTAAACTTTCATTTTTCAGGTGTGTGCAATAGAAAAATACTGTGTGTGTGTTGCCTACGTTACTGCCCTAAGTAACTTAATATTTTGACATTTTGCTACTGAGTGTGCAGTGCTATTAAATGAGCAGGTTTGCAGTAGAAAATTACTCTTCTGATTTAGATATTCTGATTATTATTTCATGATGAATTTCTGAATTTATTTTCTTACATGGGGAAGGGGTGGTGGTTTGACTTTGCAGTAAGATATGTACCTAGCTTCCTGAAGTAATGTTCCAAGAGCTAATGATTTAATGTCTCCATTTTCCTTCGCATTTTTGTTTTCTTTCAGGTTCAGTATTTACATGCCTTACTGTAGCCCTGGGATTTTATCGTTTATGGATATAATAAACCCTCAATTTAAAGGGACTCCTACTGTCTTGGTTTCTGAACAAAAAGTTTTCTTTTTGCCTGGACTTTAACCAGGCCATGACTGTTTTATTTATTGTTTGTTTCCTAAAGCAGACTGTCTTGAGAATGTAACCAAAGATGTGCCTAGAAAAAAAAAAAATGTACACATGTGCATATTTTGAAACTTACCTCTGATGAAAACATGGTATCTGCATTTCTGCCATTTCTCTCCATTCTGAACTGCAGTGCACCTTGCTGCTACTCAGTGTCATAGAAGCAAAGACTGACATTTGTACCAATCCCATGGAGCTGCATGCTGTAGAGGAGAATCTATGGAGTAATGTGTCATTGACTATTCAGACATGCTTGCTGGAGTCAGTTGCGTGTATCAGATTAAAGTCTTGATCATTCATGTAAAACTGAAAATACATGTTTTTGGCTTGGAGGCACTCTTGTATAAGTGGAATGTGTGTTAACTGAATCATGCTTACTTCCCTCCTTTTAGCAGTTGTTCATGCAGTTACTATGATCATATATTTGTTCAGCTATTTTTGTAACACTGTAGTTATCAGCTTGTTTTCCAGATGGCCGTCCAGTCAGTTATGTTTCATGTGTAATGATAGCAGCCTTTGCTGCTAGTATTATTTGTAATATATTTGTAAAGGTTTTTGTGACTAACTTGCCTTTGGTACATGTTAGTATCTAATACTCATTCCATATGCTAATTGTTAGCTTTACCACTATAACTGGAAGTTTCAAATGCAGCAAAATACACTAGTTGTTTTAATTGATGGTTAAGTGATACAAAGTGTCTCTGGTGCTGCCTTCTTCATGGAAGGCAGTTGATTCTTCTAGAAAGGAAAGTAATTTTAAATGGTAATTATGAAGCAGGGTTTTAGGCAAGGGAACTGCAGTACCAACAGTCTTCGGGGGGTTTTTTGTTGTTTTACTTTAAAAAAATAAATAAATTCCTGTTGGTTCTTCAAATGTGGAACTTCTATAAAGTGATTCTAATAATGAAAACAATAATGGAAACCTGCAAAAATGTTTAATCCATGTTCTGTGCAAGCCCATCTGAACTTGTAAGTACAGCTGAAAGCAATGAAGGAAGGTATCCAGATGTCTACATTCTTCTACTGATGAAATGACTGCTTCAGTAGCAGAACTGCCATCTGCATTCCTTCACTTAAGGGAGATTTTGCTTTCTTGCTTGATCTTGGGAGGCAAGAACAATCTATGCACTGGTAATAAATGCTGTTAGAGCACAATCACAGCTTTGCTTAATGGAAGTAAAGCTGTTTGGCTACTCTGTGCCTGTACTGTAATAACCATTTGAGTTGGTGGTTGGGAGTGCCAACTTCTATCGGGTGTGTGTGTGGATGAACAAATGGATGCCTGTAACAATATGATACTGGCCTGAAATAAAGAATTTTGAATATTTCTTAGAATATGCTGAGTTTTCATTATAAATGCAACTTTTAAATTTGAATTTTATCTCTGCATGTAAGTCACTGCTAATAGGTCTTCTACGTTAAGAATGAGCAAAGTCAGCAGCCCCTCTAACACTCAAAAGAACAGTCAATAATGTAAGGAAAACTATTGCAGACTAACATCCCATCTAAATTGAATTAATCTCCATTTCAGATCTTCACTTTTTTTGTTTAAAAATATTTTTTGTACTAACTTATTAGAACTTGACACTTTCTTAAGTTAGATAAGCAATAATTTACTATTTGGAATGGCTTTAGTGTTGGTTCTTATCTTCCCAGGACACATGATTCTATATGAGCATCTGATAAATAGTCATTAAAACATTTAGAGCTAATTTTAAATATAAGGTCTATCCTGCTAAAAACAGAAACTCCACAAATAAATTTCTTTTCATGGCAGGTGGAAGGAGGAAGTGAAAGATAATAGAGCAGCATTGTCCTGGAATTAGCTAAGTGTCAGGCAAGCCAGCACTTCTTGGTGAGTGTTCTAAATGAGGATTAAAGTTAGTATGTCATTCAGGAAAAGGACACTATAAACAGAACATAGTTATTATTTCCTATCCCATGAAGGTTTCAAGTGTGGATGCAAAATCATCTCTGATTTCCTCTGAATTTAAAAATCAGTTTAGCAACCTTTCTTTAACACAGTCTCATAACGTGTACCACATGTATTTATTGGCAAACCAAAAGGGTAGAAAATCCCTCCATCTATTTCCAAACACAAATTCCTTCAAAGAGAGATTTAAACTCAAAGAATGAGCATTTTGGTACAGGTGAGAAGCAAATACATCAGGAGGATACTAAGTATCTCTTGAAAAGCAACAGTTGAGTGTCAAATGATCACTAAATTCATAAATAGGAGCTTTATGTTGGCAATTCTCCAAATTTTTTTCTGTAAGACACTTTCTGTATCGTGCAGTATATCATCTCTATTGAATCAGTAGCAATTCTAAATGTATAGAAATACTTCTATTCTCTGACTTCATGATTTTTTTTAATTTGCAGAGCTCTTTTAAAAGATGCAAATGAAAAATAAATGGGCCTGTTTTACCATAAAAACACTTCAGCTGTGAAAATCTGCAGTAGCTCCCGCTTGATTCAGAAATTTATCTGTTCATTTCCTGTCTGGCAGGAAAAAGTATAGAAGAAAAAAATTAATCTAGAAATGTTCAGTCTGTCAGGCTCCCTTTAGATTAGTTTGCAAGAACACAGAGTGCAGCTGAAGCTGAGGTCCAATTCTGATTTGCTTTCAGGGAAAGCCCATCTTTACTGAGAGCATGGAAGAGCAGCAGCCTGCCTATGCCAAAAGTAGTTGTGAGTTTTCCCTGTGAACTTCCACTTTCACACAGCAATGACAGGAGGTTGTTTAAGGATTTGTTTCCTTTTGGGAAATAAGCTTGAAAATTACTCAATTTGCTGGAAAACCTAAATTGCTCCAAAAGCTTCTTTGTGTTTTGCAGAACAAACCAAGATCCAGAGTTTTTACAAAACTGTTTTAGTGGAAGGATACTGAATTTAACTGTTTGTCTTGCTTTCCCTCTTGTTTTCAGTAAAAATCTGTGTAAGGGCACTCTCTCCTTTTCACTGAGATTTATTAGCTAAATTGTTTACTTCACAGATTTCATTACTGTTAAATCATGTTTATCTAGCCCTTTCTCTATTAGAGGTGTTGACTGCATCATTTATTTCTCAGATTGTTGTAGAGTTGTACTTAAAACCGTGAGTTGACAAATGGAAACACCTTTTAATGAAGGCATGAAATCTTCGATTTTTCTAACCACAAATGTTTTGGTTTACTAGAATAAGCCTTATTCTAGTTGTGAATATTCACTTAACTGATCTTGTCAAAAATGATGAAATCTAGTTCTGTGCAGCTATTAACAGTTCCTGTTGACTTTGGAGAAGGTGTGCTGTTGCCTTCTAGATACTTTGAGTCCTGCCACTTCAGTGGAAGCTGAAACTTCCATCTGTAGACCTTGCACAGGAAAACTGGTGAGGTTTTGTGTGTGGTTTGTTTTGTTGTTTGTTTTTTTCATCTGTGAAGTTAGCTAGATTTCTGTGACTAGTTCCTTTGAACTACTGGCTGTTAAGGTGTGAGCAAGACAGTTTTGCATCTCCCACTGAGTTTTAAGTAATCAAGTAAACTGCTTTCATTATGATTTCTAAATGGTCAAAACTCTGCAAGACAATTCAATACTTAACAAAACCACCACGTAAAGTCTCTTTCAGTGAATAAGTACTCTGTAAAATTAATGGATTTTTAAAAAACATTTTAAAATATTTGGAAAAGTTGTATTTAGAAGTTATTTCTTTCTTTGAAAATGTTATTTTTAATTCTTTTTCCTTTAGGTATATGTGTCTTGAATTTATAGGGCTTTTCATTGTGGGGTAGGATTTTTTGTTTGTTTTAGAGTAAAATTTTCTGTATAAGCAATTAATTTTCTTCACCCCTTAAATAGAAAGTTCATTTACAATCAAATACACACCTGGAAAATGGGGGTTGCTTTAGTCAGAAACAAATGTATACAGTCTTGGAGACAGAGGGCCTGCTGTGTCTTTGTTAGGAAAGCTTCCTTTTGCTTCAAACGCATTTTTACCCTATTGCCAAACATTTTAAAGCAGCAGTGTTGATTCTTTGTTTTACACTTAATTCTCTAACAGAGCTATTGCCTCTTATGCTTTATGTGCAGTTTCGTAAGTAGATACAGATCGCAGAGGGAAGGTATCAGTGTTTGCATAGTGTTCCTTGGAAATCTGTCCATTTCAAGAAAGAAGATTCCAGTTTTCTTGGGCAGATGCCCAGCTGGTATCAAAAGCAAAATACTGGAAATGAGTAACTGTTGTGGCAAATATCAGTCTTGGGCCAATGTTATCCCCTTAGTGAGTCACATCAATGTCATGTTCTATTTCAAATACCCTGTCTCCCTTTGCTGTCCTGATACGCACCCTACCAAACTCTCAGAAGTTCATTAGGTTCCCCATTGTCTTCTGAAATTATATAATCTTGATGCAAGTCAAGAATAATACTCGTTGTGAATAGTCTCTTCTTGTTGCACAGGTGAAAATGTAGTGAGGATAAAAAAGAAGGGCGGTGTGTTGTGGTGCATTTGTTTTTTCCTGCAGTAAGTGGCATGTGTTCTGTGAGAACTTTAAACTGAACCGTATGGAGCATGAATATACTAATGGCATACTTGTAGCAGGTGATTGCATTTGATCAAGTCAAGCTTGTATATCGGGCTCCTGAGTTTGCTTCAGCACCATGGAGGGGGAGTAATAGCAATCTTGGCAGGGGAAGGGAAGCAGGGCAGGATTCTCACCATGAAGAGAAAACTCAAGAGTTTAAAATATTTTATACTTTAATATTATAGAATCATAGAATCATTAAGTTTGGAAGGGGACCTTAAGGATCATCAAGTTCCAACCCCCCTGCCATGAGCAGGGACCCCTGCCACTAGAACAGGTTGCACAAAACCTCGTCCAACCTGGCCTTAAAAGCCTCCAGGGATGGGGCATCAACAACCTCCCTGGGCAACCCATTCCAGTTCCTCACCACCCTTATAGTGAAGAATTTCTTCCTAATATCTAACCTCAATCTCCCCTCTCTCAGTTTAAAACCATTACCCCTTGTCCTATCACTATCTTCTCTGATGAAAAGCCCCTCCCCAGCTTTCCTGTAGCCCCTTCAGATACTGGAAGGCTGCTCTAAGGTCTCCCAGGAGCCTTCTCTAGGCTGAACAGCCCCAACTCTCTCAGCCTGTCTTCATAGCAGAGGTGCTCCAGCCCTTTGATCATCTTGGTGGCCCTTCTCTGGACTCTCTCCAACAGCTCCATGTCTTTCCTCGGCTGAGGGCACCAGAGCTGTACACAGTATTCCAGGTGGGGTCTCACCAGAGCAGAGCAGAGGGTCAGAATCCCCATCCTGGCCCTACTGGCCACACTTCTTTTGATGCAGCCCAGGATGCAGTTGCTCTCTGGGCTCCAGCACACACTGGCGGCTCATGTCGAGCTTCTCATCAGCTACCATCCCCAAGTCCTTCTCCTCAGGGCTGCTCTCCAGCCATTCTTCCCCCAGCCTGTATTTGTGCCTGAGGTTGCACTGACCCAGGTGCAGGACCTTGCACTTGGCCTTGTTGAACTTCAGGAGATTGGCACTGGCCCACCTCTCCAGGCTGTCAAGGTCCCTCTGGATGGTGTCCCTTCCTCTAGGGAATCAGCCACTCCACACAGCTTGGTATCATCGGCAAACTTGTCCATGTCACCATCTCACTGTGCATGCCTCCAACAAAGACATTAAACAGCACTGGTCCCAATACTGACTGGTCCCGATATCCAGCATATTTTCATTTTTCTTAAAAAGTAGTCCTCTTATGTAGGGCTGTCAGCAATGCATGTCACTCCATGAATAGGCAGCTATTAAATACATCACTTTTCATTGTGATTTTTCTCCAGAAAAATTTGTGTCACTTCAAGTAATTCTCCTGTCTTTACCCAGGATCTGCTTTCTTGTGGCAAAGCTGTACTAAGCATTATATATGTAGAGTTCTCCTAGTGATGCAAGAAATTACTAAATACAAAGGCCACTTCAGAAGCTTCCTTTAAAGGCTACTTACCACACTAGGTCCAGATAGTGGCTGGAGATTTTGATAACCTTTTATATTGCAGCTTTCAAATAAGCAAATTCTAATGCTTTATTATTTGCATGCAGAGTTCCCTTTTGTTCCTCAAACACCAGCTATGTCAAAGCAGTAACTGCCACCTTTTATTATCTACTGAACTCCTCACTGTGCTTTTAAGACCAAGTAAAGCTAAAGGCATGAGCCTATACTAAAAAAAATAGCCTCTGATGATGCACAGATGAGACTGAGCATGTCTACTGTGGATGCTGCATGTGGGTTTTGGTTTTGTTGACTGTTTTTCTTGGATGTCATTAGTTACCTTGTCTTACATGTTGCATTGCAGTACTATTCAGTAGCACAGGGTTCTGGGAAGCTTTTAAGAAGCAGCTGCAATTCTATGGAATTTGAGAGGGGAAAAGTGCAAAATAAAGCTCATACTTCCAAAAGTCCATAGGAAAATTGTTGCAGAGTTCTTAGTATTTTTGTTTCCTCTGAAAAGGAGCCTTTTGTAAAAATTAAGCTTTTTTAAAAGCTTCAGAGTTGATTTTTTTTTCTTCTTCTTAATCCTCCTAGCCACCTTCCAGTCTATGCATTGCAGCTCACTCCTCTGTGTGAATTGTTTCATTTTTGATAATCTGATTTGGGGATACCCATGACCACCCTCTCAAAAAAGCTATGTTGAGATATTACTCTCTTTGCTATTCAGTAAAAATGCATCCAAGACTTCAGAAAATTTAACAGCATATTGTCTGCTAAGCTGTTAAGCAGTTAACTTATCTTGTTTGAAACAGGGTCCTGGTTTGCCCTAAGGTGTCAGACCACGCCTGACAAGTTATAAATTGGATGATTCATAAAGCGTGGTTAACTGGGGGGGTTGGGAATGTTGAAGGAAGCTAATCCTGTTTGATAGAGAAAATGGTGGTTGTCATCAGGTAACAAAGCAAAAAATATGCTCAATGTGAAAGGTAAATGTTTAAGAGAAACCTCATCTCCAGCTCATATCCCTTTGGAGTCCCTAACTTCAAATGCTCAAGATGTAATTTAATAAATAAATTTTGGATTCTGTTATGTGTCGTTTGTAGCTTCAACATGGTTTTCAAGCTTGCTCCCTGCCCCCAAGTTTGTAGAGAGATTTGGAGGTGAGATTGGTTTTCAGTTTGTTCTTAATGAAGGATTTAATGTATTTCTTAATGAAACAGCATTTAATGCATTAAAATATGACCAAAGGCTCTCTTGCAAGCCATTACTTGTTCACTGAAGTTAAAGGCTTATTTATAGGAAGGTTTCCTGATCAGTCTTCTGATGGATGCTTGTTTAAGTTTTTGTACAAAGTGTATTTCAAGTAGCAATTTAAATGTTCCTGTATGGTGTTAGTAAATCACCACATGCAGTCAAAACCACAAGACCCTGAGGTAATCAAATATCTCTGAATAAAACAAGCCACAGGACTGTGTATAAACACATACAAATATAGGGGAGGGAAAAATGGCAAGGTGCTAGAAGTCTGTGTACTTTCTAAATATCTAAGATACCAAATAGATAAGACTGTAGCAACAGTGAAAGAAAACATAAGCAAAGGCAGTTACTTCAGCCCATATCTGAAGGTTAAGGCATGCAGTTCCTCTTTGCTCTTGGACAAAACCCAGCAACAGAGACAGACAGCTGTTTAACAACTGCCTTTGCAGCATGTGTAGCTGCCTGTTCCTTTAACTGATGGTAGCAGTGTGTTAATCCAGAAAATGGAGCTTCAGTTTGTGTGTTTTTCTGTTGTCCTGGCATGAAACTCTTTATTGCAAATATGTGAAGTCATATATAAGCTGCATTAGGCTTGGTGAGAACATCAACTGAAATGCGTGGGGGAGGGGGGTGTGATTATTTTTGGGGTCTTTTTATCTATTTTGTTCTAATGGACAATGTTTGAGTCCTGTTTGAAAACTACCAAAACATGATTGTTCCTTGCTATTTACCTGTAAGAGTCAATCAGAAGATCAGTATTGTCTCAACATTGTCATCAGTGACTAGACCCCAAGAACTGGACTAACATCTCGACATGAGTTGGCAGTGGCTTGCTGCAGATGCAGGAACCATGGAGAAGGGACTGAGGTACGGACAGTGCTGGTACCTGGTATGAGTCTATTCTACTGGAGCAGCAAAGCAGAGAACTGCTGTGAAGGAAGGTGGATCGCACTTGCTGTGCCAACATCAAGGAAGCCTCTGTTGAACTTTCCTCATTATAATGTTATTATAATACAAAACCACACCTCCTGGTAAGAAGCTACCTGCCTCCAAAGCTGGCCAGGCCTCAGATGCTCCTCACTGGGCATGCATGGAAGCCTCACTCAAGACAGGTGGAGATTGGCACATTTCCATGGGACAGAGGTGGAGTGGAGGTGGGTCCAAGGACGAGCAAGGTGTGCTACCCAGGATAAAAGATGGTTCCTTAGTTACAGAACTTTGAAGATCTTCCCCACCGAGAGATCACAATGATCGAAGAAGAAGCAGCGGAACACCTGCTGGATTCGGGACTATAGGGGTGCCTTTGGACCCATGGTGGTAGCTAGTATCCTCTTTTCCCCCCTTTTTTACCTCAGCTTTCCTATTCTTTCTTCCTTTCTATCACAAACTGCTTTACGGGCAAGACCAATGAAGTCATTGTGTGTTGATAACTCCCTGGGCTTGTTGCCATTTCATTTTTTGCACTTTGGGATCACAGCTGAAACGAACCATCACGCGTCCACCGAGGAGTGGACTGTGACATTACCCTTCCTGAATTAACAGGTGGGCTGGGTGATGTGGTGGTAAGTCTAAGTCAGAATGAGCTGTAGTGATGTCCATGAGACAGAATTACTATAAAGAGAGAGCCAGAAAAAAAGGCCAAAACCGAGGAAAGTGAGTTGCTTCTTGAAGCACTGTAAATGAGGGGGGATATGTATGAAATACATAGGCATGATGAAAGGGAGAAACTCAAGAAATGGTAATGTTACAGGAGGCCTATGAGTGATAGCAGGTAGCAAGTTAGTTGCTAAGTTACGAGGCAATTTTGGACAGCAGCTATGTAGGCAAGGATGGTTTAACAGGTCTGTGCCGAAGTTCCCATGTTCAGAGATAATATGGCAGCATTATGTCAGTGTGAAATCGTTGCACGTAGAATACAGCCATTCTGTTGCTGGGAAAGATACCTGCCCTGCCAGAGAAAGGAGCTGCTTTGCTTACTGCTCCATGTAGGGCTGGGGTAGGAGGGGAGCACCAGCCTTTGTGCCTCCTTCTTCTGTCCCATACTTGGATGAATCCTCCAAATTCCAGCTCCTACTGGGATAATTATACAGGGAAATCTAGCTTTTAAGAGCAAAAATGTAGTTCCTGCCTATTTTTCATAGCAGTTCCTACCAGGGCTCTGAGCATTTTGCCCTCTCAGAAGAGATCCCAGCCTGCCTGAGGATAGGAAACAATAGCCCTTGACATAATCTTTTCTGCAGAGGGGATGAAATAGGACTTGAACGATAAAAAGAGATTCTAATCTTTTGCTGGGATACCAAGGGCTGAATCCATTTTCCCAGAATGGATTCTAGCCTTTCCAAAGACAAAGAACAGTGAATTCAGTAATGAGTCCCTAGCTAGCCAGCATAATATATTCCCTCTGTTTAAACCTTGTCCCAAGAGACCTGTATGCGGCTTGCTGTTTTTTTCACTTCTGGTCTCTGCTACCATAGAGCTCAGATCGATGAAACTGCTCATCAAATACCTAAACTAGCATTTGTGACAGAGATTAATAAATATGGCTAAGTACAGCAGGTATTACACAGACTTTGTTTCTTGCATGGATGCAGTGGACTGACTTAGGCTGTTGCCAGAATCTTGATTTCATTCTTTTTGGTATATGATCAGTGTTAAGACAACTTGTCAGATTTAAGAAGCCACATTTGATCTGTATGACAATTATGATTCTCTGTGCTCTTTCCCTAGTCAATCTAATTTCATTTACAATGGATTGCTACCTTCAGTAGTATTGGAGGAAGCTTTTCAAATAACATAAACAAAAGAATACTTGGAGATGTAAAAGGAAGAATGCATAAAAAGATGTATAGTTTTACCAAGGGTAGATTGTGCCAGATGAAATTGGCAGCTTTTTTTGGTAATAACTGTGTACCAGAGTTTGTAGGCAAAAGAAATGGAATAGATGTAATAGATCTTGACTTCAGGTTCCAATGGAATAGATGTAATAGATCGTCTATGACTTCCTCATGAGGGGAAGAGATGGGGCAGGTACTAATTTCTTCACTCCTGTGACCAATGACAGGACTCGGGAAAATGGCAGGAAGATGAATCAGGGGAGGTTTAGATGAGATATCAGGAAAAGGTTTTTTACCCAGAGGGTGGTTGTGCACTGGATCAGGCTCCCCAGGGAAGTGCTCACAGCACCAAACCTCCCTGAGTTCAAGAAGTGTTTGGATGATGCTCTCAGGCACATGGTGTGATCCTTGGGGTGCCCTATATAGGGACAGGAGTTGGACTCGATGATCCTGATGGGTCCCTTCCAACTCAGCCTATTCTATGATTCTATGATTCAAACTGTGAGTGTTTTGGAGAAGGGCTACTAGGATGTTCAGAAACATGGTTTATTTAGCCTAAGAAATGAAAACTGAAGGTAAGCTGACTCTTGGCATGCTCTCAAGGGTACTATGCTAGTAGCAAACAAAAGAAAAAGGAAATAATTATTTAAAATGAAGGACACAGACTTGCCATAACGACATTTAGGATGAAAATTATAAAGATGTTCCTGACCACCAGAGAATTTAGCATTTGGAATAGTGGTCCAGTAGAAGCAGCAAGAAGAAACCTGGTTGAAAGACTAGCCTGAACCAACACTATATTGTGTGGTGCTTATGTTAGCAAGGACAGGACTCCATAAGGAACTTACCTCTGTTGTAGGTTTATGTAAACACTGGAGGAAAATGCTTTTACTTTTTTGACTAGCTGGAAACTTCTACCAGAGTTGTAAATACAACATTATTTTCATTGGTTCAAGTGTCAGGACTATATCAGCATTTTTTTTTACAGTAATTTCAGCAGATCAAAAAACACGTGTCATGCCCTAATGTTCAATGAGTATGAAAAATGTTATTTTTAAAAAAGATTGGGGTTTTCATAATCTTCCAATCTTCTGCAAATGCATCTGAGATAATTTACTCTTAAAACTCAAGGCAGGACTAATGGGCTACTTCTCTCAATATAGTATGGATTTGAAAGTGGAAAAATTTAGATTCTGAAGTGCAGTAAGCCTTCTTTTCATCTTCAGATCATCTTTTAAATTTCTTTAAAGATATTTTTATTATATGTGAACATCTAATTATAGCTAGAGATAATTTGCACTTCAGTTATCCTCCCTTTCTACTACGTCCTTGGCCGATGAACAGTCGCAGGAAGAGTCTTTAGCTTGGATGTTCTCAACCTTATTACACCTTGACAGATCCCAGAAGTCCAAAGGTGAAAAAGGGTAAATGTGTATATGTATCTGTACACACGTGGAGGGAGGACAAGGAAGGCCACATCTGCCCTGTTTTACATTCACTGTGCCCAGCCCTAGTGTTTATGCATAGTTACGTCTGTACACACAGTCCTGGTATGAACAAAGGAGTTTCTCAGACTGTTACGAAAGCTGTTTCTTACAGTGCCAAAATCCTACGCCCATAAGCAATTTGGTTGTTGTACAGTTTTCTCAACCTCTCTCTACAATCTGTACCTTCCCTGCTCAGCCCCAATCTGCAAAAGCCAACTCATTTCACCACAGCCTCAGCTCCTTGCTCCCCTTCAGTCTGAGCACCTCCCAGGGCTACCTTTCCTGCTCCTCATTTTCCTGGTCCTACAAGAGGAGGTCTGAAATGGTATATCAACGCTGGCCTCAGCCCAGTCGCAGACTGATAGAAAGTTGCAGCCATTTTGAGGGGAAACAAAAAATGAGAACATTTCCTGGTATCTTGATGGCACCAGTAACCTCTGCTCCTCTTCCATTCACCATGCAAGCCTCTGTCTTCTCGTGCCTTGCCCCGCAGCCCTGGCAATGCCGCATGTCAGCTTGGGTGAGATGGCACATACCTGCTGTTCATGAAGTGCTGTTATCCTGCCCTGCTCACCTGACAGAAGAGTTGCTGTAACTGAGATGTTAAGGTGTGTTGGGAAGTGGAAATTAAGCTATTTGGGAGGTGCAAGCCTGTCCTTAGTTATTTACTTCTCTGTTCAGGTTTCCTGGGAAGAAATAGATAAGGGCCTTTAAAGAAAGTTCTTATATTGACAGCTTGGTAAAGTGGCAGTGGGAGTGTATATTGAGGAAACTGGAATAAACAACAAAACCAAAATATAAGGTCACGATTCAAGCAAATATGCCAGAGGGAACACTCCGAGCAAGCAGTATCTATTGCTCAATGTAGTGTAAAGTCCAGGCAGTGTGCAGATGCAGTCCAATGAAGCTCTTCTAAAGCTCGGAATGGAGAGGTGCACAGAGAGCAGACCACAGAGGAGGCAACATGTTTTCCTTTGGAAACTGGCAATAATGATTGTGCAGTAGACTGGAAATATTTAGCCATATAAAAGGGCTTGGTGTTAGCAGCAGCGGAAGCTTTCACACATTTATTAAAAAATAACTCGGACATTAACTTTTAGTATGACATAGCAGGTCAGTTACCATTTCTTGCACAAACTATTGCAGCTGGAAATGACTGTGAGAAAGCTTCCTAATTAGCCCTGTTGAAGGTTTTTTTGTTGTTTTTTTTAAGAAAAGTAGCTGAACTTCTGAATCTAGTTTCCTGTGGAAACAAAGCTTACACAATCAGTTTTTGTCCTGTACCAAATAATTTTTGTAGCCCTCTGGCAAAGCAGATTTTGACTGAAGTTGAAAGAGTGATAGTGTTAGACATAAGTATCTTTAAAAAACATTTCCTGAAATCATGGCAGCAGGATAAGGGACACGGAGTCAGGTTACTGCTTTGACTGAAGAAAAGGCAAGAGGATCTCAGCAATTATATGGTGCTTGCCAGCCAGCTGGCCAGTCAGCACACACGTGCCGACAGTGAGTATTTTTATAGCTCCAGACTAGTCCCAGTGTTTGTTGTCTCTTACTAGTGACAGTGTCATCAGAGGCATGAGGAGAGCTGGGATTATTGTGATGAAGGAGAAAGACATGTGGGGCAAAGGACACAAATCCATAGGAAATCAGGCTTTGTTAGTTCTGCTGCTCAGGAACAACACGTTTCTCTAACAATAGCTTTCTGCCCGAGCACATACGTCAGAACCAGATTAGATTTCTATTTGCATGCCTCCTTACCTTTCTTGGGAACGTCTCTTTCTTGCTTAAGGCATGGGTCTCTCCTGGAGAGTAACTGTAAAACTTACAGCTTGTTTCTTAATGGATTTATTACTTTGTTTACTTGAAGTCAGATGAACTGGGTTTAATAACATCAAATGTTTGCTGCTTTTTTTAATCCTCTTGGCTCTTTGGAAACAACATAACAGAGAGAGCGAATGAGCTGAATGCAATTCCATGTTGTGTATACACACTGCGAGCAGAACCTGAAGATTATATTGCTTTGCAATATAAACAAGGCATACATTTATCCTACAGAACACTTGTAGCTGATGATCTGAGAGGGAAAGAATCCAGTGGATTTCTTGAAACATAGAATGAGTCTCTAGAACTGACAGTTCTATTTATTTTTTTTTTATAAACTGAGCATATTTTATATGTACTTGTTTAAATAATAAGCATGGGGAGTGGAGGGGAACCACAAGAAAACTTTTATAGCCACTGTTCAAAAGTATACTGTAGTATCCAAAGGAGTTTTTAATTTGCAGGAAGAACGAATAGGATCTGAGCTCTTCTTTCTGTCTTGTGTAGTCCAAAGTCTGTGTTATGCTTATTATAATGGTATCAGTACATTTAAATTAAAGTAGCAATGCCCAGATTCCACAGAAATGCATGTGCTATTCATTAAAACAGTTTTCAAATGTTGCTTCAGATACAGACAATAATCTTTTTATGTGGTTGGGTAATAAAAAAGGAAGCTGGAGACAAACTGAGGGGCAGCATTAATACATGACTTAGCCACTGACACAACATGAGGCCTTGTGTGCTATTGTTGCTGCTGGCCACATGGGAGAAAAGAAGTATTTTCAAGTACTAGGTAGCATTTCAGAAGCTCAGCTTTTTTGGAAGTCCATCCAAACCCCAGCTGAATGTTCCCACTGCTAATCACTTTGAAAATTCACTCCAAAGAATAACTAGTCATCTAGAAAGAAAATGAGATCCAATTACAACGAAACAGAATTTATTCAGTCCTACCACTGGTCTACTCAGTATCTGGCCATTAGTATTGTGCCTTTTCAGGGGCAAGTATTTGATGCTTCAGGGATAAAAAAAAAAGGCACAAAGAGCCAACCAGGCTCTTCTGTACTTCATGGGGGTAGGGGATAGTCCTTCCTGATCCTCCCATGGACAACGGGTTTGTGAATAGAAATACAGAGCAATTACCCTAATCACTGTCTTAGAAAACGCGATTAATGATCAAAAAGTTTTCCAGCGTTTTGGCAAATCCTGCCTTAGTGTTATTTGCCTTTAATTCTTCCCACAGCAATAAGCTGTCTAAGTTGACAAAATGCAAAAAAGCACTACCTTTTGTGTCCCAGGGGTGCTATAACTTGATTATACTCAACCTTCTCTTTAGTAGCTGACCTAATTTCTCCTGTTGTTATAATTTTAGAAGGAAGTTTTTATGGGGTCTTTGTACACAATATGGATTAGTACTCCACGGTGTCTTGGACCAAAAAGGAGATGAAAAATAGTCTTTTGTTCCTGGTACATTGTTGGCTTAATTTAGTTGGGTGCGTCTGCTGAAGGAACAGAGGAACCTAATTTTAAGACTTTCTGATTTTGTTCACCTTGCATTTATACATTCTGAGGCTAAAATAAAGCTTTTGTTGCACGTGTACGGTAGCTGGTGAATTAGCTCCAGTCATCAGCTTAACTGCTAAGAAATTTTACACTGGGTCAAACCTACTAATGCGTTGGTACAGTTATAATCTAGCAGCTCACATCTACTTTCAAAACAAACACCTCAGATTTGTCACAAAAAGGCTAAAGTACCTGCACTGGCAAGGCCTGAATCCCAGTAACGTGGCCATGCGAGTTCTAGGCTGAGTCAAGGGGATCCTGCTAAAAGCAACGCTTTGCTCAGTGCAGCAGCAAAGGGGATGGGCTTTGTCTCATACAATTTTTGCAGTAACTTGCTATAGTCTGCTGATGTTTGCTCAGTCATACCTAGTCAAACTGGTTTACATTTTCTCCTGCCTCATCATTTGTAAGTAATCTTTTCTCCCTTTTATTTTCGGTTTGTTGTTGTGTTTTTTAAAAACTTGCTGATGCTCACAGTTGCACTAGAATTGTTATTAGAAAGTCTCACAGAGGAAAAAATAGAGTGGGCTTCAGCGGCCTTGTCCAGAGTTCAGATTTAACTTCTTGAAATCACTTGGGTTTGGTATGCATTCATTTAAGCAATTAATGCGTATGACTGAATGTAATGCAGTGCTTCAGAGTCTTCCCTGCCCTTCTCTATATGGTTCAGGTAACTACATTTTTCTGTCATAGCACATGGCTAGTGAGAAATCAGAAAGTGGTTTTTGAATGGCACAAGTGGAAACCTTTCTCCTTGCTCACAAGGGGAGAAAGACTGGCTTGCAGCAGTTTTTAATCCAGGAATGTAGGCTCTGGGGAGATGAAGGCTCTTGAATAGCTGTGACAGCAGTCCTAATTTAGAGTGAAGCTTTCAGGGACTAAAGAAACAGCACACCAGAGAGAGAAGGAGATCTGGAAGGACCCTGCAGAAACTGTGGATGAGTAGGTTATTGTGCTAATGAGATTATGTTTTGCTTTGAGGTATACTCCTGTAGAGACTGTGTCACTTTGTCTTGGCCTATGTTATGGGGATGGGGAGGTCAGGATTTATTTTTAATGACCAAAATAGCTGTACAGCTGCCAGGGAGTGTCTTGGTTGCTGCCCACCTCCCTCCCACCCACCAACAATCCAGGAGAGTTGCAGTATACTTTTCCTTTCAGCCTCCTCTATGCCAGTGTTCTCCAGCCAAGCTTCTCCAGAACTCCCATACCTTCAGGCTGCACCCCACATGCCCTCCAGGCTTTTTAGCTTCTCCACTGATGTTTGGTGAGATCACTTCCCCCTCCCCCGCCCCCCGGGGTTCAGCCTGGGAAGTGGCTAACAGCAGGTCCAACCCTGCCTCCCACACCGCTTTCTCCGGGCTGGGGATTCCTTTCCCACAGCTGGAGCTTCCTGGAGCTCCCTGGTATGGGGGAACCTCTGTGCACTGCCAGGAGCCCCCTTCTCCAGGGAGCGAGGCTTTCTTCTCCCTGCAGGTACTGCAATGCTATTAGCCCGTGCTGAGGTGGTGTTTGAGTTCCCTGATTTATCTTTGAGCACCCAGTAGAGCATTTCATATCTATAAAAATGTGTATATTGTGTATCCTGTTGCACTGATATAACATACAATGGGAATAGGCTGATGTAAGTCCCTTCTATACAGCTTATCAGCCTCTCTAATAGGGAATCCATGGTGTTTTAATTACATTGATGTAGTTGCAGCAAGACATCGTTCTCTGTGTCAAAATAGGATGAGAAAAATCCCTTAGGTAAGAGAAATTTTGCTGGCCAGTTTTAGAAAAACCTCCACATGTGTAACTTTTGTTTCAGGTGTCCTGTTATTCTCTGTGCATGAGAGAAGCTCTTGTTTATAATGGGCTGATTAGTCATTTGACAAGTAAGCATGTTTACTCATAAAGCAACCTATGTAGCTCCATGCATGACTAAACTGAGTACATCATTATATTTCTGTAACTCAAGCCTTCTCTGCTGCGCCGCTTGCCTTGCACAGGTTTGTTTTATTCTCTCCTGTCATGCCCATCGTTCAGACTGTGTACTTCGCTAGCACAAATCACGGTGCTCAGGAAGGTGTTTGATCCCAGATATGTTCTTGTATTGGTACATTTTACAGGCTTGCTTGTTCTGCTCAAAAATCAGAGAGGGTGTAGGTTTAAAAATTAGGAGACAAAACTCATCTGCAAGTGTATCGAAACATATATTCAGCCTTACTCGTTGCTCTGAGTATTGAGCAGAAGTGTCACCAGAGTTTTTATGGGACTGGTTATCCCCCACAACTATGAGCATTCACGTGTCTTACTGTGGAGGTGGCAGAGCTACATCTACGGTATCATGGTCTGGGGCTCCAACCTTGCAAAATTACTTTGTTTAGATTGGCATTAACAGAGTTGCAACAGCATCATTCAGAGAATGACGCCCTAAATTAGAAAGCACTAGGCAGAAATTCAAACTGGCTATGGAATTGCTGGACTGGGCAAAAAAGCTGTTAGCCTGTTAAGTCTCACATTCATTATCTTCCTTTCTCAGTGGAGTGCAACCACAATTTCTACCCCACATATTGTCCTTAAAAATATTTTATATTTCTTTTATTGCTCTCTCGGGAGTTAAAAGATTCTTCCCTATATTTATGATTACTTGACTTTCATCAGCTTCTGTTTATTTGTTCATTGTACTTTTTAAAACCTCAGTGGGGATAAAAAAGCCAAACAACCACTAATATATGTAATTTATTTTTTGTTAGTTTTATCAAATTGTTCTTTAATCACAGGCATTTTTTCTTTCTTTCTTTTAGGCTAAATTAGGACTTAACTCCAGTTTCCAAGACAGTTTCTTTGTTAATCTGAAAGATGCAGGGTGGAGGGGATGATAGCTTGCCCAAGTTTTATGATTTGTATTATAACTATTTGGGCAGAATGAAAAAGAAGTATGGAACAAGGAGTGTCAACAGATTTCAAAAGGATTAATTTTTGCATCACTGATAAAGCAGAAGAAGAAACACGTGGCATGATAAGAAGTAAAAGTGATCAGGAGAGGGTGTGACTGAGAAGGAAGAAAATTAAAAACTGAATGATGGTAAAACAGGGAGTCAGGGGAGAGACTTAAACAGGTGAGAAAATGGGCAAGAACAATTGTATTGACTTTTGGTTTGTAATAGGGGAGAAGGGGTAATTATGGATATCTCTCATATGGATATAGGGGAGATGAAATGGGAGGCAACATACGAGAGTGTGGTGACTTTGAGAGAAACGGTTGCAAAGCTTGAACGTGGTCTGACTGCCTTGTGTAGGACTGGCTTTGATTAGTCCAAGCAACAGTGTAGGACAAAAGGAAGGACAATGTTTATAAACAGAGTAGAGGAACGGGAGAGGCACTTCAGGGGGCTCATCAGAAGTTCAGCACCAGCCAAGGCAAATAAATTTGGCAAAGACACTTCCCCCAGAAGACGCAATAGCTAAAATGTAGGACTTGTTGGATGAAGAGACCAAGATAAATGCATGTCACTGAGGCAGAATGCTGCCAATGTGATTGGGTACTGATCCACAGGGAGAGGCAGAAGAGAAAAAGCCTGCTGAAATTTCCATGGCAAATAGAAATGGAAAAGAAAGCCTCAGCTGTCAAAAGGGAGAAGTGAGGATGGAGTTGTGAAATCCAAGGAGAGAAAGTGTTGAGAGGAAAGATAAAGTTGGCAGAGAAATGACAAAAGTAAGAGATGGGGATTGGTGAAGATATAAATAAAGACAACATCATTTAAGGAAGCAGAAGTCACGAGAGCATTTTCAGTGGTGCAATGAGAGTAGATAGCAGAATGTCAGGAATGCAAGACAGAGTAGAAAAGAGGCTTGGAAGTACTTGCTGTACATGAGTTGTGGTATTAGTCTTGGTGAGAGATGAGCCAAGGAAGTGGGGAAATGTTGTGAATGTTGAGAATAACTGTGCACACTAGAGGAAAGTTTTTGGAGGCTTTGAAGGACAGAGGGAATGAGAGAGACAAGTGTTAAGAGTGTGTGAAAGAGAAGTGGTGTGAATCTTAGTTTCTTTAGGAAATGGTCCATGCAGCCTCACACAGTAAAAAGAAGTCATAGGAGAAAGAGCTTGCCAGAATGAGTAGGGAAGATGTTTTCAAATACTTTTTTTTCCCACTATCTGAAAACTGAGATGGAAAGGAAAAATTAATCATAAGGAGAGTTAAGGGAAAGGAGGGAAAGATTTTGGTATATTAATATGGAACTATCTAATTAGCCTAATTGTCGTTTCCTACAGCATCACCAATTCTTAGTATCCACTGTACTGAAAGTCTGTGTAATGAGAAGGGGGATTCAAGTCACTTGACAGACAGGAAGATGTACCTGCTGACTTCTAAGCTTACACCTACGTCTCTTTCGTCAAGGATGAGAAACAGAGAAAGAAAAACCAGTTTTCAAAGTCAGGGTCAGCAGAGACAGCACATAATTTGCATTTTGCTTTATTAATATGGGTTAGCTCGGCGGGAGAAGTCTAGCATACTGATAAATTATTTCATAATGGGAAAAACAGGGTCAGTGACTGCAAATCATTTTTCCCCCTAAAGTAAATGAGGCACTGTTGGGTGGGGGACATGAGGGGTGTCATATTTAATTTCAGTCTGGAAGTACAGACATAGGCTGGACCAAAAGAGCTCTGAATATTTTACCAAGGGAAAATCATTATGAAAAAGAGATGGAGTTAGGTTATAACACAGTTCTGTTCCCAGGTGGTGATGGTTAGGTCCTGGTGTATTTGGTCCATGTGTTCTTCCTCTGTGTTTAATGTGAGCAGATCACAGAGCTGACTCTATCCCTGGTTTCTTGCACAGGAACCCTCTGTTACCCCTCTATGGGGAAATGAGTCCTTTAATAGCTTGGCTTTTATAATCTCCCAAAACATAATTGCTTCTCCCTTTACCCCACGCTCCCCATTACCTCAAACACGTCTTGTCCCTCCCTTCCTATAAAGTAATATTGAGTTACTGAGTGCAGAACATCTCTGAATGGATGTATGGTTGTGGAAGGAATTGGAGACATGCATTTGAGGAGACCTAGCATTGATCATGCCCTACTGAGGCAGCTCAAAAAGTATATGGATCTCTGCAAAATGATCACTACCTCTATGTTTTTCTGTGGTTTCTTTGAGCTGGAGTCAGAAACTTTGAAGTCTTCTGCTCTCCTCCAAGTCATAGGAAACTTTTTCTTTACTTGTGAGTTGGATCTCACAGCTAAACTGATGTGCTGTGAAAGGAGGATTGTCTTTTCCATTCCACTACTCAAGCTTCTGTGCCTCTGAGTGCAGCCCCAGCCTGTCAGGCCCACGGTGGGATCAGACAGCTCAGCTCACCTGCTAAAAGGGGCGATCACGCTCCATCTCTTCCCTAGCTGTGCACCCCACCAGCTTCCCTTCCCATGGCACTGGGGCTCATCTTGTCTCACAGCAAGGATTTCAAGGGACCCAAACTAGTGGGAAACAAACTCTGCCAAAGAAGGTGAGCAGTATTTTTTCTGGATTAGCTAGGTGAGCTGTCCTACCACAGGATGACACGAGCACAGCCTGAGGAAGGCAGGACTGTCCTGTTTGGTGTCAGAGAACTGTTGGAAGGGCTTGGCTGCATCATCATACTGTACCCACAGCACTGATGGATGTGCTCCTCATCTGAGGAAGTTCTTTCATTCCTCACTCCTGCCCATCAGGCAAACTCAGCAGGACTGATTCAGCCTCCAGCTATCTGACTTTCCAAAGATGCTCCCATTTTGAATGGAAGCAATTGAGTTTTAGTAACTCTCTGCTTTCTCATCTCTGGAAATTTTGTAACATGGGCCTAAAAGGTCAGCTGTGCATCCACTGTGACATATATTAACTCAGCAACTTTTTACCTTAAATCAGAATACAAAAATTACACACAGGCACAGCCCTCAGGTTGTCACAGTTAGGCATGATAAAGCACCTCCAAATGGACCCAGACCATGTGTTATGCTTTTCCTGATTATATTGGCTCTGGTACAAGAACCTCATTACAGGGATAAGCAAGGACTGAATTGAAATGAATTTATGCCTACTTTGTATTGAGACTGACATGTGTTTCAGTTTCCAGCACTACTATTAAAATGCAAGTATGTAAACTATGCCATATTTTGTATTTCAATGTATTGCTGTAAATGCAGTGAGGGATTTTTTTACCCTCTGAACAAAGTTCCCTTGGAAAATTTTGGCACTGCTTTGGCTCACAGTGACCTTACATTGATGTATTTTGTGTGCATGTGTCTCTTAATTTTTTTTTTCTTTTCCTTCATGCTTTATCTCTTGGCACAGAGCTTAAATCCAAATTTCAGCAAACTGTTCCCTAGGCTAAAGAGCCAACCTACTGTCTTTACCTGTTATTTTTTAATTTCATGAACTCTGTAATCTCAGACAAGTTGAAAATGGGGCAGTATTGCAAACTCTAGTCTTTTACAGTACATTTATATCTCACATGAACATAATTTTTCTTAGAGCAAACATATATCTAAGATAGAAAATCTTGACAGAATATTTGAGAAATTAGAACAACTGTTTTGTCTTCAAACCTGGCTATTAAAAACTCATCTGTCTAAAGGCATTATTTTATGTTGACTTATACCACCACGCTGCAATACCTGTAACACACAGCACAGCTGATGTAGTCCTTCGATTTATTTTTGTCTGGACATAAGAGAATAAAATCTTCTGGGTAAATAAATGTGGATATAGAAACCTTGCATTGTTACATAGGTTTCTAAACATAGCACTGTATGTTCATTTTGAAAGAAACATAAACAACAGTTCCCACCTTTTAGCTCTGTTTACTGAGAGAGATACTCGTATCTCTAAAGAAAGGAGCCACCTCCTCTTCAAGAAGTTATGTCATCGCTGTGTCCTACAGGAAACCTTGGGCCATGGGACCTTTGCAGCATGGCAAAGTGGATGTATTTCAGACAGATACAAAAGTTTGCTCAGTGACTAACTGGACATGACTACATGTTTTGGGTTTGTTGTTTGTTTTTTTTTTTTGTAGGATGACGGGAATGTTTAAATAGCAGTCTGCAGAGGAATTGCTGCACCCCTCACTTGCCTGTGGCCACCTCACAGTGGGTGCTATGCTGACGTGGTCAAGAAACAAAAATGAAAGGTGACTTTGAGTGACTTCTGCTGTCTCGCTTGCAGGAGGGCCTGTGCTCACTGCAGCAGCACAGACAGCTTTGAATGAATGACAGGATTCCAAGAATTAGCAACAAACTGCATCACGTGGGCAACCCGCGGCACAGGAGCTGCCAGAACAGCACAGTGACTAAAGGAGGCTGATGTGATCCCTGGGTGTAGAATACCTTCCGTAGGAGTAAAGAGGTGATATTACGGTACCATTAAGGGAATAGCGTGTCTTGTTCTGGTGCCCACGCTTGAAAAAAATGATGTTGACGATTTAGGCTGCACAAAGGAGCAATAAAAGTTACACGATATCTAAGCAAAGCTGATTTATGGTAAGAGACTTACAATCAGTCTCTTGAGTTTATTGAAAAGAAGACTAAGAGGGAACCTGAGGATGAACAGTAGGCTGTGCATGTTGTTGGCTTTAAGGGGCTCTGTCATCTTATGGGCAAAGACATAGCCACGTCCCATGGCAGGCAGTGAAAGCTAGAAATAAGGTGGATAGAGTAGTTTGGGGGTAAAGATTAATTAATTTCATCACAGTATTTTGCTTGGATCATATTCCAGCTTAACAGCCATAGGAGCCCTTTCAATTACTATAGCAAAGGTGTCATGAAATGTATGCATGAATAATTGCAATTATATGCTATGTAAATAAGGCCAAATGCAACTAGCTGAGCTCAGGGAACTCAAAAGGGCTGACTGGGACATCTGCATTTGAATAGCTCTTAAGGGAGGATTGTGCAAATCAAGGACTTTCTTGCTGCTATGGGCAATTCCAGGAGAGGCTGGTTACGGCCTTCCCAAAAGCATAATTGTCCTGTATTCCTTCCTGTGCTCTCTGTGCCACTTTAGCCTATAAAACAATGCATCATTCAGGGCCAGATTCAGGGGTCATACGTGTTGTTCAGGGAAATGTACTCCGATGTTTATCTTCCATTGAAATCACCGAGTTTTCAGGCTGTCTGAAGAGAAACGTAGAGTTCAGCCTTCTCTGAATGCAGCCAAGGAGCTCACTGATTGTGTCTAGGTAAAGCGCCAGTAGGGATCTTTCTTTCCTTTCTTTGACTTCACACCAGTTTATTTCACATTGTCTATTTAGACGCTAAGTGGTTTAAAGCTCAAACTGTCATTTCTATGGATGTAGTGTTTAGCACAGCTGAAGCCTGTCTTGATTGGGAGTTCTAGATGCAACTTGAATGCAGATAATAGACATTTTAATAAGGCTTGAATTAATGCTTAGTTTCCCATGCTATATAATTTGACACCAGTGCTACTTTATCACTGCAAGCTTTTACAAAAACTACAATCTTTCAGAGGACTCATCAAATCCTGTTGTAGAAGGAGTTTGTACTTTGTCTCATAGCAAATTTTTCCAGAACTGTACTGTTTCTTTTCCATGACCATCACAAATTAAGACCACACACATTTCATGTGCTTGAAGCAGAGCAAAATAAATCAACATTTGCTGAACAGAAATTAATCTGAATCTAGCTAAGGACTGAAATAATAATTAAAAAAAATACTTTCAGCATAGAGGGGCAGTTACTAGGTCCTTGGGTAGCTGCCTGCCCTCAGCTCTCTGTACATAGCTGTAGTTGCTAGCAGATCTTGGTTGAAATACAAATCAGTTTCAGCATTGCTGCCGTCTCTTCTAATTGACTCTGTCGATACACTCAGCAAGTGGGAGGGGCAGAGAGGCAAAGCAGGCAGAAAAGACCAAATGATTTCTAACACGTGCTGGGCTATTCAGCAAAATGTTAACGGATGCAGGAGCCTGACACTGCACAAGCGTTGAGATTTCCTGTGCCCTGCCACGGAGCACTCTGTCAGAAAACTGACAGCAATTTTCCTTTTTGGTTTATTTTTTGTTGTTTTTTTTTTTTAATGTTAGAAGCACCAGGCCCAGACAGTGGTTGAAAGCCACAGCTCAGTTGGCGACGAGTGCTGTGCAGCAGTGGAAGCGCGTGGAAAAATTCTGGCTGACTCATCCATAATTCATCTGGTGTCCTGGGGAACATGCACACTGGAGCAGGATCCCTGGCACTCCTGGAAGTGGGAGGACTGCTGCTCTGGCAAGGCGTGGGCAGCAACCAGCCCTCTTCTGTCCGGGTAACCCTCACAGCCCCCAGGCTCGCTGCAGGGCCGTCGCACTGCCTCTGAGAGGGACTGGCCTCTCTGCTGCAGCACAGCCCTGGGAGACTTTTAACGACTTGTACTTCATGCTGATGCTGCTGTGGGGAAGGGACACTGAGGGAGCTGGCCCCATGCCCCGTGATAACGTGCAATGATTCGAGGAATCCATCCCAGCCCATTCAACACTCACATAGTCATACCTATGTGCATCTGACATAAACTCTGCTTTGAGTGACTCTGCTCTTGGCATACAACCTCCTGCTGGGATGTGTTTCCATGGGCTTCTGGAGAAGGGCTGGCCAGGTGTTATCAAACCCAAAGGCTGCAACCCAAGGAAAAGTAGTTTTTAAGCCTGATCTTCAGCATGGAGGTAGCTAAGCAACATATTCCAGATGAGGGACTTCAGTCACCCGATGAGGTTACTTTAAAGGTATTGACTGGCCTGAAGAGACAAGTAGAAAGTCTTGCGGGCTGTTTGAAAGAAAAACAGAAGAAACAGGCTGAATATCAGAGACTGTCTGTGACTGGCAACTGTGTGACATAGCCTCAACTCAGAGGAGTTTGCAGGAGAATCTTATGGAAAAGAATGGTGACAAGTAGTGAGGAAAAATTACATAGACAAGTGAAAGTAGATGTTGATTACTTTATCTGTGCATTTCTTCTGCTGCCCAGAGCTCTAAGACCTGACCCCTTCAGGACTGAATGCTTCCACTGATTTTCTGAAGGGATGAATGAAGTTCAGAGTACTCAAAATACCAGAGCTGCAAAATAAGCTTGCGGGAAATCTGTCTCTCAACCATTAGTCCTGGCATTGTGTGGTCAGCCACACAGCCTAGGCAGAGTGAAGAGCTGAAGGGCATGTATACATGGTAGTGCCCAAACACAAGGACCTAGGGATGTCCAGGTGGACTGTGGATTGCCCCAAGACACCCGTAGGTCAGGAGGGCTGTACACCATAATGCTTGCCTCAGTGGTTAACTTCTACCTGAACACTGTTGGTGAAAGCATAGAATAACTTGAAAAAATAAGATTCAGAACTCATTAGCCAGCACATGCAGGTCAAAATCATCAGTTATATTTAGAGTCTGAAAACATGGTATCTGTTTTGCTTCTAGAAGCTGTGTTTCAGGAAGTTATCTTTTCAGGGCTATAGTCATTGTCACTACCCTTGATCATTAAAAAAAAACCAACCCAGACATGACATAGAGACATAAACTAGAAAATGTAATGTTTTAATAATGAAAATTTTGCCTTGCCAAAGCAAAGTTTCTTGACTACATTATGTTTAATCTTACATATACTTCCACGGTTGTTTTCTTGCCTTTAATTTTTTCCAGTATGTCCGTTTTTTGTATCTTTCTTCATCTCCTGTTCTCCCACTGTTCCCAAGAGTACACTCCATTGCACAATTCTCTGTATTATTTATTTTGAGACAGCTTCTAGGATAAAGAATTAGTCCTGGGATTTATCTACAGTTTTGACACTGGCCAGCTGGGTGACTTCTGGCCAAGTCACTGCACCTCCTCACCACCATTTCCTCAGCAAGTAAGAGTGGGGTAATAACCCTTCCTTTTTGAAAAACATGGAGATCTGCAGATTAAGTGCTATATAGTTCATGGTCCCTATTTACAGCAACAATTTAATTGATGTAGTAGGCTTATGTACTGATTTTTCCTTTTTTTCTTTTTTTTTTTACAGATGAAAAAATGAAGACCAGCACCTGTCAAAGTAACCTTTAATTGAACTGATGAAAACAGACAATTACCGAACAACAGTAATAGAGACAAGCTTTTAAACTAGAAGCTTGTGACTATTTGAAACATGAACAATCAGTGCAGACTTTGATCATTGTTTCTGATTTTTGTTGGTCTTTACCCACCCTTTCTCTGAGGGAATAAATGCAACATTTCTTATGCCTGTGACTATGAGTGACCTCTCTGCCCAGCCAGGCAGGGGTGCTGCTTGAATTGCAGCAGCCCCAGGACTTGGTAGGGAACAACTGGTTGAATTTGAGAGGAAATCCTCGCTGTGACACTTGCTTTTCGGTCCTGCCTGAAAGTTCAATGAATTCCACATAGATCTCTTGAGTTAGGAAAGCTTCCTGTAGTCTCTGCTTCTTCAAAAAATACCTAACAGCCAGATTAAACCTGTCTTGCAATGACTTTCATGTCATCAGATAGAGGAGTCTCTAAAGAGATGCAAGCTCAACAGCCAAGAAATTGTGCTAGAGATGCATGAAATTAATTTTAAAATGTTTCCCGTTTCACCTTTATGCTTAATCATCTCTTAAAAAAGAAAACTCAAATTAGTACCAACTACATTTTTTTAATAGCATCAACTATGGGAAAGATTCTTTCAACTTTATTATAACATCTAGTCATGATACTGTAGTAATCTTGTACAGTAATCCATGTGTCTTATCTCTGAAGTTTGCATTTGGAGTTCAACTATATATCAAAAAAATCCCCCCAAAAGGGGGCATTAGTCAGATTACTACTGGCTTGCTTTTTCCTTAATACCTCATGTTTACTGCCTCACACACTGCACAGTTCAAACATTGCATGTCCCTTAGTGGCAAGCATTTCTGTTCCCATTCAGATACAGGGCCCTGGCTGTGATACCTGATACACTATGCATCAATACTAAGCTTGACTTACCAGTCAGAACCCAAAGGAATCCAAAATCCTGCTAGTATAAGTGAGATTGGAGGACCAGGACTACAACTTCCGTTTTGGAGCTGCTAGTCAGAGATTTTTGCAGCATTAGGGTTGGTTTTGTCCATCACCTGAGCCCCAGTGAACAAAGGCAAACCATGCAGTGCCTAGTATTTTAATGTTTGTTTTAAGGGTATCATCTTGCAATGCCAAATGCAATAATTTGTCTCATGCATCTGTTGATTTTTGTAACCAAACACTGTTGGCCAAATTGTTCTCCTTACTGCTTCATAACTGTAGGAGGAAAACATGTAAGTGGATCGAAACTGTGCACCACCACAATTCATGTAACTCATTTAAGGCACAGGATATGAGATAGAGGAATCAAACTGGAAGCCAGCTGAGGACATCTCTTCTACCAGGCACTCAAGTTCCCCTAGGAGGATTCTACCAGCTCTTGAAACCTAACTGGGATATTTCTTCCAGTAGAGCTACACCTGTAGCGTAGGCAGGGTGCAGACATTTTACCACAGTCAAACCATATGCAGCTTGGTTATGCTTTGCTGTGTTCTTGGCAGCACTGAAGGAGCATGAATTACTGAGGGTATTTTTCATATATGTGTTTGTAAAAGGCACAGTACTGGATGTTCAACATGCTGAGAAGCGAAAATAAATATACTGTGGTAATGACCTTCAGGATGTGGAGAAGAATGTTAAATCAATTAATGATAAGTAAATAAATAGAATAACAATCCAGGTCTTGTTAATTTGACAATGTCTTTAAATTCAATACAGTAGTAGCTACCTGGCCCCTTCCTACCAGGCTTTTTAAGTTCTGCACTAAGCATTGGAGGCGAGATACTATGCTTCTATATTATGTCCTCTCAGTTAAAAATTCAAGTAAAAAGTCATTTGTGAACAGGCTCAGAAACTATACAGCATTTTGTTAAAACACAGGGCTAATTCTAGTTGTATACAACCCTTCCTCCTCTTCCTGTCTTCTCCTGCCTTTATGACCTCATATGAAAAGGAAGACTTGAGCGTCAGGCATCATTAATGTCCATCTTCAGTAGCTCCGCTTTACAAGGTGTTGCTGGATATGCCATCAGTAGCATTCTTGTCTTCAGAAACGTACAGAACCCTTGGTTGCCAGAGCCAGAAAACATGAGATCAGATAATTATCACTTGGCACTTCTTGCTGGCCGATCTTTAACTATTGCTTTCACACACATTTGTGACTAGCTGTTCATTAATGAGGAATTATTAGTTCCTTGTTGCAGCATGGGGGGTGGTTGTCCTAAACTTTCCCTGCACTGTTGCCCCAGCAATGTTGGCTGGTTTTGTCTTCCAGTTCAGATCAATCCTGCCTGAGCCAACACCAAGCTGTAAGCACAAACCTGACCAAGGGACATTTAAAAGATTTGTGTGGCTGTGTTTATATTCTCTGTGGGTAGCCATGGTTATACTACTTCCTCTTCCTGCATTTTTTTACTGTGATTCAGTATTTCTTCTGTACATATGCCTGTGCCACTTAAATTATGGATTGTGCTTCCATTTAAACTGATACAGAATTTGTATTAAAAGTTTGAAAGAGAAGTTGCTGCCTTCTCTGCTATTAATAGTATTACTGCTTTATATAACTATGTGATTCCCATACAGTGGATAAATTATAACAGACAACTAAGCAACTCTGCCCACAAGGAACTCTTATTTCTGCATAAGAAGAAAGGACACAGAGCAGGAAACCTGATTGCAGAAAACTGACTGAGATTTGGAGGGGAGAGAGAAAATGCTGCAAAGAAGTGTCCAATCTGCAAAAGGTTAACTCTTATCCTAGAGATGAAGGGGCAGTCAACAGAACTAGGGCCACCAGTAATGTCTCGTGCTACATACAAGTGTCTTTCCTCTTGCCCAAGCTCTGGCTCACCTCCTCCTATAAGCCAGGGATGACATGTCACTGAGTCACATCTCACTTCAGCTGCACCACATCTTCAGCAGCTTGTGGTCTTACCTCTTCAGCATTCATCCAGTGCTACCTCCTTCTTGCTCAGACACACAGCTCAGGCATGGAAGTGGGGTGGTGAGCCAGCCCATACCTACTGCTGCTTTTCCAGCTGGGCCACCTGTGTGCCAGGTTGGGCTGCGCACACAGCTGGGCTTTGTGCTGACCAGGCATGTCCCAGTGGCACCAGGACAGTCAGGAGGCTGCTTGTAGTGCCTAACAGCTCACACCGGACCCACAGGGTCAGGTAAAGACCTTTGTGCTAAATTGCATCAAATAAAGGAACTCAGGGTGCAGGCAGAGGTTTTGGAGAACAAAAGCATGCTTTGAACAATACGCTCTGTCTAGAAGCCAGATATGTACAAAAAGAAATCACTAAAAGCAAATAAAACCCCCAAAACTTGTATCTGAAATGGCATAAATTTAAATTTCCCATACAGTGAGTTTAAAGGAAATACGTAATTCCCAGAAAAAGACTGTAAGAATGTTGGAAAGTGTTCAAAGTCAAGCACCATAACAGTAAGAAAGACATTAGTTTGGATTACGCTTTGCAGCTTTTATTCTTTCCCTCTACACTTGCATCCTGGTAGTCTTAATTTGTATGCTCACATTTAACTTTTTCCAGAATGCAGAATACTTGATTAAGCAGTAACCAGTTCATCTGTTTTTGTCAAATGGGAGTGATGTCCTCCAGGTACCTGTGTTCCTCCATTAACTGCTGACAGAACTGAGGTGAGAACTTCGGTGAGATTCTGAATGTGCCAGTCAGTGAAGTGATTCCTGCTTCTAAGACTGACACAGAACCCTCTTGCTGGGCCTACTAGGTGTGTTCTCAGTGAAACTCGCCACCAACTGATCCATGACCAGTTCTCAGCAGAGAGAAAGCACAGTGCCTAACGGCTTCTGGTACATTGCCACGGTGTTTCACTCACTGGCTACGAGTTCTGTGTGGCCCAGGAACCTTATGTCAATCAGAACGTGAAACCTGCACCAGTTCATACCTTTCTGCAGTCTGGCAACAACTTTTAGAAAAGCATTTTCAGGTTCTTCAGAGTCTCAAATGGACTTATATTAGCATGAACCCTCTAAAAGTCCAGGCAGGTTGGCACAGCAAACAAGAAAACTCTGATTAATCAACCAAGCTAAGGATAGGATTTCCATATGTGATTTGTATTGCTGTCACTAATGAGCTGGTTCTCTGATACAACTTCATGCTATGGGTTATTGTTAGAAGCAATGACTTTCTCTACAACATATGGCCTCCTATAGACTGCGCTTTTGCCAGGGTTTGTAGTGCAGAGCTGGGGATGAATGCTACCGGCCACATGAATTTAATAGGGCACTTGAGTAACCTTGCAAGTTGCTAGAACTGTGCTCTCCACAAGTCCAGCAGCTAGCTGCAAAACACTGTATAAAAGCAGGTGTTGGCATTCACTGAGTTTTGTTAAGTTGCTTGGCACATCAACAGCATAATACGTTCACTAGAAATAAGAAGCCTCTAACAAGCAAGTTTATCCTAGAACTCCTAGCCACATATGATTAAAATTAAGAAAACTACTTGTTTAACAAAACTTTCCTTTAATTACCAAGAACTAGCCAAGTGTGACAAATCCATGACAACAGTGAATTGTTAGTTTCCTGCTATCTTTATATTTAAAAATAAATTCCTGCCTGCCATGAAATTTAACTTACTAAGGCCTGGGAGTCCAGACAGCATTTACCTAATAACAAGCACTATTACACATTAATTACCTCAAGAAACAGAAAAGTGAACTGTGGAATGCTAGAAAAGCTTTTTGAGGAAAAGACTTGCTCCCCACACTCCTCAACCTTTCTCAAAAAATAGCAAGAATATTAAATATGAGGGGACCTACATACACAGTTAACTGTTTGTTCCTCTACAAAGCTGTGAGATGTTACAATCCTGTCAGGTCAAATTCTGTGGTGCTGATTTTTATTATTTAATTGCAAATCCTTCAGTACTTTTTTCAGCTGGCAAGGTCAAGGGACTACAGTAAGGATCCCAGCTTTTATAATTTTTAAAGCAAGTTTTTAATTCTGTATGGCAAAAGCTTGTAAATATGAAAAGAAGGTCTCCTAAAAAGCTCAGAAAACAGATGGCAAATAACCAACCACCTACCCATCCTCTCAAAATGTCTTATTTTTAAGAAAATGGGCTTTTAAGCCAATTTCATTTGTGGGTGGGCATTGACTCACGAGTTCTGAACATTTACTGTGGCAATGCAAATCTGGATCAGAAGTTAAATTTTGTATTTCAAAAAGAACTGTTGAATTCTTTTAAAAGCAACAGATATGCTTGTATTCTGTTTAGTTTTCAGACTATCCAAATTAAATATGTATGTTCAAACCATTCAAGCATTCTCTTAAATAGTACCTAGTCAAAACACAAGAGAAAACTGTTAGCTTATCAGTCACAGGAGGTTTTAAGAAGAGTTTAAGCAAGTGCCTAGCAGGAATGCTCATGGGGTAGCTGGTCTAGCCACGGAGGGTGGAGTAGGTCAGATAACCTCTGTCTGTCTCAGCACTTTGATTCCTAGAAAGGAAAACTGGCTTTATTATTAAGACATTTCCAAGTGGAGTGGTACCATGTAGCTGTAGCGAATCAGTGACAATGCTGCAGCTTTTGTAAAGATTTCCATATCATACTCAACAGCATCCTCACACAGGTAAGTTCATAAGGTAATTTAAAAGAATTTCCCAAGTAGATAAGGTTCAGTAATTTTTAAGCTGATTAAATATTGTTGATGACAGAGGTTAGCATAGGTGTGGTTAGGCAAACAACAATAATTGCTGATCATAATAATACGTACTAGAACAGGAAGCTACTCTTCCTCCAAGCTTCTGAGCATATACATTGCAATCATGACAGCACATATAATAGCAAGTTAATCTTAAAAAATCACCTGCAAAATCATGACTTTGAAATATTTTAATCGCTGTGTCATGCAAGTATTCTCCAAAGTTACTGTAACTGAACACAGTTAGAAAAATACTTTCCATTTTGTCAGACGGTGTGCTCTGTAGCGCATGTTTTTGTACTCATAAAATAAAAGGAGGCAACTGACCTTACATCCTACAAGCTTCTGGTATATTTCGTATATTCCATAAAGTGTAACAGATATCAGTCCTGTACAGTAAAATACTGCTATCTAGCAAGGGCAGCAGATTTTCAGGATTTCGGATTTCAGTAGATACTCAGGTTTCATGCTAACCTCTTCCCCTGGAACAGATTTCCCTGAAAAGCAGCAAACTACGGATTGGCAGTAGGACTGGGAGCATCTACAGTAACTGAAAATTATTGAAACCCAGTGTCTTCACCTGACCCTGAAGTCCAGTTAAAATCTGCTTCTGCCACAAAGATGAGCATGCAGAACATTTCAATTTGTAGGTATGAGAGATGCAGACAGGAAAAAATAGTTTCTCATATGTAAACATCTATTTTACTTAAGAGCCAAGTGAGCTAAAGAAAAAAGCACGATGAAACTCCATCTGTGTGCAATTCCTGCAGCCTTACTCATCTCACTTCCTGATTCTCCTTTTTGGCCTCCTTTTCCCTTCGGGCCCTCCCACCCCTATAAACACCATAACAATAATTATCCCGTCAGCAGAGACTTAAACATTCTTGACATCCAAACATCTAACAAGTACAGGACATTTCACAAAGGCCTAGCCTGGCTTTCAAGAAGTGGGTCAGCTTGACACATCCCATGTGTTTCTGAAAGCCTGCAGTCTTTGAGCTTGCTCATCTATGGTAATGGGCACCCTACCAATGCACAGACTGGAAACAAAACACTGCCGGGTTTGCCAGGGAACTTTAAAATGTTTACCCAAAGTGCCTAACTTGTAAATTTCCATCCTAAACATTACATAGAGGATGTCTGTGGAGAACGGCCTGCCACACAGCAGTTTCCAAACTCGGCAGTTCTGTGACCCACCTGCCTGTCATTAGTTCCAAGGGTCCTGGAACTCATCCAGCCTCTTGCAGGAGGCAGGCGGCTGATGGGCCAGGGCAAGGGGAACAGGAGCAGAGAGTGCTTCAGCCCTTTAGTCCAAGGAGGCTGGATGATCAGCTCTTCTCTCATTTCATCTTTTCCCATCCTTTAACCTCTCTTCAGTTGGTTACGTAACACAAAGGGATTTTTTAGTCCAGGCTGATCTGCCCACAAAACCTCTTTTAGTGTAGAAATTCTGGCCACTGTGGGTTTTTTTTTTTGTTTGCCTTGGTTTGGTTGCGTGTTTTTTTTTTTTCCACTCAGTCTTCAATGGTTTTTCTTGTATTTAAACATTTAAATAATGCCAACTTGCTTCCACCCTCAGCAGAAATTCATGGTAACTCGGAAACGGATCCTGACCCAATTAGAGAATCACTTCTCTAATAGTGCTGTGGTTTGGTACCTGTTTACACAAAAGGAATAAACAACTGTGTCTCATCCTAGTCTCTATCCTGCCCCCACATACATTTGTCTTGAGAATAAAACACATTCTATTCAGATTGGAGGGCATTTTATTTCTGTGCTCATTTTTACATGTTAGGATACAATGCTTGTAGAGTAGCCCAGACAACAGTGACTATAAAAATCTTCTATATGTGATCTAATCTGATTAACAGTTTTTTAAGCTGCTTTTTAATACCGGACAAAAACTCCCATCCTATGCACCAGAAAATGGTAACAAATAATTGTTCTTCAGGATGGAAAGAAGATATGGTAAAGAGTTATGACTAATAACTTTGGGGAAAAAAGCATGAAGTTATCTATGAGTAAACTTTAAAATCATCAACAAAATGAAAAAAACAAACAAACAAACCCCCCCAAAAAAAACCCCAACAACAAAGACCACAGAGATTAGATTTGGAAAGATTTTATACAAAAGAGTGGATCATGGTTCTATAAAACTTGGGGTCCCCACAGATCACAGTGCCCATGTATATACCAGAAAGGTAGGAACAGAATAGAGAACAAGCCTGTTCCCACTATGTATACACACTGGCGTTCAAGTACCAAAACTAAACATATATATATATATATCTCCCTGTATATTGCTTTTTATAAATATAAATATATATAAAAATACCACAGCTGAAGCACTGGCAAACAAGAGAAATTTCTAATCACTCTTGGCGTAAGACAGGTATAGATGACTCATACATCACAACTATTTCTATTAGCGGATTGCTCAGTTTAATAAAAGCAGAAGCACCGTGTTACGTGTGAGCAGCAATACAGTAATACTGTAAATTGCAACTTGATTACCATTCGATTCAACCAAGTTAATAGCTGATGATGGCCTGTAATTAATGCGTGATTCATTTTGGCAAGTCTTTCATTTGTCAGTTCATCAAGCCTATCCTATATATGAGCAATTAAATTAGCAGGAAAAAAAATAGTCCAAATAGCAAAGGGCTCAGCAAAAAAATCCTCCAGGTAGTTTGAAGAGATCTGCCCTTAACATTGAAATATCGCAGCCTACTTCTTAGTGGTTTTCTTTTCTTATTAGGACCAGTAATTTAGCACAGTAGGTACAACAGTAAGTTGTAATTTCCAAGCAGCTTTTCGAAGCAGGGAAAATTAATTCCAAAACAGTTACGAAGAAACTATGCATTGGAAAAACTTAACAACGGGAAATACTAAACAAAGAACAGCAGTTACCATCACTACAAATGGGAGATATTAGATTTCAGAGAGAAAGTGGCTGGAAATTTGTCAGGCTGACAGCCATAGGACATGTACTAAATTCATGTGTTTCTAGGAGGCTTGGTCCTACAGGGTGGACAAAGCACACACACACAGACTCCCAAGGAGAATCCTGCCTCTGTTTCTTGACGACAGCCAGAACGCGATTGGCATCACTGGCACAGATGGCCACAGAGCACTTACTCACTCTTCACAAAAACACAGGGAGTAGCCAGCACAGGATCCAGGAGTTAAATTAACCTTGGCAACATCGAGGCCAATGCAGCACACTCTGTTGTGAGAAGAGTACGTGCTTGTGTGATCAGGAGAGCTTTATTCTTACCACTGCTGCCTGGACTGTGTCAGTTTGGGGCTGCTCTCCCCTCTCCTCTGGCTCTGGGCTCCCTGAAGAGAGACAATGGGCAAGCTGGGTCCTGAGCGACGGAGGGAACTGAGCACCTGCACTCATGTTAAAACCTCTGTCTGACAAGTTGACACCCTGCTGATATGTCCAAGAGGATGGCAAACAAATATCCTCAGCTGCTGGAATGCTTAGATTGCATAGATTGTATTTTCTTTGGTTGAAACTGTCACTGTAAGTAAATGTAAATACAAAGCAAGCATGCAGAAGAAAATCTCTGCATAGAAATTAGGCCTAACTAGGCTTTCCTGCAAATTAAAATAATTTCTGGCTGTTTCATCTATTGAAATTCCTTGAAAATGTAAATAATAATAATAAAAAAAAAGCCCCACCCAAAACCTAAAGACGTTTTGGTGGACTAGTTCATGGTTTGCAAGTGTTTCAAAAAGCATTTGATTAAATCCCTGAGCCAGAAATGACTCAAGCAGCTAAGTAATCACTAGGCAAGAAGAAATGTACTATCACAGCTCAGAAACTGGAAATGGAAAACAAAGAGCAGAATTCAACAAGTTTCTGCAATGGCAGAAGGTTAAGGACAGCCTACTTCAGGGCTCTGTAGCAAACCTCCTATTGCTGCTGCATTTACCACCCCTCTAGAAAGAGGACTGCATTGTGAGATCGTAAAACCCGCAGCTGTCACCATGATTTCAGTTCAGCAAGACAAGGAGGGACTGTGGTGATGAGGAAGTCCTAAAGAAACAGAATGGATCACGTAACGGTGAGTTAAGTTAAATACTGAAACTGCAAAACAAGGCACATTAAGAGAGGAACACAAGTACCGCATCTAAATCTCACACATTGCAAGTCATTTACGTCAACTGAGAAGCAGAAACTGGGCCTTAATGTAAATATCTGTGTGCTCTCTCTAATCCCCAAGAAGCTGTAGTCAGAAAACAAGCTACTAGAATACAGGAGAAATAAAATACTGGTTAATATCAAGTATTAGAATACCTCTACATAAAGGCATTTCTTTTCTCCTCTGGCATAGGCTACTGTATTTTCTTACCTTTGAAAAAGTGACGTGGATGAGTCTGTTTGTGGGCACATTTGGGGAAAAGGCCTCTATAAAAACCAACATTTTGATAGGTTTGGATGATTTATCATAAGAAGGCGGTAAATGACAGGATAAAAGTGAGGAGGGTAGGGAATAATGTCAAGAATAAAGCGCAAAATATCGGCTCTCCTGCCTTACTGTACAAGAAGCAGGAACTTGATGGTGGTAACCTCAGAATGGGTGATGTATTTTCCCACGAATGCTAAGCGAGCCGCGACTCTGCAAGTAGCTATGGCGAAAAAATGGAAACCCAGGAAGAGGTAAGACACATCTACCCTCACAAACGCAGGAAACATATCCCCTGAAGTTTACGTTAACCAAATACTACTAAACTTCATGGTTCTCAACAACTTCTCGATTCGAGAGAGCAAACTTGGACCCAGGGGGGAGACAGCAGCAGGTACGACAGGCGCTACGTCACGGGGCAGGCTCACGCGACGGGATGTGTCGGTGACTATGAGGTGAGAAATGTTTTGCTCCTCACAAGCCCTGGGGAGTGTCACACCTGCATGACCTCACCGGCCGTTTCGCACAGGTGAAGCGTAATTAGCCCCCTTTATTTCCGGCTTCTGCCCTTGCTCTCCAGCCCGCTGACAGCTGGAGATGGTTTGCGAAGTGCCCGACAGGTTCTAGGCCTGCCTAGAAAACTCCCTCTCTGACGTTTCAAACGTCGCGCCTACCTACCCCTCCGAGAACGAGCAACGGAAAAATGAGGAAAAAAAAAAAAAAGCGAACCCCACACACCCCCTCCCCCCCCCCCCCCCGTTCTGCTCCCCCGGTCCCTGCCGGCGTAGGCGCTCCCAGGCCTTCCCGCTCCCCTTCCCGGCGGCACTCACCCCTCGGCCCCGCGCACCGAGGGGCCCGACCGGCGGCACGGCGGCCTCTCTTCCCCCCCTCCCGCCAGGCACGACGTCTTCCCCCCCCCGCGTCACCGGTGGCGGCACAAACACCCGCTCCCGCCGCGCCCCGCCCTCGCGCCTCGCGCCCCGCGCCCAACCGCCGCGCCTCGCGCCCGCCCCAGGCCCCGCCCCCCCCCCCCCGCGCAGCTGACGCGCCGGGGCTGGACGGAGCGCGCGCGCGCGCGAGAGAGAGAGAGGCGGTGAGACCGGGGGGGGGGGGGTGGGGGGGGCGGGGAGCGAGCGGAGCCTGCCCCGCCGCGGCGCCTGTCGCGCGCTCCCCGCCCGCCTCGCTTCCGCCCGGCGCCGCCGCCGCTCTCCCCGCCTCCCCCGCCGGCCGCACCCGCCACCATCGGGGCAGCCCCGCGGAGTCGCCGCCGCTGCCATCGGCTCCCCCCCTCCCACCCCCCCACCCCCGCATCCCACCCCACCCCCACCCCGCCCCCCTCCCGAGACGCTCCAGCTTGGGGGTGACCCGCCGGCGGCCGCTTGGCTTCCGCAGCGCCCGGGCCTGCCCGTCGCTCCGCCCCGGGCCCGTCCGGTGACAGTCGCGACCGCGGGAGGTGGCGGCGGAGGAGGAGGAGGAGGCCGGAGCCGGGATGTCCGGGCAACAACAACAACAACAGCCGCCGCCGCCGCAGCTCCCCTTGGCGGCCGCCGCTCCCCCGCCGGCGCCGGGGATCCCCTCTGCTGCCGCTTCCAACCCCGGCCCCGCGCCGGCCGCTGCGCTCCTGCTCCACCCGCCGCCGCCGCCGCCGCCGGCCACCGCTGCGCCGCCGCCACCCGCCGGCAGCGGGCCCGCGGCCACGGGGGGCGGCAGCACCGGCCCGGCGCCGGGCCTGTCCGCGGCGAGCGGCGGCAGCGCCCCGGCCCCCTTCCCGCACGGCGACCCGGCCCTGAACGAGCAGGAGAAGGAGCTGAAGCGGCGCCTGAAGAGGCTTTACCCGGCCGTGGACGAGCAGGAGACGCCGCTGCCCCGCTCCTGGAGCCCGAAGGACAAATTCAGTTACATCGGCCTCTCCCAAAACAACCTCCGGGTACACTACAAAGGTGAGGGTCGGCCCGGGCCGCCGCGACCCCCTCCTGCCCCGCCGGGGGTGAGGGGGCCCTCCCTGGGCTGGGGGGGCTGGGGGCAGCGGCCCGACCCCTCCGTCGGGCGGTGGGCACCGGAGCAGCGAGAACAGGAAATCGCACGGGCTCCCTCTCCCCCTTTCTTGCCCTGCGTTGGCTCACAAATTGCCCGCAGCGTGGAGAGGGGTCTTGTTTTTCCTTCTTTTAGCTCGGTCTCCTTTCCCCCCCCCCCCCCCCCCCCCCCCCCGGTTTCTGTCGCGGTGCGGGAGAGAGGGAGGGGGCGAGGGGCCGCCCCCGCCTCCTCCCGCTTCTGGAGTGGGCATTATGTAAACTGTGAGACTTCCTGCATGGATTCAGGTATCACCAGAAGGTTTGGGGCTGAGGCAGGAGAATAAAGGAAAATCGGCATGACGTGTCCTGTTTATGGTAATGAGCCAGAAAAGAAGTGGCTTTTTTTTTTTTTTTTTTTTTTCCTCCCGAGAAGTGTAAGGGTTAAAGTGAGCGAAGAGCAGCAAGCGTTAAGCTATTAAACACGGAAATGACGGGAGGGGAGAGCACAAGAGAAAAACACCATTTATTTTTAAACTGAAAGATGGAATTAAAGTCGCTCGCCTAGCTGTTGTGCAGACTAGAGAGTGATTTGAGGGGAGGAGTAACAATAGGACTTGTATTAATAAAGGTGACTTCACAACTTTGTGTCTAGATGTTTCATAGCTGAAGTTACTGGTTTTCAAAGAAAAGGTAAAAAATCAGAGTAGGCATTTGCATAAAGCAGCTCGAGGCAATAGGAGAAAAACTTGTGTTGATTGTTATGAAATGTCATAAAGCCTCGAAACATAAGCGTACACTCTGACCTGAAGAAACAGACACATCTGGTGTTCTAGGCCCAAGTTGTAAAAGTGTTGTGGATTCAAAACCACTTCTGAGTTGGCTGTGAAGAACTGGATCTTTGGCAGTCTGTAGTCAAATGAGCGTAATGGGACGGGAAAACAACAACCTTGCAGTTACCCTTTCTCAGAGTTTACAGTGGAGAAATTCAAGTGAAATCTCGATAAACATGTTACTGTTTAATCAAAGGAGGAAAACGGCAACACAAACACATGGCAGGATTTGGCTGCCATGAAAGGATTAAATGTACTCCCAGAGACTTTTTTTTTTTTTTTCCAATAGAGAGGCTTTATTAGTACATACAAAATACTCAAAAATGCTAAGTTTAGTGCACCATACAAACGTAAAGGAGGTTGATGACTATCGAGCAGGTTTTGAGTGATTTAAGGATGTGTTCTTTTAGTACTTAACTTTGAATTTCCTGGCTTTTGTTTAGTGTTTTCTGACTTTGTATTTTTAGAATAATTTTGTATTTTCTGGTGCTGTGGTTTTTCTCTTATAAGATCATCATAGCTTTATGGCCATCAAGTCCTTCTGCTTGTTTGTTTTGCTTTGACCAACTCTTTTGCTCATTAACTAGAATTTAGAGATGGAACCTCTCTGTTCTGTCAGTGTAAACGTAGGAGTGCATTTTCAAGGTTTCTTTGTGCTATCTCTGTTTTTTCTCACTTCTTTCCTTTGCCTCACTGTTAAAAAAATTCATTACCTCGAAGAAATTACAAGAGGCTGTTTCTGAAGTATAGATAACATAAGAAATACTGCAGATACCTTACAAGAAGTCGTAAAGCACAGTTACTAGGTTATAATAATAAAATACCTGTACTCTAGATCTTAAATGATAGTAGGTGATGAAGGTTGAAGAGTTCCTAGATTAGCCGAGAGGTCTGTTAACGGGAGAGGTGCCCATATAACATGTATACACTTTTCTTTTTCCTAACTGCAATTTGGGGTGAATGGCCTCTTAAGTGGCCCATCTTTTCTTCCTGGTAATCTAATGAAGGTGGCAATCAGGACAGCCCCATGTCTATGTTACCAGCCTGGCACCTGGAGTTGCTAAATGAGCTAAGCAATGAATGGCATCGGGGCATTCCTACCTGAGAACTGGGAAAAAAAACAACACTAAAACATCTGCTGCCTTTTCTCCCTCCTCGTTCCTCCAGTCCTCAGACTTCGATAAAAGGGAAGAAAATGAGGAGGCTCAGTGACGAGAATGAGAGGAGATAGCAAGTAAGAATGTGCTTAGCACTGTGAAATGTTGTTTCTCCAAATTAGTTGCAAATAGAGTGCTGGAAGAAAGCATTCGAAGTATCTTCTTGTGGAATATTGGCACTTTCTGTGCTTCTGAAGTTATCTAAGTAGTCGTAGGAAGCATGGTGGAGGTTTTTGTTAAAGGGAAATTTGAATTGCACAATGAGCATGGATAAAGATCTTTTGTGTTCTTGACCAAAATACTCAGGGAAGGCAGAAGACAGGTCAGTCCAAAGAAGCCAGCAATCAAAAGCAGTTCTTAGGATTTTCTGTTACTGTAGTATAGTTACCTTGGACACTTAAGCTTTCTCTGCTGCCTCTGTAGATTTCTGGCAGTAGAAACGTTTTTCTGGAGTAATTTCTTCTTGTCTGTGACTGAGAGGAGGCAGAAATGGGTAACATCAGTGCTTTCCTTCCATCCTGAATGTGTTGAGGGTACTGAGGCCTCTGAAAAAAGGGGTGCAGAAAATAATCAGAACAAAAGCTTTTAAAGTAATGTTTTCATATAAAGCTTCATACTTTTAATGTGCTGGTGAATTATGAGGAGTGATTTTTTTTGTGTCTCTGGTTTGTGAGAGGGATGGTGGTACTCTGTGTAATTTTGAAGATACCTTTGATTTTCTTGCATACCAATGGACAACTTGTATGGAAATGTGAGCTGCAGTAGATGTCTCTTTCTACCCCTTGCAGCTGTGATGCTTTGTGTACTGCCTTTCTGGAGCTGAAGCATTTTGCAAACATCCTAAAGAATGTTCAGAAGTCAAAACTAGGCTTTGATCAAGTATGGGGGTTCAAAGAAAGGAGTGCAGGATAACAGCTCTTTAATTTTGTTAGGGGTCAGCAAAACTCAAGGGTCCAGTGCTCTTTTGTGTTATCTCCCAGAATCACAGTGTTCCTTAAAAAAGAAAAGGAAAACATACATAGGGAAGTGGTTTAAGGGAGGATGCATTGACTGGCATCTTGTTTGCCAAACCAGGCTCATTTCTTTAGACAGTGAGCTATTCTGATATACTTTTCCTAATCTAGTGACAGAATTTGTAAGCTTTGTTGAAATCTGGGTGTGAAATATATACATTGGCATCGGTAATACTGTAATATAATAAAGACCATGCCCAGGAGTATTACTGTTCATTAGGGAGATAGACATATATTTCTGTGTTGCTGCCAGTTGCTGTGATGATGATTGAAATCTGACTCTGTGCTAGTGACTGTTGTTTGTAGTATATCTGTGTAAGGGAGACATGAAAAAGACACTTCAGAGAAAAAAATGTTGTTTCACTTAATTGTAGTATTAACAGCTCTAAGCTGTAGGTAAGTGGGAAAGAAAGCATAAAGGGTCACACGAGTGTGTGCTACACTTAAAACAGTTACCACACAAAATATGTAGCTGTTAAGGTGAGACATCTTTAAACATATTCCTGTGTATTTCCAAAATACTCTGAATTACCACGTGGATCCTGTTGAAAAATAGGGATTTCATAAATGCTGTATGTAGTATGAATGTTCCACTAGAGAAGTTCAGTTTCAAGAAAGTGATAATCTATGCTATATAGCATAAGGAGATAAAAATACAGACTCCAAGCAGGTGGTAGCTATGACAGAAACTATATACAGAATTAGGTAAGCAGACTAAATAATTGGTGATAAAATCATGGAAAGTCCTGTAGTAACTTGACTTAGGTTAGTCTTGTGATGATTGTCAAAAAAAAGCTGAGGAAAGTTACGCAATTTTGAGTAAGCTGCATGAACTTTTTCTGATGTGTCACAAGCCAAGAAATCTTAGCCAGGCATTTATTTACAATGCAGTTGCCTTTGAACTGTCTCTAGTGCCAAACTAAAAAAAGCATGAACACCCCCCCCCCCATTTTTCATTGCAAACTATAGAATCCTATTTCTGTAACAAACAGAAGAGGATTCTATAGTAATAGTTCTGTATTGTCATTCAGTGATACAAGGATGGTGTCAATTCTTCTGGAAGGAAAAGCTTCAAGTACATTTATTACAGGATGCTTGGTTTGGACACCTTTGTAGTGCTGAGATGTCTTGCTTTTTTAAATGAGGGAAAAGGTTGAAGTAAAATCACTAATTTGTGCATGTGGCTTGTTTTTTTTCTTTTCTTTTCTTGTCCTAGTGAAACTTTCCTAATGAATTCAACAGAAGATTAGGCCTTGATTATTTTATATTTGGCAGTGTAAGTAAGTCATTGAACCACCTGTTGGAAATTATTGCAATTCAGCTTATGTAAACTTCATTTATGGATTTAAACTGTATAAACATATACAGTTTATACAGTTTATACTGTATAAAGGTAGACACTCCCATAGACTTCTTTTGAACTATTTGCTGCATATGCACTATGCACTTAGATTTATGTTCAAAGATTATATTTTTGAAAGTTGAAATGGCTTCCCCAAAGATGGATTTTATCCAAATAGCCTTTTTTCAAGTAGATGGAATTTAAATTTAGTTAAATTTCAATTTAATTTTCCTAAAGGACTTTTAGTAAAAATAATGTTTAAAAAATAAAATAAAGCTTTACTCCTTAAGCATTGTTGACTCATGGTTATTAAAGACTTTTAATGAAAAGTCAATCAAAAACAATTTGGTAATTTGACTTCCTGATCTGGTTTACAGTGTAAAGGTCAAGCTATCTTTTAGTGAACATAGGGCAGTGTTCATATGATGTACTTCAGGTGTTCGGAATCTCTGATTCAGAAGTTGGGTGTTGAAGTTCGTTTTTATTCACAAGCAAGGAAGTGGGGATTCAGGTTACCAAAGCATGTGGCAGCAGTATATAATGTCAAGTTAATGGGCCACGCAGCTAGTGTCCCATCAGTGACAGAGGCCATGAGTAAGCGCCTACAGAAAAATCTAAAAACATGTTGGACAGATAAGGTCTATCTGTTTTCCTCTCTATTTCCAGCCATTTGAAGCTGAAGGAGATCCTGAGCTGAAGGCAGTTTCTCAGTTAATTTCTGTTCTAGAAGCTTGAAGCTTGCTGAACATCCACTTAAACAGTAGTGTCTGTAATATCCTTTGGTAAGAAATTTTTAAGTTGAACTGTCTGCTCTGTAAAGAGCTCTCTTCCTTGTTTTGAAGCTAGCTGATAACTAGTATCTCTTGACTCCTTATGTACTCCGGAGTAGCTTGGCAGTACTGGAAGTCTCAACTAGCCTGTTAAGGCCATGTAGTGGTATTTGTAATATTTGAAAGTAGTTAACTGCTTGATGCTGTTAGAAATAATAGCTTTATGTAACTGCAAATAAAAGCAGCATGCTCAAGTAGTAAAATGGGATTCATAGGAGATTACATGAAAAGGACAGCAGTTCTAAATTCAGGGTGTCTTCTGTTTTAATAGGATGAAAGTAGTTTTGGGCACTGACTTCCCCCAAGTGTGTTGCTTCACCACATGAAGTATTTGGCAATACTGGTGAGGTGTCCTGTTACTTCTGCCCCTGTGTCGACCTCTTATTTGCAGTGTGACAGCTGTGTATGGCTGTGTTGTAAACTGGATCAGGGAACTGATCTGCTTCTAAAAAATCTGGTAGGTTTCTTAAAGCCTTATCAGCTAATCAATCTGGTTCATGGTATGTCCCTGCAGATAGCTGCCTGGATTACAAAGGGGATTGGAGAAGGGGACTAGTTTCAGGAAGAGGTGCTAATAATACATTAAATTGGTATTGTTTCCAAACAGTTTGTGATTTCATAAATCCTGCTGGATAATGGATGTACGTTTTAAATAATATTTGGCTAGTTCCTCCTACTTCAATCTTCTATGTGGAAGACTTGCCCATATAAGGAGGCTGACTCACATTGAAGCTACGCAGATTGTTAAGTGCATAGATTAACCAGGAGAATTTTGCAGCCTATTTTGAAGTAAAAATCTAAGGACATTGAAAAATAAAGTATCTTTCCTTCTCCAAGCTCGTCACCCTCCTTCCCCCCATCATAATGCATCAATTAATCAAAGCTATCTGAATTTGAGAGTTCTCTTAGGAGTTTAATGTTCTGCCCATAAGGTTTTGGGAGCCTTTTAGCTGAAGGATTTCCACTTGTCATAGAATCATAGAATGTTAGGGGTTGGAAGGGACCTCTATAGAGATCTAGTCCAACCCCCCTGCACCTGCCAGAGCAGGACCACCTAGGACAAGCCACACAAGAATGCATCCAGGCAGGTTTTGAAAGTCTCCAGAGAAGCAGACTCCATGACCTCTCTGGGCAGCCTGTTCCAGTTCTCTGTCACCCTCATGGTAAAGAAGTTTCTCCTCATGTTGAGATGGAACTTCCTCTGTTCTAGCTTGTACCCATTGTTCTTTCTCCTATTACTGGGCACCACCGAAAAGAAACTGCCCCCTTCCTCTTGACACCCACCGTTCAAGTATTTATAGACATAAGATCCCCTCTCAGCCTTCTCAAGACTAAACAGCCCCTGTTCTCTCAGCCTTTCTTCATAGGAGAGATGTTCTAATTTATAGTAGCTAAATAGTAAGCTACCAGCGCTTGAAAACCAAGCAAACTTAGTACTTTGTTACTACCTTGGTTGACACAGCCTGAGGAAATAACTTAAAAGTGGTGAACAATAAAACATGCATGTTGTGTATGAAGGAGTGAATTACTTTTTTTTCCTCATGTTGAGACTTCTGAAAACAAGCAAAAGGTAGGTAATAAGCTTAGTACTGTAAAACCTGTGAGGTTGATTGAAGGATCTTTATGTAAAAAGTTGTGAAATGTTGAAGTGAGGAGTGCATTTGCACCCAGAAAAGTTGTGATGGTTGGTTGTCTTAAGTTAGTAACACAGAGGAGAACAAGTTGCATCAGAAAAACATTGTAGGTTAAAGCTAGTCTGAATGAGTGAAGAGTTTGTGCTGTGCTGGCAAAGTTTTGGGTGCAGATGTGGCCGTGCTGAAATGGAGAGGAGTTCTTGGCTGAATATAAGAGATGGCTGGTACTAGCTCTACAGGTAGATAAGCAATTACTGTTTTATCAACATTACACTGGAGGGATAGAGGTTTGGTAGTGGGGGTCAGGTGTGTCTGATCTTTCTGGCTGGCAATGCTGTCGTTTTCCTGCAGTTTTTTCCTTGCTGTATGACCCAACTAGCTACACGAGACAGGATTGATCTGTGCCTGAGCAGTAATTCCAGTGTTAATGCCACTGGAAAGAGTGTATTTATTTACTTTTTGGCATACACAGGTCAATTGGTATGCAGGTGCAGTAGGCCTTGCTGTCTGGACCAGAAATGGCAGCTGGAGTGCTGTAACCCAAGTGATTCCTACAGCACTCTGGAAATAGTAGTCTTTTCTCATGATGCCTCAGATTCACACGGAGAGTGGGCATGGGATTTGTGTGAATTATTCTTACAGCTATGACAGTCTGTTCCTGGTTGCCATCCTATTAAAATACCTCTTGCCAGGATCCAATAGATTTTCCACCTTGCTATCTTTTTCTCTGTATTAATTTTGTTTTTCTAAACTATGTCCTATGTCCCCATGTGTCTTTCACACAGTAATTGATGGATTTTGGTGTGCCTGGGAGAAATGAACTTGCTTGAACAGGTTGCTGCTAAAACAAGTCATTTGGCTGAAGCCTGCTTCCAAGTTGCCTTTGGAACAAAGAGCTGTAAAGAGGGTGACACATCCAGAAGAGTTAGTCTTAGTAAAGTGCAGCTGGGTCTCATGTTTAGGTTGAAAATGCGTAGAATAGACAAGAGCTGGCATTGGGCATTCTTGTGGCAGAGCTGACTTGTAGTAGGCCTTGCAAGAAAGAGGAGTAAGAGCTGTATTAGCTCAGTTGCAGGCTGTCCTGAAATAACATTCAAAACATGGAAATTTGTTAAAGTTATGTTCTGTATAATGACTGATGTTTATTATAAGGGACATTAAAATTAAAGTATCTTAAGTTGAAGATTCAGAAGCACTGAGCATTAAACTGTTATGTCACGTTTCAAGTCTATAAAAATGAGTAAGCCCTTTGCATTTGACAAATTGTTCAAGTCATAGGTTCTTTCAAAACCACATGGGTTTTTTTTGTCAATTACTCTGCTTACTGTGGTAAAAGCATTTACTAGTTTCTCTTTAATTAATCATAGAACCTCTTAGAGTAGTACATCCAGAACTTCTCATAACGTGCGTAGTTGCAATGCAGGTACCTACAATGGAAACTTAATGTTGGAAGAAAATATTCTAGCATTAAAAGGAGGCTGATTAGAATATTGTATATTGTTTGTTCATTACATAATAAGTATTCTCTTTTGAGTAGTTGGTATGCATACCTTTGACTCATCTTATGCAATTATCTAAAATACTTTTTTGTTGTGTTTTGAATGCAATTGTTTTTCAGGTCATGGAAAAACTCCAAAAGATGCTGCTTCCGTTCGAGCTACACATCCTATACCTGCAGCCTGTGGCATATACTATTTCGAAGTCAAAATTGTCAGTAAGGGAAGAGATGGGTAAGCATTGGGTGCATTATGAATTATTGCTTGAAATGCTGTCTCACGTTGTCTTTCAGTCAACAGATGTCTTTGATATCAAAACTTAGTTTAATATTTTCTACTTTTTTGTCAATTCATTATTAATGAGGTGTTACACTCTGATACTTGGTTGTTTTAAGGAAGATGATGGTGGTATTTATAGTCCACAAATCAGTGTACACAATAAATGCTGTAATAGCATCTTCTAATTTTCTCTTGACAGAGAAATAAGGATTTGGATGACCCTAGTTTGATTCTGCTCTTAACTTTAAAGGTGGTGTTTTCTGATTATATGGCTTTACAGACTTGCACGTGATTTTTAGAAAGGTGTTAGGGTGTGCAGAAGACCAGCTTATCTTCTCAGTGCAGTCTTTTCACGGGTGTCATATCAGTGTTAAAGTGGAAAGTTATTTTTAAGGCTACTTGTTGGTGAACGGTAATAAGAATAAAAGGGAATGTTCTGAATAGGTGCCTGGGCATTACAAAAAGAACAAGACTTGATGAGGGAGTGCAGCTGCTGCTTCCTGGAACCCATCTGAATTATGATACTGTTGAAGTGCAGGAGATACCATGCTTTTAAGACTGCTGAGGCAGATAGAAACTCACCTGGGAAAGTCCTGAAGTGCTAGTGAAATCTTTGCCAGACCACTTTAACTCCTTTTAATTTTTCTCTGCTTTCAATAGAGGTGGTGTTTTAATCCTGACACATTGGTTATGTCAGCTGTCTAGGACTACAGGAGCAATACTTTGTTCCAGTATGCTGTAGTATGTAGTCTGGTTCTGCTTCAAGGTTCCAGTCAGGATTGAATGTCCTAGGTACTGTACAAGCATGTTGCGGATGCATATGTCCTGTTGTGAAAATAAGTGTTGAGAGGAAAGACCTGTGTCATAGCTCTTTGGATGAAATTGAGTACCTTTGGCTTTGTCTTGCTGCTGTTTCTTCCTTTTCCCCAGTGTTCTGTAAGCCTTCCTTAAGTCATAAATGCTATTGAAACTTTTTTATTTTGCTTATAGTATTGCATAGAAGTATTTTGAAAAAACATCCTTTCAATACTGCTGCTGCCTTTTTTGGGGCATTTAAAAATTTGTTATTGGTTCTGTTCTCAACAGTTATCTCTGGGAGATTTCTTTGCTGTGAAAAACTTATGTCTGTAGTTTCTTTTGTCACACTATAGAGACCTAATTATTTTTAAATCTAGATGATAGAAATTAGTGTTTCAAGTAATGTCTTGCCATCAATTTCAGGACCACATTTTGTGGTTTTTTTCATTTCTTAAACACTTCTTAAAATGTTCCTGCTGCTATTAGTTAAGGAGAGGTTCTTACAGTCATTTATTAGTGATGCGTGTCTATTCTTGAGATTTATTTATGCTTGCTTAGTTTTTGTTTTTTTTTTAAATGATGGATTTCAAAAGGTGTCTGTGTGTGTCTCACTGCCTGTTGTGTTGCATCTGGCTTTCTCCAGTTATGTTTTTACCAATTCACTTTTTACTTTTTATTTTTTTCTTATTGGCATTTGGTAATGGGAACAGACTTCAGGAAGACTGTTTCTGTAAAGGACCAGCATGTGACTACTAGGGTCACTTAGGTAAAACACCTCACTGCTGCAAAAGCATCTGTTCTCAAAGCCTGAGCCTAGGTGCAGAGTGCTGTTTAAAATAAGTCCTAGACTACCCATGACAACTCAGTTGTCTATCTGCAAGATCAAGTCCAGGTTTCAACTTTCCTAAAGGTCAATGAACAATTTAATAGTGTTTATTTAGGGTTCTCTTTGGTAGTGGCTTTTACTACTTTTTTAAAATAAAGTCAGCCTGCATTATTTCACCCATGTACTATGTTATATGGGCAAGTCTTAACAGCATTGTTGCTTGTGTGTTACATTTAGCATGACTTGCCTTGAATCATCAAAAACCTTTTACTGAAAACCTAGTTTAGAAGATTTTTTGTGCTATTGTAGCACATGATGGCACTGCTCCTGGAATATGGTCTTGGGTGTCTCCAAGTTGCTGGGCAATCACAAGGATTATTCTCCTCTTCACAACTCATTTTATTACAGGGCATGGATATGGCATTGGCCTCCAGTATGGCATGTTGTAGCTGTCTGTGTGAGAGAGAAGCATTGGTTTTGTCACACTAGTGACCTAGGTCATTGAATTATTGATATATTTGGAGGGTAATAGTCTTGAGTAGGAATCTGAAAGTGCATAACGTGTTGATTTTACAGATGTTTGTGATTATCAACTTCTAGGCGTTACGGACACACTGAGGAAAGCACAAAAGCAGGTTTATTAGCAAGAAATGGATATGGAGGTTGGTGTTGCAGAGCAGATGAGGAGTGAAGTTGTTTCTTGAAACCTCAGTAAAAGGTGATAGGGCTGTGCAGCAGCTGTTGGTAATATATGAGAAAAAGGGAAGTAAGAATTAAGGTTAATGAAAATAATAATGTTGAAATGTCATTCAAACAAAAACTATTTTGGTCTTTGTAGTGTTTGGCATGAAGAATCCTAAGTTTTTTTTCATTGAGCTGCTACAGTACAGATATGTGAAATAATTATCTTAAATATTTTTAAGTTCTTGTTAAAAAGTGCTAACTGGTTGTCATGTTGCTTTGTAAATATTTTTCTGTTGTTCTTTAGTTCTTCAGTTTTCTTCCTTAATTTCATGTCTCATTTTGCAGTTCAAGGACCTCTGTTTACTTATGTTCTCTTTTTATACTCTTTTGCTTTTTTTTGTTTGGCTTCACGTGGAACATTCATGTGGAACAGTGATGTGAACTATTGGAGATAATAACAGTAGATGAGTAATGACTTAAGTATGGGCAAGGGTACCAAGGTGATGATTAGAAAGTATGGTAGGAGGAAGAGTATTAGCTGTAATAAATAATATCTGAATCTCTATTGAAGTCTACGGTTAATTTAAAAATAAATATATATGTGTCAGTTAAAGCAGAGTATTTCAGCAAGTACTGTGAAAAATTATGGCATGATTCAGGAAGCTAAGCATAGTTGTAATTTTAAGATAAACCTTTAAGCTGTTAATTAACACAGCCCTTATTAGTGATTGATCTATCAGAGAAGCAGAAATAATGTATGTAGCTTTTGTTGTGTAATTTCTTCATACAGTACTCTAGGGAATGAGGTAGGCATCGTGTCGCCTTTTGAATACAACTCTAATAGTTTTAGTCTCATCTAAATCTCTAGAATAGCTTAATTAAAGCAAACTACATTGGTGGTACAGAAAAGGAAATGAACAAGGGTGTGCGAAGTCCTGTGGACCTGTTTTTGTGATTTGGAGATGTAAGCCTTAGTCTATAAATCTGCTAGAATACTTACTGTCCCCTTACTTTCCTAAAATTATCACCACGGTGGCCATTCTCTTAGCTAGGTGGGTGTATCCAGATGAGACTTTTTCCAGGCTAGCTCAAATGTTGATCTCAGTTTTCTTACGCTTCTTTTTACTGAATTAATTTGTGCTAGTCTTTTATATACTTGGATCCTTTGGCTTTGTGTAAAGCCATAATTCATCTGTCTTATGGCTGTATAGTTAATATTTTACTTCAGATACTGGCTAACTTTTCCTTCTTTTATACAACTAAGGGTTCTTGCATTGATGCTGCCATGGTTTATATAAATTATGAGTTTAATAGCTCTGTGCTGTTGCTGTGGGCATCTAAATGTTCTTCTAAATGTTCTGCACTAAAATAAAATGTTACTACAGCAAGTAATCAGTATGCTTTTTGATAAGGCTTTAGATACCTCTCAGTTTGTCTGTTTTTTAACACTGACCATATAATCAGTCATATGCTGTTTTGGTAGTATCTTACACATGTTGTGTAAGTGGGTGAGGAAACAAAAAAGTAAAAACTATCCAAACAAAAGAAATACCATGGGAATTAAATTTGAGTTTTCATTACACCCATGCCTGTGGTTCAGCCTTAGCTGTATTAGTGTGCTTGAGGGATATTTGTGAAATACAAATGCTTTGTTGTTTTCAAGAGCATATACATGTAACCCTTTAAGCAGAAACCATATTCTTTTTTTATTGAAGATTATTTCTGTTGCAGTAAGTTGACTTTTCCTTCAGCAATGCCCATTTCCTTGTTCACAACAGAAGGGTGAACCAGAAACAAAATACAGAACATTGTTAGTTGTTAGTTTTGTTTTGTTTGTATTTTTTGTGTACTACTAATCTAATCTTAAAACTGTGCAACCTGAAGACTTATTTTTATAGTTTTCATATGTCCTCAGCAGTTATTTGTAACAATAGCAGGCATTTGTTACAGCAACATGCAAACTTCACTCTGTCTGTGTTTACATCTAAGTATGTCTTGTGGCATTATTAGCAGAGTACTTGAGTATCGAGTAGAATCTGATAAAGCCTGAAGCAGCTTTCTTGCATTAGTGCCTTCATTGGAACTGAAGCAGCTGCACAAAGAGATTGTGTCATGAACCAGCAAGTGTATCTTTTCTTAAACTGTAGCAGTTTTTACCTGAATGTAGAATATCAGACATATGACAGAAATGAACATCAACTAAGTGTGTAAGAGGATTACTTGAGGTTTGTGTTTAACTGGTCAGAAATATGTGGAACTGGAACAAAAGGAGTTTTATTTCTTTGTTGATGTATTTTAGAAATGAAGATCTCTAAATTAAAAAGAAAGTAGAGATAATGCATTTAATTTCTTGGTCCCTGCGTCTTGCAAAGTCTTTTAAGTTATTTCTTTCTTACAAGGTTCATTTGCATGAATACAGTGTATAGATGATGATCTTACTGCAGCCCAGACTTTACAGTATATTATTGTCTATGTAAATACTCTTTTCTGTCAGTGTGGTCCCCAAAAAGGCTTTAGAGCTTAGGGAGAAGTGTCACAAGACAGAATTGTGCAAACTCAGAAAGTAAGCGGAATGTCAGTAAATTGGAATCTTTCCAGGAACACTGTTGGAATCACAAGCAAAATGTTACAAGAATTAACAGTTTCAAGCACTATGCAAGATGACTGTCTTTTTTTTTTTTAATATATTTTTCCTCCTTCTTTGTGTAGAACTGGATTTATCTGAAGCCTGGGTTTATCATGTTCAAAATACTGTTTCCTTGGAAACATTCCATAAAATTAAACTTGTTTTCAATTTGAAATGAAAGACTCAAACTGTCTATGGCATATTTTGAAACATTTAAATAGAAAAAAATTGAACAGCTCATTTCTTATTGTGATTTTGCAGACAATAAGAATCTGGATTAGCATATTCCTACAAAATTTTAATGCAGAGTAACCATATTAAAGATGAGTATTAGAGACCTTTTTAGTGCACTCTACTTCTGACCTTATAGTATAGTGTCAGTAAAGACAGTAATTTGCAAAGGCCCTTTAGAAGCTCACTCAGTCCCAAAATTTTTACAGATGTTGCAATTTTCTATACTTACACCCTTTTTATGCCCCTGTGATTTGGTACAGTTTTTGAGATGCTGTATTCTTCTGTATGAAATGAGTGGGACAGCATATAATTAACTTGAATTCTGATTATTATCAACTCTGTATTGAAAGTTCTTCCATACACCTACAGTGGCTAAAAGATCTAACAGCACAGTTTCAAATAAAAACCAGCATTGTGCATCTTATCTATAAACTGCTAGGTTTTTTTCATTTTCCTTATGTTTTAGCCATATCCAGTTCTGTACCATCTCTTAATGCTATTTATTTTTCCTTCTATTTGCTTCTGGTTTTTTGGTTTCTCACATTTAGTATATTCGGGCAACTGAACAGAAGCTTCAGGCTCCAGCAAAAAAATTAGTGTAGCTCTTTGACTGGAAAGATATTTGAGGAGAAAATAGTTCTTGTGAGCTTGCAGCTTGTTATACATTTCAATGCAGAGAAGCCTTGACTTTTCGGTCTGCGCTATGGAAGAAAAAAAAAAAACATATAGTGACTGTATTTTTTGACATTGACTTTTCTTTTGCTTTGTGACAAAAAGTCACAAATTTTCCGAATCTTCAGAAAATTTTCAAGTTTGTAGTTTTTCAGTATTCCAAAAAATTTCTGTATGACTTGTAGTTGTGAAGTGTAAACTAGATGTGTTGAGTCATTAAAATGGAAATCTATATCTCTAATTAGCTGGAATAAGAATAAATAGAATTTGAAGTGAAAAATCAGGAATAGGTAAAATGGACTTGATCCTAATACTAGTTTGACTGCACTTTGGATTGGTTTTCAGCCTTAGGCTCTTATTTAAATCTCTCATGGGTTGATTTCATGTCTTCCATTAGTGATTTTCCACTTTGTAGCTTTGTGTGCTCCTATAAGACTTAAGCACTTTAAGGAGGTGATAAATAACAATTGGTGGGACTGAAATGCTCTGAGAGAGGGGACTGATTCTTAATGAAAAAGTACCAGGCCACTTCCTTCCATTTGCCTAGGTAAGTAAGTGATCCTCCCACTGCCAGCAGCCAGAGATGTTTACTGGTGGAGGGCTGAGGTGGGGGCATCATCTGCAGGTAAGGGAGGGAAGTGACAAGGGAGGCAACATCAGAATCACACTGTTATTCACCCTCTCTGGTCTCTCAAGCCATGCTGTGTCTTGTCCATTTTTGGAAGGTGCTACATGTTGGAGTGAGCGTGCTGCTTCCTGCTGTTGTCACCTCTGTTTCCCCAGGGCTGCTGTTATGGTGTGACATAGTCTAAGTGCACCTCTTCTTCCCATCTGTGGCTGTTGCCTAGTCCAAAAGCATTAATGTAACAGGACAGCAGAAAATGCATCATGAACTGCCTGGGAACCATTGGCCTGCATTGCATTGTAGAGAAAGACTAACATGCCTAGCTCTGCCACTGTTTTTCTGCTGATTCTGAGGCACAATATGTGAACTTTAAGGAAACAAACAGGAGGACAGTTTATGTAAATCTTTTTGTAGGCAGTGACTCTGGACATAAATATGGGCTAAGCTTCTTTAAAAAACAAACTAAAGTCTGTCTAAGCCCATGAAGCTTGCAGGTGTTGGGAAAAAAAAAAAGTTAAATGTAGTAGTTTTGCATAAGTACAACTCCTGTTAATGAATTTTAGAGTATCTAAAGCCTATCTTTCCTGGCACTGTTTTCCCCTTCAGTTTATAGTGTATTACATCCAGTTGAGCGTGGGATTAGCTCTCCATCAGCTATAACACAATATATTAGCCTAACTGATGAGCTTTTAATTTCACTCACTTCCAAACCAGAAATTGTAGCCATTCCTTTTTTCCTATTGAAAGGTGTCTACGGTAAATGTGTTAATTATTTGAAATGTTCTGATCTAACTTTACCTGAGTTTGTATGAATACCACATCTCCTTGATGAAATGCTGTTAGTATTCTGAGTATTTGTAAGTGAATCCCAGGGAAAAATATTATATTGTTGAACATCAGTCATCTTTCTGAGATGGTGTCAGTACCTAGTGCCTTCTAGTTGTTGCCAGTGGGTAAATAATCCTTGTTTCCAGCTGTGTTAAATACAGTGGGACTATGTTTGCAGTTGCTACTGAGTTAGAGAAAGCTTCTAAAATACAGTATCTGAGGGAGAAAAAACAGATGGTACCAAAAAGTTACCTAGATGATGGTTTTCTGTTTAGTATTTTACATTTTTGTGTGTTATCTTGTTTCTACAAGAATACTAGAATGAAACTAGTATGAGGGTTTTTTTAATATTACTCACATTGAAAGGCACTTTGCAGTCAGTGGAGTTCTTTAAGTAAAAAATACTTTTTTAAAATACATTCCTTTAATAAATTCTCCTTATGAGACTTTACAATAACAGATTTTTATTCTTTACACAAGAATCCTTCATGCATCAAACCCTGGACTATGCTAATAACAATTGTGCCTTTATTGTTTAAGACAAAATCAGGAGTTTTTAACTTGTTGCTTTCATTGATATTTGTTTTGTTGACTGTTGCTGCAGTGGTGCCTCAGTAATGTAATTAGCAATGGCAGCAAAGACTAATCCTTTTGTTTGTTGCCCTTTGCTTAAGCTCTTTGGTATCTTTTAAATGTAGTATCTGCTTTATCTGTTTCTGAGGTTTCATTTCATGTTGTTGGTATGTTGGATGGAGACAAAGATGGGAATTGTACATGAAAAATGAGCAGAAAAGGGCTTTGTGGTTAAGGTAACTGTTGGAATTGATCAACAGAGAAGACAAAGCCTAGTGTACAGTAAGGCATATGACTTCTGAGATTTCCTGCATAGTTTCATTCTATATGAAATGTATTTAAAATAGCAGATTAACCTGTACTTCCTAGTAGAATAGTTGCTTTAAATTTCCATTTTATGAGATGGGAATACAAAGGTTGTGTTTGTTATCTTAAACTATTTTCAAGTTGGCATGAGTGGATTATTTTTCCATACAGCTTATTAATTATTCAATGATAAATTTATTTTAAGTAATTTGAACTAAGGTCAAAATTATTTGCATGTTTTACTAAACTAGGAAATGTTAGGTTTAGGTGATTTTGTGTTGCTTGCTTTTAGTTGGTGTGGTTTGTTTCTGATTGGGAGCAGGGTGGAAGCCTGGTTTTTCATTGTGCTGGTTTTCTTTTTTGGTTTCCTGTCATCTTGGTCATTAAATGACTTTTGCTTAAGAAACAGAAGTAAAACTGATTATTTTTTCCAGATAGTGTGATTTTGGGTGGGTTTTGTTGGGTTTTTTTGGAAGGGGGTATATTATTAATTTCAACATTCCAGTACTTGCTATTAAATTGTTAACAATTATACTGGAAACTGACTTTATTAAAACTACCTTTGTAAAGCTGAATTTGGGGTTTTACTGACCTAGCTGTGTCTTGTTTAGATTCAAGATTGCTAGACAGCACAGTAAAAATAAATGCTTTGCTAAGTAGCTGCTGGTAAATTTCTCAAGATAACATTCTCCTCCATGATCCAGGCCTTTGATGTTTTAGTCTGATCCTTTTCACAAGTGTTGTGCAAGGATGCATTTTGCTGCTGAACTAATGCACAGTTTTGCATGTATTTTGAAAAATTACTCCACTTTGTCTGCAAAACATGATTATGTGCATCGAAGATTATGAAATTGGTGTGTGTATAGCTTTATTTACCCGTACTTTCAAAATCAGAGATGGCCTTTGGCTTTCTTCAGTCATGCTTTAAACTTCTCTCCCTTGGCAGCCCAGGATGTCTAAAAGAGAATAGTTGTCCTTACATCGTGCAGTGACAGAATGTGTCTATATACAGCATATACCAGGAATTACTTCTCAGTTCACTTGCTGTTGTGCCAGTATTGAATGACCTCTCAGCACCTTAATTGGTATATGATTAATGAGCACAGTGTTTCTTGGCAATATCCCACATACATATGTTTTATTGTAAGAGACGGATAAATTTATTTCGTTCCTTCATTTTTACAGATACATGGGAATTGGGCTTTCAGCACAGGGTGTGAACATGAACAGACTACCAGGTATGTTTGGGAATTTATTACATTTGGTAAGTTACTTAGATTGATTAATTGTTTTTTTAAAATACGCTTGACCTTGATGGGAAGGTTCTGGTAAGCAACAGAGAGTGTGGCACAACATCTGTGTTGCATCTGTTATCTGAATTACGTAAAGCTTGCAACTAAAAAGTTTAGCTTTTTATTAATTGTTTTACTGTACATTTTCTCCTGTGTTACTTCTCTCAACTTGTAGCATTATTTTTAACATTACACAGATACTTTTTAGCAAACAAGTAAGTTTTAAAATTTCCATATTTCCTGGTAAAAATAAAGCTGTAGATGTCTTTGCTCTGTAGACAGAATTTCTAGCAATGAAGATGAGAAACTGTGATAAAAACCTTGTGTCAGACTTGGAGTGAGCTCTTGTACTGTTACCTGTCTAATGTTAATAATAAGGATGTTTCTCATAGTTTTAACTATTCCATTGATGTGCATGATCCAGGGACTGTCTTGTTAACAATTGCCTGCAGTATGTCTGTATAGTATTTAAAGTAGTTTTGTGTGTACATGTTGGGTTTCTTACATAGATCTTTAAATATCAAAAAACCACCTGATTTTTGGAAGTCATTGCTATCAGCAAAGTATAAAATGTTGAATTGACCTTTGAGTATCTGTTTTTCTGATAGAGGTCCTTCTGATGACAGCAAGTCCCAGTTACACTGTGAGCCCAGTTAAGGTTGATGAATTATAAGTGGGTAGCATTAAGGTTTTTTTAGTATGATTTATTGTGAATAATTGTCAAAGATACTACTGATCAATGTAACTACCTGCAGCAATTTGAGGTATGAATTTTCTGAGAGCTGCTTAATGTGGTGCCAGCCGAAGCTACTGATCGTACAGACTAAGGGCCTAAGTACAGAAAATACTTTCAAATTAACCAGTTATGCAGCAGCTTGACATAAGAAGAATAAACCCACAACCTTTTACTCTTTTAAACATAATTTGAATTATCAGTACAAATTCTTACAGTTAAAATGCACATATATATATATGCCATGTGCTTTATATTATTTTGAATAGGCGTTTAATAGATGTGTTAAGAAAATATTGTGATGCCTAAAAGGTTACTTCTTTTCTATGTGTTTTTGCTTAGTATTGAATTGCAGAGAGTCTGGACAGGTATTTTTCAAGAGGCTCAGACTAAAATTACTTGCAGTGAATTTTACTGAGTATTATGACTATATGAAGCTTCTTAACTGGTTCTGCAGCTTCTTCACTTGCAAAATTGACACCATATTTGGATACATCATTATTTGCCTGCTGACTGTGGCTTTCACCTGTATTGATAAATTTTCCTTCCCCCGCGCGCCCCCCCCCCCCGTTTTTGGGGGCATCAAAGCTGGTGACACTATAGTCTAGAGATTCTGCTATTATGCAGTCTGCTTGCTGCTGAATAGTCATTAAGAGTAAGCAGGAGTAGAAATGTGTTTCCCCAGAGATGCATGTTTGGGTTTTAGCCAGAAAATTTTGATCATGACATATGGCAGCAATAGTTTTGCAAGATGAAAGGGAGAACAGAAGAATCTTCACTGCTTTATTGGGACTTGTCAGATCTGCATATAGCTTTTCAAATTTCAACGTTGTAGCTCATCGTATTTTTGGTGTTGATAATTTGGGTGTTCACCTAAAAAGAAAAATGTCATCTGAATGTACATTACCTGTTATGTACTACAAATTGAATTGTCTTTTCAGCCATTTTGATAAAAGAACTTGTCTTTTCTTTTTCAAATTAAACAGATTTGCTAGGTAGGAAATCTTAAATCAGAAAGCTGAGTGTAGTAATTAACTGTATTAATCTGGTTAGAATGTACTAACTTTGCACAGTCTTTCCATTATTTCAGAATAAAGGAAATGAATACATTGCAAATGCTTTTGTTCTCTAGGTTGGGATAAACATTCATATGGTTACCATGGAGATGATGGACATTCATTCTGTTCCTCTGGAACTGGACAGCCCTATGGCCCAACGTTTACTACGGGTGATGTCATTGGTTGTTGTGTCAACCTTATCAATAATACCTGCTTCTACACAAAGAATGGACACAGCTTGGGTATGGAGAAATGTTATCTTTAATGATAATGTGTCTGTAAGTCTGTTGTAAATCTGAAACTCTCTTCATGTTAGAACCAAAGTGTTTGAATAGCTCTTTCGATAGGCTCATAATCTATGAAGTAACTAACGAATTGGGAAGAATAATTTCTGTATGCCACTTGCATTAACATTCCATGTAAATTTGGAAGGATTTGTCGTAACCTTTCATTCCACAGGAGTGGCATTTATGCACTGTGCTACTAAATCCACAAATAACTTGATGTTTGTAATATAGGCTGATCAATAAAGAGAAGTGGAGAAATGGAGACTGGATATAGCTAGAAGTCATTACTGCTGTATGAGGGACACCTAGCCTTCACTAAAACCTTACATCAGATGGGTTCTATTTTGAACGTATGTTGGAGAACAATGTCTTTTGAATTCAGTCTGGAGTCATGCATAGTTGGGCTGAAGCTATGAATTATACAAGTTGTTTTTAAATTAAGTCAATTAAATCCTGGTGGTAAATTTTAACATTGTGCAGCACTACAAGACAATTTTTGAGTCTGAAGATGGCAGGAGAGCAAGGGCTTGGGAAGAGATCTTGGAATTGTGCTAATTTCAGGGGATAAAGCTCAGAAAGAAGAAATAATGTTTTGGTAATGGGTAGAAATTTGAGAAGGAAAAGAGAGGCTGGCTTGAAATACGAGGCTATTGAGATAGGGACTCTTGAAATCATTGTTCTGTTTTCTTACATTGCCAGACATGAGGAAGGTCCGGAAAGCAGTAAGGGGCAGGACATGGTTTAAGTTCTCCTTGTCTCTCAGAGTAAGACTGCCTGTTTGTTTGCTCAGGCCCTGAGCAAACAGGTCTAACTTGTAGTTGTGCTGCCCCTACTCAGGGCAGGGTTTAGATACCTCCAGAAGTCAATTCCAAGTAATTACTTTTATGATTCTATTCTATCATGATTTAATCTTTCTTCTAAATTGAATGAGTCTGCCTGGACTTAATACCTTGATGCCTACAGCAGTGGGACAGTTGAACCACACACTGTGTAGCTGTTCCTTTTGACCCAATTTCAGGGTATATGTCAAAATGGAGGATGACAGGTTCATGTTGTGTTTACCCTAATCTTTACCGGGGTTAAAGCTGAGAAGGGTGGTCTTGCCTTATTCCCTTTTTGGAACTAGTAGCAGTATGTGCCTTCAGGTAAATTAGATCAGATTGTTGATCAACCAAAGAGACACTGTTTGTTTGACTGCCTATTTGTCACATACATGGGAGAGCTACGAAAGGAGGAACAAAACCTTCCTTTTCAGTGGAAGTCTTAAACCAGGCTGGATTAGGCCAAATGTGAAACAACACTCCCAAGTGATTAAAATCTATTTAAAGAAGAGAACAGAATGGCATAGGTGGAGAGAGACTAGTAAAATGTCATCTGTCACAGACAGAGTCTGACAAACACTTCATGAATTTCAGAAGGAAACCTGACAGCTGTTCTCCTGCTGTGGGCTTTGATAGCTTGAATTTCTGACAGAGGAAAATTGATTCTGTGTTCAGAGGAAAAAGAAATTAGAAATTTTGTCTGTCATACTGAGTTGCTGCTGCTGCTGTTTATCCAGGATTCCTATATGATCATGACTTGGAGGATGTTTATGGTTCTTCTGTGGGCTATAGATCCACTCTGAAGTACTGGAAATCTCTGGCTCAACTTGGGATTTGATGCTACAAAAGGAGCTAACCAATTGTTTATGCAAGTGTGAAATCCTGGGTTAAAAAAAAATACAAAAACAAACCTCATAAAAACCCCATTGCCTACTGCCATAGTGATGTTGGAAAAGAGTGAGTTGGGTGTCAAAATGAGCCAAAAAGAAAGAAGTGATAGCTTAGAAAAAATTAAAACATGAACAGGTAATAAATAAAATGATAGCTTTAAGATGTGATGTGAAGAAACAGATTCACAGTGTGTGTCATAATGTAACAAAGATGTGAGTAGACAATCCAGATGCTCTTAAGATTTTAAATCTTGTTGAATGGAGATGGAAAACAGGTGGAATATGGGACAAAAGGTTAAAAGCTTTGTTTTAATCTTAAATTCAAAAAGGCAGTGATACAAAACAAAGAGTTTGAAGGGATAGGTGAATTCAAGTCATTATACACTTGTTAAAAAAATACTGAATAAATACTTTACAACAGTAAAGAAATTATTAAATACTGTTGCCATTTGACTGGGAGAAGATTTCCTGGTATTTATTTTTTTAACTGAAAGGTGCTGCCACCACCAGTCACCCCCGCTCCCCCGAATAATTGCTTGAAGTTTCTGAAGCATATAGAGGTCAGATTTTTCTCTAATCCTGAGACAGCAAAATCACTGCCTTGGTTCTATGGGTAGATGGATGCTTGTAATTATATAACAAGATACTAAGCTCTTCTCTTTGAAAACCAAACCAAAACACCTTGGTGTGGATTAGAGTGAAACATCTACCAGACAGGTTTGGAGTATTACAGGCATGTGCTGCTCAGGTAATAATGGCTGCTAATGAAGAAAAGTAATAGTGAACAGGAAAAGACACCGTTGAATCTCAGTGTGTCAGCATTAAGACATGCAAGTGAAAAAATACCTTCAGATGTTCTTGGTTTTCCTGTTAATTTTTATCTGTAGCCAGAATGTTCATACTTGTTAATCTGCGAATTTCTATGGAGTTTTAAAGATCTTAAGCCTTATTTTGAAAACTGAGGGCAGATTGAGTGCTTGAGTGAACACTTTTTTGCCAAGTATTGCTGTGTATAACTCAAGCAAATCAGTTGTGCCTGAGCATCATGGATGTCACCATACTTAACTACTTATTTTTGAGATACTTTGGGTGAGTTTTCTGAACACATAATGATACACTTAAGAAAATGAGTTTAGCATCTAGAACATACAGAAGCTAATCTTGGTTTTCTTTTTATTACAGGCATCGCTTTCACAGATTTACCGGTAAGATAAGTGCATTTTCATTTATAAACAGATGTTTCAAATGTAACTCACATTTATCTTATGCTTCTTGGGAGTGCAACAATAATCTTAAAGAATTTAACATCTATTTCTATATTTCTCCTTACAATTTCAAAGATTATTTGTTAATTGCAGCAAAAAGGTTTTTGTCCTTACACCGGTCCTCACAGGGGTTTTCCTTTTCAGGTTTGTAATGTTCAGGCATTTCTAATGGAAGTTTAGTAGAAAATAATACATACCAGTAGTTTTTTAACACATGCAAGTCTTACATACAAAGTCAAGTCTACATTAAACACTATAAAGTTGTGCATGTGTGTATACAGTTGTGTATCATATTCAGAAAGGTTGGCTACTTAAGAGGTGGTCACTGTAACTCAGGCTTGATGCTTGATTTTCAAAATATTTCTCTGTGCTATTCACTTCATGAGGTCAAGCATATCAAAGTAATTTATTTAAGAAAGCTGCAAATAACTGAAGTCTTCTAGCTTTTCATTCAGCTGAATTGTAATTGTTATAGATGTGTTCCCTATGCTACTGGCACAGGTGTGATACTGCACTTTTTGTTCATCCACTTCACTTCTGATTTAGGGTGCAGCGTGTGATGCACTTCCATCTGGCCAGCCACTCTTGTTTGCCATGGCCTTAGGAAGCAAGGACAGATATTAAGGAAAAGTGAAGTCAATAACCCTGGGTGCCTCTCAGCCCTGCCCACAGGGTTGGGTACTTCATGTAGGAAGCCACTGCCACGGTCCCAGATCTGTGGGATGCCTGCAGGGCTCCTTGCTAGCTTATGATACCAGCACAGGAAAACTGACACTGGAATCTGAAGTTTGATGATGGACCCCTCCTCACTAGGATTATTATTTTCACCTCATTAAAAGATTTGAGACTTGTGCTTTGTTGTTTAGTCTAGACTAGGTAACACTATGAGCAGGTTTTACTAAGGAAAAATAAAAAGTGCGGGTGAGGAGAAATGGAGGCAAGCTCAGCTGGGGCATGGTTTCTTTAATTTTACTGCTTCAGTGTTCTTCTGACCTGCATGGTGGTAACTTTTTTCTAATAGCTTCAATTTATTCAATATATGGTTCATAGATCAGCTTAGTGTTACACCATACCACTGTTGATGGCAGTGGAAGTGTGATGTAGGTATATTTCTAAAACAACAACAAAAAACTCCCCAGAAAACCCCCCAAATGCAAGAAAACCCTACTTGCCCAAAAACCTCAACAGATTGTGTTGTCATTGCCGAGGTGCTAGTTCAGTTACTTTAATCCCCACAGGCAGATTTTACTATTCTTAGATTTGGCATATTTCAGATGTGCATGGAGACCTCATCTCTAAGCAGAAAATAAAAATGAGGCAACAATAAATGCTTTAAAGTCTTTTTCTAGATACAAGTCCAGGAATTCACGAGAACTTCAATGCACTGTTACAGTTCTTTTTAGGCGCTACCCTTGGACTTTGAGGCTAATGAGTTCTCTATCCTGTCAGTTCTTACCGCTAAAATTCAGCGATGTTTTAAGTATTTCACCCCAAAAGGAAAATGGCCCACTTTGTAAGTTTAATTTTTATTCTCTTTTGAAAAGAAACTTTAATCCTGGTCTTTGAAAATAATTTAAAAATTGGTATTTGAAATTTTGTAAAATTGAAACCAGAAGTTGTAAACTGTAGCACAGTTTAAAAAGTGCATTTTCTGACTAGAAAGAGAATTGTTAGTAAGGTTTTCTTATTTCAAAATGAAAAAAATATGACCGCTGGGAATAAAAATTAATCAGTCATATTGCTGGAATGGTAGAAGTTGTTTTAACTGCTGGGCAGATGATGCAGAGGTATTTCCTTCTTCACACTACTAGTAGCATTGGGGATATTATTGCAGAGAGGAGAGGAAAAAAAAAAAGGTGGGGAATTTAGAACAAGAGGAAAAAAAACTAATGAAAACATTTCTTGCAGCCAAACTTGTACCCTACGGTAGGGCTACAAACGCCAGGAGAGGTGGTGGATGCTAATTTTGGGCAACATCCATTTGTATTTGATATTGAAGACTATATGAGAGAATGGAGAACCAAAATTCAAGCACAGATTGACAGATTTCCAATAGGAGATCGGGAAGGAGAGTGGCAAACAATGATTCAGAAGTAAGACTTTGAATATTGTTAATTTTAAAAAGGAGTTAATAATGGCATGATTTCAGAGTTCTTTCAAATGTTGTAGCTATTGTTTTGTGCAAAAAATACAGATAGTATTAAAGGCTAGTACAAGTAGTTTTGCTCATGTAACAGGTTTGATAAATATATATAAAATTGAGCATGAGTAGGTGTTGGGAAGAAGAATAATTATCTACAGAATTACTTAAAAGTTTATAATGATGAATGTAAGTCTTCCATTCAGATTTGACCTATCTACACTGGGTTGGGCAGTTTAAAAGATTGCTGTGGTTGTAATGGGCAGTTTTAATACTTTGGGCTCTGGAAATTTTCCTTTGCGTTCTCAGCCTTCTCGCATGCCAGGTGAAGTTGTGACACATTAGGGTCTCACTTGGAAAAATGGTAGTTGTTGCTCTGCATTTTTTATTTCTTCAGTGAAAACAAAAACCTAGTGTGCAGAAATTTCATGTCAGTGTACGTAATGAGGGGAAAAAAGGAACTAAATTAGCAGGTAATATTTGAATTGAGCTTACCTTTGAGTGATGAATCATTTTATTAAAATTTGTCGTAATAAAATTGTACATTAGTTTTTAAAATAATTTTCCTGTACAGTGTTTTTAAGAAGATACTGGCTTTTAACTGAATTACTTTTGTCTGGACTTGTACTGAAATTCCTGAATTTCAGCTAGAATTCTTTTATTCAGTCGCTTTTTTCAGAAAAGGGGTTTTACATCCAATAAGTTCTTGGTTTCTTACCTGTATTTGATGAGTGTTTCTGCATTTTGTTTTTGTTTATTTTTAGAATGGTATCATCTTACTTAGTTCACCATGGATACTGTGCAACAGCAGAGGCATTCGCCAGATCCACAGACCAGACTGTGCTAGAAGAATTAGCTTCCATTAAAAATAGACAAAGTAAGCCTGGAAAGCATGTTACATCCTTTTTTCCTCCCTTAAACAAATACATTAAAATTTCTCTTAAACATAATTGTAAAATTTCCTTTCAGCTCTACTCCATAGTACAGTTCTTTGCTCTCGTGTAAAGTTATTAATGTCTAAACAGCTGGTTAGGATGAACTTTCACACTAACACTTTGGAAGTTGTTTGGTGTAGCAGAGTGTGGTAAATTACCTGTAGCCTTTTTCTTGAATGGAAAACTGATCTGTCTTCAATAAATGTGGGTCCTGTCACTAAAGGAGTGTTTGTGAGAGTCACAAACAGGAATGTAAAACTTGGTCTTGACAAACATTTAGATTTTTATCTCAACTTCAAAAAGGGATAGAGTTTAGAGAATGCTTTATAAGTTAAGTGAAATGAGAGTTTCCTGCTTACAGATGTGAGGGGCAAGAGGACAAGGAGAACGATCAGCAGTTCAGTTCTAACTTGCTGTTTGGCAGCCTGATGAAGCAGTGCCTTCCCTGTTCATTTAAATCCCTGCTGTATGAACACAAGCACTTGTGTGACTGCGTGACATATCACACGAGGAAACCACTCTGATTGAAAAATAACCCGCTCATAGGGCTGTTTTTCATCTGGACCAATTTCTCTGTTAGTGGGTGGAGCTGTGAGGCTATTTGCAACTTATGCCAGGTTACAGCAACAGAAGCATCAAGAAAGCAAAGACTGTTTCAGAAAGGTTTAGTCAACTGTAACCTGACTGGACGCATGTGTTGCAGGGGAGAGAGACTAAATTTTTTCTTAGTCAAAATGGAACCTATGGGAGGTGGGATGCAATTTGGATGTTCTTGGGTGATGATAATTTGGTATGTGCTTATTTATGAGAGTATGAAAATGCGAAATTGGAGAAGAGTGTCTGAAGTCTTAACCTAGCTCTAAATGAGCCAGCTGAATACAAACTAGTTGTATGCTGGCAATAACTAAAAATATTGAGTACTTCTTTAGATATATGTAGGTGAAGTGCAGTTCTTAAATTTTCTATTGAACATTTTAAGGAAGGGTGATATTTCTTTACACTGATTTTTTTCTAAGAGGAAAAAACCTTGTTGATTGATGGATGCTGTGTCTTTTAATCACTAATTTACATGTATTAATCTGTTAGATGTTAATTTAACTGATGCTGGTTTTGGTGAACAGAAATTCAGAAATTGGTTCTGACAGGATGAATGGAGAACCCATTGAAACAACATAACAGCTGTATCCAAGTTTACTAGAAAAAAATCCTAATCTCTTATTTGTTTTTTGGTGAACAGGAATTCAGAAATTGGTTTTAGCAGGAAGAATGGGAGAAGCCATTGAAACAACACAACAGTTGTATCCAAGTTTACTAGAAAGAAATCCTAATCTCTTATTTGCATTAAAGTGAGTCTTCAAATTATACAGATGTGTGTTTATAGATGACACAGTACCTTCTGAGACAAGACAGTTACTCATTTAAAGCTTTCACAGAAATTTAAATGAAGTTAAACAGCATTTTTCAGAAAATGTGTGTAGTTCACTTTTTTATGCTATATTGTTTGCTACATGTTTAACTAGGTTTTGTCATCAAGGTCATGGTTTGCAGCATAGTTCACATCTCACTGTAAACTTGTTCTCTAGAACTAAGTTTTGTAATTTTTCAAATCAACATTATTCAAATTGGGTGTCACGTAAAACTTAAAATGTAAACTGATACAGTATCGTATTCAAGAAGGTTAACAGTTTGTCTGTTCGTACAAATGAGTGACTGACTTTAAAGACCAGTTTAAAGGAGCTGTTTCACTGCTTGTCGCTCTAGTAGAAATCTCTGGCTACTGCTGTGGAAATTCCATAATCCCAAAGAGTTGTCTTGGCTTCCCAGGCACACGATAGTCACCTTCGTTCTGGCATTTTTACTTGCCGGCTCCGCTGATCCTCCAGAATTTTGTATCACATTTTGTGTTTAAATGCAGGAAAAAACCTTTACCTTCTATAAGAACAAAGCACTTCAGTTCTTATGTTCAGTTAAGTAATTTGGAATGTGTTGGAAGTCTGTCATGCTCAAGTACCAAACAGAATTCACGTGATAGTACTGCAGACTTTTATCAGAGAATTCCTAAAATGCGAACATTTTGGTGAAAGACTTCACTCGATAATGTCAACTTACATTGTCATTTTCTCAGTCTGTCTTTCTAAATTTTGCCTGTTCTATCGAGATTATCCAAGCCTAAAACATTAAGCAGTAGTTCTAAGCTTCCTTAAAGTCTACAGTAACACCTCCTCCCATAAAATAAAATTGACAAAGAGCAACAGCCTCTAAAGGGAAGGTTTGTATATGAGCTTGCTTTTCAAACTGTTTTCTACTGCAAATGTTTAATGTTAAAAGTTACCATTTAATGCTGTTCCAGAGGATCAAATTATGTTCTCTGAGAGAAAAGACAGACATGATCATAAGGACACACCCTTCTCAGGAAGTAACCTTGCCCTTGCCAATAAAAGAAAATAGCTAAAACAAGAAAATGCAGTTTAGTTCTCTGAACTTTGAGGACTTATTGGCAAAGTTTGTCCTCAATGCATAATATTCCTGTTCTCCTCCCTCACAGATTTTGTAATGCATATTTTTAGCTGAATGCTCCAAAGCTGATTGACATTTGGGTTACTGACATCCAGCATTTTTTTTTAATCAGGCATTCTGTATGTTTAACACTAAAATTAAATCATTGCTGTTATTGGTAAATTGAAGTATGTTAATTGTTTTACTAGCTTAACTTTTTTTGCCTTTTGTTTAGGGTGCGCCAGTTTATAGAGATGGTGAATGGTACAGACAGTGAAGTGCGGTGTTTGGGAGGCCACAGTCCAAAATCTCAAGACAGTTACCCTGTTAGCCCACGATCATTCAGTAGTCCTAGCATGAGTCCCAGCCATGGAATGAATATTCACAATTTGGCAACAAGCAAAGGGAGCAGCACACACTTCTCTGGTAAGTTGATGTGGGGGGCATACAGTATAGATTTGGATATACCACACTGTGTAGTTGTTGTTGGGTTTTGTGGGTTTTATCTTTTTTACAACTACACATCAGAAGTTAAAAGACTTGCAGACTGACTGTTTTACTTTAGAGTTGATACTGAATGCTTTGTATAAAAGTGTAGTTTGATTAATTATTAAAATACATGATTCTCTGTCACTGGGGAAATGGAAAGTGTGTAGGTAGAATAAAATCTTTTATGCATGTGCTCTTGGTTTTACTAAGGGTTTGCAAAGTATGCTGTGATTGATTTCTGGGAAATATTTGCTTCCAGGAGATAGAAAGTTCTGGTGCAAGTTTATGTAATCCTTTCAGTGATAAATTGTGTCTTGTGCAAGGTCGTTGAAATCCAGTAAGTGTTGTATATGATCTATTTCTTATGGTGTTTATGGAGTAGTAGGAACAGCTGCTCTTGCGTAAGAAATACCAGGAGCTGTGTGGTAGAATTAGGTGAAGGACCTTCTGCTGGCAGCCGAATTTCAGTCTGTGCAGTCTGGAGTTTTGAGAGTGTCTAGGTGGGAAGCCAGGAATGTTCAGAGCTGCCCCATGGCTTTGGAGAGATCCCTGTGCCTTCCAGAGCACCCCTGTGGAAAACTTGGGGATGTTAAAATGGTTTGTGACTGTCGCCTTTGAACCCAAGACCGTTAAGGTAGCAGATAGGGCATCAGCTTTCATTTGTTTCATTTCTAAATCCAAACTGGCGCTTGCTTGGGGGCCTTTTATTACTTTTCTCTTGGTGGGATTGAGTGGAAAGCCAGTATAGCTTGGCCACTGGAATGCCTGCTGCCCTTGGAAAGGAGGCAGCAGCTTAGCTTTTCTTCACAGTCAAGACTGTGCTGTCATGTTTGTGAGTGGAGGTCCACTCAAATTTTATGTTTGTTTGTCAGGTGGTTATTGGGATGCATTGTAGAAAGTGTCTCTAACTTTGAAAATGGAGGCACCACTTAATAAGCAAGTTGGTTAATGTATTATTAGAATCAAGGTTTGGGTTTTCCTGAATGGCAGAAGTGTTTTATTTATAATAAGCCCTTCTTGTCACCTGTTTCTACATTAGAAGATACTGGGGAGCTCCTGCTTTTGGGCTTGATAGAACTGACAACTACACGTTTGCTTTGAATAATAGGGGTTTTTTTTGTATTTTAGAAGGGTCAGAAGAGATTTCAGCCAGACATAATTTCACAGTGTGGTGTAATTTTGTTTAGCGAAGCGCAATATTAACAATTAAAATAATGATACAGGGAAGGAGGGAGGTTGTATTTAAGTGTAGCTACATGTAAAGTATTTTCAGCGGTGAACTTTACTGCATGTTTATCAAGAGAATTATGTGATTGTAAGATGCATGTCTGCTTCCATTCATAATGATTACAGTGGCCTAGAAAAAAGATTTTCAGATCTTTCAGAAACAATATATCGGTTCTAAGAAGTGACCCTCTTTTGATGCTGCTTTCTGTTTTGCTGGTGTATAAGTACAACTGAAAAACCCTCTCTTGTATGCGTTGCTACTTGTTCAATAATGCTCAACTTCTGCACTCCAGAAGCCTTAAAGGTTCAAATACTTGAAACATGGAGGTTAAGTATTTGGGTTTATTTATGTGACAAATCTAGCATTTACTGACCAGGAGCAATTAAACTATGTTTGTTTCACTTCTATAAATGGGTACTTAAAAATCAGTTTGTAGATGATTACAATTTTTACAATTTTCTTTCAGGGTTTGAAAGTAGTTGCAGTAATGGAGTAATATCAAATAAAGCACATCAATCTTACTGTCACAGTAAACACACGACCACCAGCTTGAATGTACCAGAGCTCAACAACATAAATGCATCAAGATCACAGCAGGTTAACAGCTATTCCAGGTGAACAAACTTCAGAATGCTTCTCATCTTACATTAAAGCTTGTGTTGTGCATGTGCTTTTGTTGTAGAGAAGGGTTTGCAGTAGAATTCAATTTTTCAAGGACAGTTAAAGCATTGTAAGGGGACTCATGATCACTCTATCTAGTGTGCTTTGGCTTTGTTTTGGCTTCTTAAGCTCAGTGGACTGTTTTTTTCTTGTTTGGGTAAAGAAATGCAATGGATAAAAATAACTTTTCTTGCTTATAGCTGTTTATGGTCAGTTTTGAAATTGTGTATTGAAGATTAACTAGCTCTCTGGCACTTGGGATTTTAATTTAAACCACTGGCATTGATTTAAGCATGTTGCATGTAGATAATTAAAAGTTTTCCAGGTAACTCTCCCATTTGTGACAGTGTCTGCAAAGTAAACACAGTTGAGATTCATAGAAAACATGGACTGTCTTCCACTGCACACACAAGAGTTGTTTGCTTGCTCCAGTAACTGTCACTTGTGCAAACACATTCTGTTCAGAGGATGAAAACAGATGTATTAACCAGGGTTAATATGGTTATTCATAATCAATAAATACTAAGCTCTGGCTTGCAGCAGTGCAGCAGAACCTAATTTGATGCAACAGTGCTCAGCTGCATTGTCCAAGATGGATTCCCAAAACTACCAGCTAGCATGTGATGATGTGGTGGTAACAAAAACCGTTTCAGTTGGATAGTAATCATTGGGGAAGAAAAAGTAAGAGAGTTAAGAGTAACCATTTACTTTTTAACTTCATGCTTTGTGTTCGTGTCAGCAATGGCTTCTGCCAAAACGCCTGGCAGTGTCCAGGCAACGTGGAGATTTTTCACAAGAGGAAGACAATTCCTTGGCTGCAGTGTTGCCCAGTCAGAGAGGCCTCTTGGTTTCCTTCCTCAAAGGAAGCTGAGTATTTTTGGTTGCTTAGAAGCAATATATTAACCTTTTAAATTTAATCTTTTTGGTCTTGCAAGAGGTTTTAGGTTGTCATTCTCCATGATGAAACAGAACAGGCTAGGATGTACCTGTCAGCAAAGCTCTTCCCCAAAACCATTGTGGCACTTGCTAAAAGTGCTTCTTCGAGGAGGAAGAGTGTGGTGAGGAGTTCCCAGCTCTTGAGTTACCTCTTCAGTGTCACGGTTTACTCAGAATTTCCTTTGCAATTTTCTTCTTTTTTGTTGTCATTCCACTGAGAGTAAATCAGAGTCAAGGGGTTTCTGAAAGAATTATTCACCTCAATGTGATATTCTCAAAGTAGGCAGTATATTGAGTTAACTGTGTTTAAAAAAAACACAAACAACCTGGGAATAGTGTATTTTCTCAATGCATTTTCTCCAGCTCTTACGTGTGTACAGATAGAGGAACATGGGAAGAACTTTTTGGTGTGTATCTTGAAAGTGTTACACTACTTATTCCTGAGTGACAGTGGACACATTGAATTTTTCTGCATCTGAAAAAGTTCTTTTACTGAATGTTATTGTTAGCTGAGAGGGCCTTAACATTTCCTTAGTGCTCTGGCATCTCCATTTGCTGTGGTTTATCTTGGTAATATTTAAAAGCAGCTTTTCAGTAGCCAGGATGAGGAAGTTGCTGTGTTGTAGTTGGGAAGGAGATAACCATAAGTAGTTAAATATGCATAAAACTTGTATTTATTACTCTCTTTTCAGCAATGATGTAGACATGGAAACAGATCACTACTCCAATGGGGTTGCTGAGACTTCATCCAATGGCTTCCTAAATGGTAGTTCTAAACATGATCACGAAATGGAAGAATGTGACACAGAAATGGGTCTGCAGTGATATTTCTTACATTTTTATTAAGTGATGGCAACAAGGTTATGTTTTTACTTGCAATGCTTCCCAACTTGAAAATTAGGAATCAAATCTTAATTGTTTTGTTTGTTTTGTTGTTATTAGATGTAAATCTTATAACCACTGATATAGGTGGTCCCATGTCAGTGTGAGAACCTGGGAAATTGATAACTCCTGGATATTGAAACTAGCCTGAATTTCTGAGCAAGTACCTTTGAGAAGAAACAACCTGTTGGTATAGAACATGCCTGGGCTAGGGTTGGCAGATTGCTTCTCCCTTCCCTTAGTCCTTTTGCCATTCATGGCTCTCAGGGCATCCTTGTGCTGGACAGTTAAGAGTAGAGGTTTCAAATTGCATATATTTAAGAATGCAAAGTGCTAATATTAAATGCTCAAGAAAAAAAAACACCTATATTTGGGAACAGAGAGGAAAAAAAAAAGCTTTTTAGAAAAAATCCTCCTGTTTTACTTAGTTGTCTGAAAAATAATTTTGTTTTACTTTAACCTGCTTTATACTCGGTCATACCTGCTGACCTTGGTGACAAATGAGTATTTAAATACCCTCTGATTGCCAACACACCAAAAGCTGATCCTGTGTCCTCTGGGGGGTTGCAGTACTGGCTGTCCCTGTCCAGTAAAGGCAGCCTCATCACTTCAGTGCATGTGGGCTGGAGCTTAGGCAATGGTGGTTATTGCTGGACCCAGTCTGAAGAAGGGGAGGAATGCAGCCCAGCCACTTCTGCAGTTGCAGCACTGTCTTCTCAAACAATTGATTTAACCAGACATAAATGAATAGTTTAAATGAAACATGATACTCAGGACATTACAACTGCATTCTTAAACTTTATCAGCACTTAAAAATACCTATGAATGCTTCACAGTTCCCAGGGCATGTGCTTCCTCTGAAATACTATGTAACTATGGAAAAGGAATTATAACTCTGTTATGGCCCTGGAGGGAGGAGATTCAAATTTCCAGGCTGTTTCCATGAATTAAGCTCTGAAACTGGATGATAATAAGGCCTTATTCCTGTGACAGAGAAGACAAAACATTTCTTGACTTGCAGCCTTTCCCAGATGAGCTTGCTGTGACAGACATGAAGCAGCTGCACAGGGCGCCGAGTTGTTTGTGGGGTTTTTTTAATGTAGTTGTTTTCTGCCTCTGGAAAGTCATGTCGTAGATTGGGCTGCAGTTAGCAAGGAACACTTGAAGACTTGTGGGTGCTTTGTCAAAAAGAAGTGTGGCTTCTCAACCTATGTTGTTTACACCCCACAGTTTAGCTTTGCTGGGTTTTTTGTTGTTGGGTGGGGTTTTTTTGCTTTTTAAAATATTTATATATTCTCCTTGGTGCTGTGTATGCAACGTTAAGTAGGCAGATTTTTTTCAGAGGTGATATGTTGACATCTAAGAAAAGAAGTAAAGTGGCCACTTACACATCCTTATTTGAAATAGTGATTAAAAACTGGATAGATAGCAATGTTAAAATCAGAGAGAGGGAAGGTTTTGTAATTAGTGTGTACATCAAATTTCTGGTTCAAAACTTGATTCCATAGATGAGAAAAGGCAAGGAATGGATAAATGCTGTTGGTTTTGTTTGTGTTTTTTTTTTTTTTTACAGGTTGCTCTCGTATATTTTTAAAAAGCAGAACTTTCAGAAAAGCCAAGGGTTGATTTACTATTTATAAACTGCATTTATATAATTTAAAATCACTAATATTGGGGAATATTGTATCAAACAGTAAAAAAGTCACTTGTAGTGCTCTGCTTGATTACAAAAGAAGCCTGAAATGCCCAAGTCATTAAGCTAATACATTCTACAAGGAGAATGAACAGTCTTAAATTACTGTCTTGTAGCAATCTCCATTGTGGCTGTTGGGAAGTTCAGGGGTTTTTTCCCCTCTGTTAGCAGTTCTAGATTTGCCATATCTTTAGAAGTGCAAAGAACTAAAAAGGTAATTACTCATTTTAAGCTCCCACAAAATTTTAGGGTAAAAGTTGGTTTATAGTCTAGTTGTTTGAAAATTAATCATTGCTGAATAAACAACATTTGTAGGCTGCCTTTGCTGTTAGTTAACCAAGTCACTTCATGTTTATAAAGGAGCAATTCAGCAGTGTTTGGTATAGGACCTACGTGCCTTGTCTCTGAGAAGGCAGATGTCTCCTGAGTGAAATCAGTGGATTCCCTAGATCCATAGGTGGTTACTGTCAGCTCTGTTAGCGGTGGTGATGACGATATCGTTTTTGCAGAAGTAGATTCAAGTCAGTTAAGACGTCAGCTATGTGGTGGCAGCCAAGCAGCTATTGAAAGGATGATCCATTTTGGAAGAGAATTGCAAGCAATGAGTGAGCAGCTAAGAAGAGAGTGTGGCAAAAACACAGCAAATAAGAAAATGCTCAAGGTACGTTGGCTCTTGAAATGGTGGTGTTAAGGCGGATAAACTGTGCTGCCCAGCAGAAACTTGCCACCACGTGCTGCATTGCAGCGTTGTCCTGTAACTTCAGTATTCAGTCATGTGTGGTGTAGCACTGTCTCCTGCCTTGTCTGTGTAGCACATTCCCAGGGAAGATAATTTCATACTGTAATACAGTTAAAACCAGAGATAAATTTAACGCTTCCTCTGTCTCATTTCTGAACACAGAGCTTGGCCTGTTGAATCAAAGGGCCATTCTGAGCTCTAGTGGTAGATGAACTGTAACAAAGAGGATTGGTACAGATGCCTAAAACGTGCTCTCTCGAGTATGCTGTGTGTTGTTGATTAGTTTACCTTGATTTGAGACTGCTCTGGGGAAGACTTCCCCTGCCAAAGACTGCATGCAGTTTCCAGTCTGCTTTCTCTTCCCCACTGCTTACTGGAAATAGTGCAAACTTCATCTTCCTGTGTCATTTCCAGCTGGGAAAAAACGCTGCTTGCTCAAAATGCAACAAGTCCTGGGGTGGCTTGGTTGGAAGGTTTGTTTTTTAAATCCCTTTTTTATTGATGATGGACACTGCCAATCACCAATGTGATTCCGAGTCAAAATAAGAAAATGGTTCATGTTCTCACTGCTGGGATATAGCTGTGAGATGTAATGAAACCCATCTTTCTGCAGGACGCGTTCAGTTTACTTGCATACTCGGATCCCTGGAGCAGCCCTGTTGGAAACCAGCTTGACCCGATACAGAGAGAACCCGTCTGCTCTGTCCTGAACAGTGCAATACTGGGTGAGTGAGGCGAGGCCGCTGCTCGTCACGCGTGGCACAGGCTGCGCTTCCCTTGCCGTGTTGCCTGGGCTCTTGCAGTGAGAGAGAGGGGGAGCTTTGGGGGCATGGTTAATGGAACGGGTGTCCTCATCCTGGTTTTTTTGGTGTTGAAGGCAACACCAGGCCCGTTCAGTAACCGCGCTATGCAGGGAATTTGCAAAGGTCACTTGGATGCTCCTGCTCTGTCTCACTGCAAGAGCAAACTTAGCGAGGGACAGGAAATTTGAAATTAATTATCTAAGCAAGCTTAAAGTGTAAGTTTTTGGTGCGTTCCTATGAAGTTAATTGGGTGTTGCAACTGCCACTGTGATTCTTCTTCAGAGACTCACAATCTGCCAAAGCAACCGCCACTTGCCCTAGCCATGGGACAAGCCTCACAGTGTCTAGGATTGATGGCTCGGTCAGGAATCGGCTCCTGCGCGTTCGCCACCGTGGAAGACTACCTACACTAGCTATGCATTTGGAGAGCTGGAAGGTGTTGTGGCATATTCAACGTGGAAAGTAGAGACCAGCTCTGCTGACTGGAATTTGGAATTTTAATTATGTACTAAGGACAAGTCTGTCGCTTTATGTTGCTTCCTAGTTTACAGCATGATGCAAATGATTTCTAACTTAGTGTTAGGAGAAAATTTCCATCTTTAAGCCTCTTAGACAACTAAGAGTTGAAAATATCACTGATAATGTCAGACATCCAAATTGACACGTACCAATCCTCTGAACGATTGTCCAAAACAAACCAAATATCCTGCAACCTTGTGGTGGGCCAGAAGAATAGAAAACGTGGATGTATTAGCATGTGGGTGATGTAAACGTCAAGCAGGATGACTTGCCAACCTCCACCCCCATTGTTACATAGTTCAATCAGTGTAATTTGCAAAATGCATTAAACACCTGATGGTTTGGATATATAGTGTTGATGGGAAGAAATGATATTTTTTAATGTGTACTGTAAAACTTGAATTACTCAGGAGCTGAGTGAATATGTTTGTTGCTACTTACAATCCCAACCTGTTGATCTTAGTAGTTTTTTTGTTTTAACATGGTCTTTTCAACCTTGTTTCCTTGTTTAACTACAGACAGCTTCTGTTGTGTAGACTCACCAGTTTAACTGTTGTATTATAACAGTATTACGTCAACACAGTGTGGTTATGACCTATTTATATAAAAACCAAATATTTAGTCAATTTACAGTCTTAATTTAATCTTTGTACACCTTGCATTTTTAAAAGTGCTTAAATAGTACTATATTGCAATAAAATGTAGTGATACCATAATTAACCAGCCATTAAAAACTTACTTCTACATACACAGTAGCATGGACTTGTATGCTACTTTTTCTTGGTTCTAAGGGTTCTACTCCAGGACAGGGGTGCTCAGGCAGAGCTGAGCATTCAGCACACGGGCTCATGGTCTGACTGGGGCTGACACTTCCCTGCAGCAGAGCAGGGCAGAGGCTGGGCTGTCAGAAGTCCAAGCTGCCATAGAACAAGTCAAGCTCACAAGGCAGTCAGGGTACTGATGGAATCTTACTCAGGCACTCCCTGAAAATGAGGACAGAACCTTTATTCCTTGAAAGCCATCACTGGGCTGGGTAAGAAGTGTCCTGCTGTGCAAGCTGACTTCATGATCCTGGTATTAGGATACAGCCTTTTGTCAGTGATGCAAGTAACTGGAAAAGCAGGAATAACTGATTACAGCATCCAGAACAGCAAGTACAAACACCATTCATATTTTATTTGCTGCAAAGGGGCTGCCTCACAGAGGCAGCTCTACAACTGTGGTTGTAACACCAGCTGCTCTGAGGCAGTATTAAGGATACAGAACTCCTACCCTGGCCCTGCTTGTTCCTTGGCTTCTCTGACCACTTCTGAAGGAGGGAGGAAGAGAACAGAGCAGTCAGTCTGGGCACAGCTGTCTGAAGGTTGGCACTTGCTGGGGGCTGCGGGCTAGACCCAAGAGCTGAGCGATGGTGAAGTCAGGGTGAGAGACTTGTAACTTTCAGTTAAAAAGTTCTTAATTGCATCCTCTGAAAAAAGCTGTCTTCATAGCTGTTTTTTAAGCTGTGTCGAGAGCCAACGTTTTTTAAACCTTAATGCTTTTTGCTTTTTTTCTTGCCCTTAAAAAAAAACAAACCAAAAAACAGTTAGTGTCTTGGCCCACTGACTGGAGAAGCAGCAACTCAGTGATTACTGCAGGATTTCAGAACTGACTGGAAAACCACTAATATTTCCCTGTCATATTTCACATACATTACCAGCCCCTGCTGTTTTATCTTTGCACAGCATGTGTGCCTGTGACTGAGGCTGGGTACACATCTGTCCCTGTTCCTTTCAGTAAGGCTGTTTTTTATAAGGAGAAATAGTTGCTGTTTCCCTGTGCTCATGCCAATGTTCCAGGACCTTAGCATCCCTGCTTAAACATTTTACATGTATCTGACATGACGTCCAGCAGCTCAGAGGTTGTAAGTGGGAACAACAATTAATGTTGTAGTTATCTCAACAATTAAGCACAACTTCAGACCCAGATGTTGTTTCTTAATGTCCCAAAAATGAGGTAATTTTTTTTTCAACTTCTGTCTCACACACCCTCCCCAGGGGAGCACCCACTCCACCCACCAGGCTGTAGGGCCCTGCTGCCCTTTCCTTACTGCTGGGTTCTTTGAAATAGAAGGCTGCAAAATGCAGCCCTCGAGCACAGGAAAGTTTTTTTGGGGGTTTGTTTTGTTTTTTTAAGTGTACTTTAGACCATATATGCATACAGTAATATCTACTTGGATTTATTTCTTTTTATACTCACCCCAAGATTTGTCCACAAACTGAACTGCAGCTGCTTTCACTGGCTTTTTCTTATTTTCAATGGAAAAAAATTCATTTGCTGTGAAAGGGGAGATGAGAGTTAATCACAAAACTTAGCACAGCCCACCCCAGAGGCAGACCCACCTAGAAGACCTGCCTACCCTGCACCCGCCGGGCCTCCGGGCCGTAGAGATGAGCACTTAAAAAGTCTCTGGCGAGCTGTTCCTGCAGGCCTGTGACACTCTCCTCTTTTAAGCAGACAGCTGTATAGTTTCCTTTTGAGCTAGTTAAATAAAGAGATGTTAGTCCCTGTTAGCAGTTCCAGAGCCCAGAACCACAGATGAGCCAGTGCCTTCCTGCTCCAGTGCAGCAGCAGCAGTGCTGGCTTCTGCAGCTCAGCCGAGCTCTGCAGCGGTCTTTAAAAAAACCACAACTGGACCCAAGACTCAACCTGTCCCCAGATGCTTTTAGGTGCCCCAAGTAGTTCCTTGGGAGTCTCAAGCTAGTCCTACCAGCCACTACTGCAATTCTTCTGTTGGGGCATAAGCAGCAAAGAAACTGGGGGAAAAAAAAAAGGCCCAAAATGCAGTGGTCAACAGCCAGGCCTGTAGCAGCACAGAACAGAAAGGCTGCTGCTGTGCTTGGGGCTGCCCTGTCACCTCGTACCAGTTATACCTAAGTAAGACATAAGGAATTACTTATATTACAGGTTTTTTTCTCTGTAATACAGCAGATGTGGTACAGCAGCACTGCCACACCAAGACGGGCACCCTCCTGGGTCTGCAGCTCCCAGCATACCTGGCACCCTTTCTTCCCTTGGCTTTCTTCACCGGCCTTTGGGCTTGGCCTTGATTCTGCTCGGCAGCCCCACCTCCACCTTGTTTACCTGAAGTTATTAGAAAACAGAAAAAAAAAAAAAATCCCAAACAGTCTGCATAAAGAGCTGTGAGCGAAGCAGGAACGAAGCAGTAATGAGGCTGTGAGAAAGAAGATGTCTTCAGTGAACTCCAAAAGGAACTCTTTCAGCAGCTCCAGCTAGTAGGAGCTAGGCAGTGCTGCCCTCAGAGAAGGGCTGGGAGCAGGAGGGCTGCAGAAGCACAGGCCTCAGGGCACCCACCCAAAGCACCACCAGCCAGCCTTCCCCTTCCCTGGCACCCACAACACGAAAGAGGATTCACCCCAGGACAAAAACTGAACACGGTGCAACAGCTACGAGCAAGACACAACGGGGAGTCCAGCCCCAGTTTCCTTTTTGCCACTGAGTACCACAGAGACTTGAGTATTCAAAGCATCATCCTGAGCTCACCTCTTTGATCCCATCAGATTTTTTAAAAGCAATGAGAAGAGAGCGGCAGGGACAGCTGCTGGTGTCTGATGATGCGGGTAAGAGAATTGTTTTAAAAAAAAAAACAAACCAAAAAAAAACCACCTACAAACTGTTTTTGGTGAAGTACTTCAACGTACAGATGAAGAGGGCTAGAAAGCAGCAGTCAGGCATGAATACTCCAGGCTCCTGAGCTTCCATTTCAGAAGCTGAGAAAAAGTTACCTAATTTTTTACAGATGCTATTGAATGGCAGCGTGGTACATAAAGTACCACGGCAATCAGCAGCTCTGGCCAGAACCAGCCCTTACAATCTCCCTCTGGTAATCCTTGCTTTTCATAACATCATCAGAACACCTGCCCATCGCTTCCTTCAACACCTGGGGCCGCTCTCACAGAAATCCCCGCACAGCAGGAACCGGATGAAACGCGACTTCATATTCTTCCTCGGCTGTTTTCCCTTGGCAACGACCTGCCCGGCCTGTTCCCGCAGCGCTCCCCCCGCAGCGCTCCCGGCACCGCAACACGCCGCGGCGCGGGGAGGAGCACCCGCAGAACCAGCTGTACGTACCTGGCTCAGCCGCCGCCTCTCCAGCGGGCCTGGGGGGCGAGGAGAAGGCAACAGGTCACCCTCCCGCTCCGCTCACACCCAGCCCCTTCGGCTGCCGCTCCCCCCCGCAGCCCCCCGCAGCCCCTCACCGTGCGGGCGGGGCGGCGCTCAGCTCCTGCAGCACGGCCTCGGGGAGCAGCTTCTGCCTCTGCGGAGGGGGAGAGGGCGTCAGCGGGGCCGGGGGCCCGCCCGGCGCGGGGGGGACGGGGCTGGCCCACCCACCTTCTGCTCCCGGAACAGCTCCTGGCGCCGCCGCCGCTTCTCCTTCAGCAGCTCCCGGTGCCTGCGGGAGGGAGGAGCCGTCAGGGGAGGGGGGAAAGGGGGATGGGGAAGGGATGGGGACGGGGAAGGGATGGGGACGGGGAATGGGGGACGAGGATGGGAAACAGGACGGGGAAGGGAATGGGGATGAGGATGGGGAAGGGGACGTGGGGAAGGGGACGTGGGGATGAGGATGGGGACGGGCGTGGGGAATGGGACAGGGGAAAGGGGACGGGGAAGGGGCTGGGGAAGGGGCTGGGGAAGGGAAAGGGGATAGGGAAAGGGGACGGGGATGGGGAAAGGGGATGGGGAAAGGGGACGGGGAAGGGAAAGGGGACGGGGAAAGGGGATGGGGATGGGGAAAGGGGACGGGGATGGGGAAAGGGGATGGGGAAAGGGGACGGAGAAAGGGGACGGGGAAGGGAAAGGGGATGGGGATGGGGAAAGGGGATGGGGAAAGGGGATGGGGATGGGGAAAGGGGATGGGGAAAGGAACGGGGATAAGGGGACGGGGATGGGGAAAGGGGACGGGGAAGGGGATGGGGATGAGGATGGGGAAGGGGACGTGGGGAAGGGGACGTGGGGATGAGGATGGGGACGGGCATGGGGAATGGGACAGGGGAAAGGGGACGGGGAAAGGGGACGGGGAAAGGGGATGGGGCGGGGCTGGGGAAAGGGGACGGGGATGGGGAAAGGGGACGGGGATGGGGACAGGCCCACACGCGGGCAGCCGCGGGGGTGTCCGTACCTCCGCGCCGCCTCCCCCACGAGCTTCCGCTCGGTCTCGGCCGCCTCCCTGGCCACGCCGAAGGACACCTCCTCCGGGCCTTCGTCCTCCGGGCTTTCGTCCTCCGCGGAGGGGGCGCGGAGGAGCGCGGCGGGCTCGCCCCGCTTCCCCGCCCGCAGCCGCCGCCGCGCCATGATGGCCGCCCCGGAGCCCCGCCCCCTCCCGCCACGCGCCCGAGCCCCGCCGCCACGCCGAGCCCCGCCCCCTCCCCTCCCGCCGCGCACGCGCAGAGAGACGAGGCGCCGGGCTGCGGTGCCGGGGGCGGCCGGGCGGGTCGCGGGTTCGGGCCCCGCCGCCCCCCGTTTATTGCCTGCCGGGGCTGCCGGGGACGGGGCGGGCAATTCCCGCCGCCCCCGCCGCGCTCAGGAGATGATCTCGGTCTGGTGTCGGGCCAGCGCCGGCGGCAGCGTGGTTCCGCAGGGTCCCGGGAAGTGGAACCTAGAAGGAAGCAAGCGGGGGAAGGGGCGGGATGCGACCGAACCCCCCCCCCGGGGGGGCTCGGTTGTCCCACCCGGGGTTTTTTTTTGTCCCTCTGGGACCTGGGGGGAGAGGCGTCAGCCTCGCCGCTGGGCTGCAGGGTGTCCTCAGCCTGAGCGTGTTGCAGCAGGACAGCACGCTCGTCTTCCTCTGACGGGAAGGAATCAGCCTTTGGGAAGCGCGGGGGGGGCGGGCCGGGCGCCTTCGCGGCAGGGCTTTCCCAGCGCTTCAGGGCGCCGGGGGGAGCGGGGCTTGCTGGGTTGCAACGGGAGCAGCTTTACCTGAACCTGCTGGTGGCAGGAGTGGCTTCCGTGTTGAACTCCGCCACCGGCACGCCTCTGGCCGACACCTGGGGGGCAAACAGGGCCGCAGGGTACACCACGGAGGACGTCCCCACCTGCGGGGGGAAGAAGAGGGGGGAAGTCACCCGCGGGGCGGGGGGCGAAGCCAACCGGACCCTGCTGGGGAGGCGGCAGCTGCCCACCCGGCACAGCACCGAGTGTCTGTAGGGGTGTTAAATGGAAAGCACGGCATGTCTGTACAGACACTCCGCCCAGGCAGGGCCGACACTCGGCGTCGCTGCGCAGGTCGCCCTGTAACAACAATCGGGAGCTGCTTCTCTGATGGAACCCCGAGCAGCCTCTTTCAGGATTTTAACTGTAGATTAAAAAACCAACAACCAAACATAAAAACAAAATGGCAGACTTAGCTTTCAGGGAAAAAAAAACTAACAAACAAACAAAAAAAACCCCAACACACCACAAAACCTACGAGATGTCCCTTCTGTCACTTGGGGTTATTTCCTGAGGGGCACACAATGCTTTGGGGTGAGCCACGTCAAACCCTCGCGGCAGGTAAACCTCACCAAAAAAAGCAGCATGTGGTAACAGCTAGCTACATCCTTACAACTTCTTAGAACCTTGTGTTTTCCTTTTTAAACTGAGCATCACAAATAATTTTGCTCGAGAAATTCAAAGATTAGCTAAGCTCTTAACACATCCAACACCTAAATGCAGGCTGCAGATGCCAGCTGAGCAGGATGCACGCGTGCCAAACCTGTTAACTTCTGAGTAGCACAAGTAAATTTTCAAACTTCGTGGTCTTTTGATGTTTTACCCTTGACACTAGAGAGTCCCCCAGGGGCTTCTTATCTCCCTGGGGGGAAGCGCAGATGCATCTCCTTTACCCAGGAGGTGCAGCCCCTTCAGCACGGCTTCCCAGTGGGTGAGGAGGCCAGGTGACAGAAGCAGTACTCACTACCAAGCAGAGGTCACAGATCTCAAGCTCCTTCTCAACCTCTGTGAGAACGTCAGGATCCAGGACTTCCCCGAACCACACGACGTGGGGACGGAGCAGCCCGTTGCAGCCCTCCTCCTCACACCTGTTAAACATCACGAGGGGACAGCGTTACCCTGCTGGCGTGGACGCTTCCACCTGCACATTGGCAAAGCAGTTCTCATTCTCACTTGGGGGTGTCTCATCTGCCCTCGTTCTTTCTTTCTCCCTTCTCCTTCACAGTCCTCCCCACAGCAGCTGCTGCCGCGCTACACGCGTGCCGGGAGCACACATGTGCTGGGAGCACACACATGATGGGAGCACACACGTGCTGGGAGCACACACAGGATGGGAGCACACACATGATGGAAGCACACACAGAACGGGCTTCCCCTTCCTCAGCTCCTGAAATGCACGAAACTTAAAACACACAGTGACGTGCTGCAGCCCTCGGCCTCCACCAACTTTTAACAGAAACTGGCCAATGGGTTTTTAAGGAGAAAGTGAACTTGAAAGACACAAACGTTGCATGAACCTCTTCTGCTTGGCAACCAGATGACAAATGCAGCAGCTTCTTGCATCTGCAAGGGCTAAGGCAAAGCTTCAGCCATTAAAAAAAAAGCACCGTGACACACTTAATGCCTGCAAGGGACTATGCAGTGGCTGTACCCCAGCACAGCATTCCAGCCAGACTTAACAGCAGATAGCACCTGCAAAGTAACAACACTTTCACTGTCTGGCACTTCAGTTTCTTACTGCAGTTCTCCTACTACTCCACTTGCTACAAAACCCATGAATTTGGGCACTTTTCAGCAAGGCTCAAGAACACAAGCCTGTGAGCTGTTTAGCATCATGGTAAATTTCTAGTACACACTCTGTTGCCTGCTATCCCCTGTAACTCTAGACTCTGTTCTCTGGGGCAAAGTCCCATGTCTTTTTCTCCTGTAGAATGTTTTTGTGTCCTGCCAAAACTATGTGAAGAGTAATATAAGCCTTTCAGATGCACCAAGTGCAAAGAGTTAACAGCAAAGAACAAAGCAGTCCATACGTACTGAGGAAGGTCTTCAACTGGGATCATGGCGTCTTCTGTTGCAGGATCTGGAGCCCTGAAGTTACAGAATTGAAATACATAGTCAATCACAGAAACAAAAAGCACTTGGCATATTAATAAAAACTTAGTATTCTCTAAAGCACGCCCTCCAGTCAAAGAATCTTTGCAACTTCAGCCAACTTCAACACTTACTATCACCCTAAAATACTGCACACAGGGCAGGCAGAATTTGTCCAGAATCTTCCCTGAGCTAAGCAACTGTCACAAGTTGGTCAAAGTCTGTCAGAGGCCCAACAAACACTTATGTAGCTCTCTAAGGATCAGGTGAAAGGCAAAGGGGAAAAAACCCTGAAAACCTATGAGCATGTGCCTGTCCTATCCCCCTACTGCCTCCCCCACTTTTGTTTTTCAAATGATGAAAGAAAGAGGATGGGTAGAAGAGTGAAGGAATTTTCTCCAGCTTTCTGAACTGCAGAAATCCTGGTAATGGATGCTTCCCTCCTAATTGTTTCACACATCTGTATTTTGAGACCTTTAACCGTGAGGCTATCATTGATGAGCTGAAGGACAAAAACTACCAGGCCCTTCAGAGATGCAGAAGAGGACAATCCATGAATCAAGTGATGATGACAGTTCAGTGTAAGGAGTAAGCATCTGATTTAACAGAAAACCTGGAAGGTGAGGAGGCTGGGAGTAAACACTCCTTATGAATGAGTACCATTAGCTGATGTCCAGTGTGAGAGTTTCAGACCATCTGAAGCTGTGCTAATTAAAACACACATAATGTTGTGCGAACTCGGAGGTTAAGTGGCTCATTCCCAGGACTGACAGTATCATGGGCTCCCACTGAAGTTACCAAAAAGCACACTGGCACTTCAAAACAGCTGTGTAAAATTTGAGCATTCATGCTACTAAAGGAGAATGGGGTGGTTGGCTCAAGCTCCTGCAGGCTCCTAAAATGGCCCATTTTCTATTGAACATTGAAATTTTCTATGGTCTTTCTACAGACAAAGTAGAAAATACAGAGAGCCCACAAGGCAGACGTCTTACCCTTTCCCAGCCAGGGCAGGGCATATTGGACTCTTGTAATTTGCAGCCACGTTTCCACAGTTGGTGCATCGAGTTTTAAATAAACTACCTGAAACACACAGAGAGAAAACATCAGGGATCGAGCCACCACTTTGAGGCCTGGCTGCACAGCCAAGCGGTTGTGTTTATTAGAGAGGTAGATGATTTGTGCTAATTGCTTTTCCCCCTTAAATCAGTAAAATTTTCTTTAAAAAAAGCTGGTTTTCAAGGTTTTGTTTTATGCAAACCCCAGTACTTTTCTAGTGCTAGTAACATGCTGTAGAGATGTGCAATATTACCAAGAGTTTCAAGTAGTTTATATTTTCACAGAGTCACAGAATCATTATAGTTGGAAAAGACCTTTAAGATCACTAAGTCTTTTGTAAGGACTAAGACTAAAATTGAACTATGCTCGAGTTTTACCCTTGGATCCCCAATTGCAAGAAGAGTTGTGCAGGTTTCCTGAGTCCAGATCACAAGGTAGCAATGGGAAATCCCATTTAAACCTTTTGTGATACATCTCAGAAGCATCGCAGTGCTGGATGGCCAGGATGGGACTTTGTCCTGGAACACCTTCCCTCTGTGGCAGGGCCCATGGAGTGAAGGCATCTCATAGGATGGGGAAGGGCTTCCTCACCCTCATTCTCTCCCCTCTGCATCCTTCCTCAGATCCCAAAGCCCCACTGACCCAGATGCAGGGCACCTACAGTGTGTTCCTCTGGCACTGGGGGAGAGGGGGCAGGAGCGAGGAATGGTGCAAACCACAGGGAAGAGGGAGGGTGGGCCACTGGGTGTCAGAAAAAAACTGCAAGGAGTCTTCATCTCTTTTGAGCCCCTTCTTCCTCCTGCAGCCGAGGACCCCACAGACGGGTCTTTGAAGGATAGGGCAGGACTGAGGGAAAGCACCAGGGCTGGTGAGACCAGTCTCACCAATCCACCTCTTCCTGGTGGTAATGCTGGTGTGGCACCATCCCTACTACGGAGCAGAGATCCTCAGTGGATTCTTTTATCCTTCTCTAAGCAAAATCTGCCAAGTGCCACTATTCACATGTATCCAAGTGGATGTAGGGCACAACTCAGCACGTGGGAGAGAGAACTAGTTCCTGCCTAATGTCAGAATCCACTAAAATAGAAAGATGAGAAATAAAGGGATGCTATGAAGTACCCAAAACAACCTCCAAAAGAGAACAGGGCGATACTGTCGGTAACTTGACACGAGTTATTACCATTTTAAAGACGAATTTCTTCTCTCCCAGCACCTCTCCTGCTCTCTCTCCTCCCCCAGGGGTCAGCTGGCAGGGAAGCCGATTCTTACCGTGAATTTCTAGGAGGTGCTTGGTGCCTGCCTTCCTGTGCAGCTCGTCGATGTTCTGCGTGATGACCACGACGCTCCTTCCCTGCTTGCTCAGCCGCCGCTCGCACTCTGCGATGGCCACGTGCGCGGGGTTGGGGTGTTTGCTCAGCATCAATTCCCGGCGGTAATGGTAGAATTCCCACACGCGGGAAGGGTTCCGTGCAAATGCCGTGGGCGTAGCCAGCTCCTGGAAAAGACGTAACCGTTCGTTCCACCCCTGGAAGGGCAAGAATAGCCCCTCCCCAGAGGAAGCCTGTGAGCTCAGTGCCATTTACTCTGCCACCAGCGTAACAGGAAAATCAGAAGCAGATGATCTATCCCCAGACAAGAATTATAGTTCAATAGACCTTAGGAGGATGACAAGTCAAAGCATCTTTCTAAATGAGGAGGTAACTGACACCCATAGGGTGGTACATGGTTTTACACAGTACACTCGGACCTTGCTGTATGCTGCCCAACCAAATTGTGAGGAGCTTAATACAGCACCAAGGAAGAGGAAATATTTCAATGCACAAGATTTTTTGCATTCCATGCTGTCTTTTCTACAGCAGCCGCAGAACTCAGCACCAGGTGGATGTAATTCCTTTGCTAGCTATTTCTTTTCCACCTGAATTGAAGTATATCACAAGCCACACTGAAGCCGTTGTCAAAAACAGTCTCATGTCTTCATGTGCCTGTAAAACCTATGCTATGCTTTTCACACTAACTCTATTTTTGCCCTATCTTCTTTAAAATGAAGAGTAGATCTGGGTAATGCTTCAATGCCCAATTCGACCGATATAAAAACACTGAATACAAACTTCCTGAGGCAGAAGGACCAGGCACTGACACACACACGTCCTTCATTTGAATGAACAGTCCTGAAGAAAAAAATGCACCTTTAGATTTAAACCATTTCTAAACTCGCACCTTCCTGACACCTCTCAGCTTCACCAAACCCTTCACGCATGCAGTCGTCACAAAAACATAAAGAAAGCGAATGTGACCGCAGAGTTTGGGGTGGCAGTTGCTGACAGTATAACCAACACTGGAAACTCCTGCAGCACCAGACTGGATTGGACTCAGAAGGCACCTGTACAACTCAAGATATTTTGGCACTCTCTGTTGTGCCACTCCACCCCGCAGGGTCTGCTTCCACCTCCTCTCCCACCCCAGTGGCAAGATCACACCAGCCAGAGAGACAGCTTGTGGGAGAGTTACAGGCTGTGAGGAACCCTGTCCCCAAACAAATAAGAAGAAACCAACAACCCTTAAACATTTTTAAGAGCATGGTAAGAAACCAAGATTAAAAGAAAGCAACTGGTTGGTCTCATCAGCTCTGTCCTTTGTTATTCGGGTAAAAGGTTCCCAAGAGTTTAAAACAGGAAAGGCCTCATGAGGTAAGAAAACGGAGGGTGTCAAAAGAGGAGCAAACAGCTAAGTGGCAGGGCAGCAATAAAACAGCGACAGTAGAAGGACACAGAGCTGTCTGCAAAAACTGTTTTTCCCAAACAGCTGATAAGCCAAGCAGCAGAAAAGAAGCTGCAGCTGCAGAAGGCAGCCTCCCCCGGGCAGAGGGAAGAGCTGCAGCCTCGGCTGTTGGCAGAGCTCTGTGCCAATCATACTGTCCTGGGAGCGCTTCCACCCCGGCAGCCACCAGCTGCTTCTGACCCTTCCCACCTGCCAACCCAATGGCCTGGGAAGTGCAGCTGTGCAGACACGTGCCACCTGTACCTACCTGGGCTTGCCACTTTCTCCAGAAACCTCCAGCCCCTCTGAAGGTAGGAACGCCACTCTCCGCACTAACGCCGGCTCCCGTGATAATGGCTATATGCTTTGCTTTGGCAAACACCTCCCGGAAATCAGCCATATCTGTGCGTGGGGAGGAAAAGCAAACTGCTGCTCAAACACACTTTTATATGAGGGGCCATAGATACAGTCCTGGCAAACATGCATCCAGAAACGGCTTCCACATACACCTCCCGTGACTTTAATTGGAGAACACCAATTTGTTTCCGTGTATTGGAATTGGAAGGGCAGCTCATAGAGGTCCTCAAAAATACAACTAGGCATGTTCAGTAGAGCAACATGTATTAAACTTTGTATATTCTTAATATTGAAAGTCACAGCCTTAAACTAAAACACCACAATAGATGCTACCATGACAACAATCACTGCCCAGGAACCTAATTGTAAGGCGAAATCCTGAGATTAAAACAATTTATGTTTAGTTACAAAGTATCACCTACAAGTATCCTCTACAAAATTAAGGTAATTTGGGAAAACACATTCCCTTCTGAGGCACACTGCCCATTTTCTAGGTCTGCAATTGTATTTTCTGTTTCTGAACGTATATCCCCTCTGTTTTTCCCTGTGTTGTAAAGTAGCTTGAAAAAAAGATGGGAAATTTCCTTTGCATCTTTCTAAGAGTCAAAACAAGACTAAAAAGGAACAGGTTAGCTAAAGACAAATAAAAAGCGCTTTCCATTTGCTTAAGGTACTAATTTTAAAGCAACATCATTTAGAATGACAGAATGGCTGAGGTGGGAAGACACCTCTGCTCAAGCAGGGTCAGCCAGAGCAGACTGTCCAGGACCGTGTCCAATCAGGCGGCTTTTGAGTACCTCAAAGGATGGAGACTCCAGCACCTCTCTCTGCACAACCCATCCCAGCATCTGACCACCCTCACAAGAGTTTTCTTGCTTTCAGATGGAACTTCATGTGTTTTAATTTGTGTCCATTGCCTCATGTCCTGTCATTGAGGTCTACTGAGAAGAGTCTGCCTTGTCTTCTGAACAATTCCAGCTCTCCCAGGCTCTCCTCACGTGTCAGTCTCCAAGCCATTAATCAATCATCTTTCTGGCCCTCTGCTGGTCTCTCTCCAGTAAGTCCATGTCTCTCCTGTACTGGGGAGCCCAGCACTTGACCCAGCACTCCAGGTGTGTCTCACCAGTTCTGAGCAGAGGGGAAAGTCCATCTGCTGGAGATGTTCTGCTGAATGCTACCCAGGACAGCCCAGTGGCCTTTGCCACAAGGGCTCATTGCTGGCTCATGGTCAACTTGGTGTCCACCAGGACCATGAAATCCTTTCCTGCAAAGCTGTTTGCCAGCTGCTCACCTCCAGCCTGTCCTGGTGCACGGCCTTATTCCTCCCCAGGGGCAGGACTTGGTCTTGTTAGCCCATTTCTCAGCCTGTCCAGGCTCCTTTGGATGGCAGGATGACGTACCTGGTGTATCAGCCACTCCTCACAATATTTTGTCATCTAGAAACTTGCTGAAGGTACACTCTGCCCCATCACCCAGATCATTAAGGAAGGTGTTAAACAACAGCAGCCCCAGTATCGACACCTACTGGTGACTGGCTTCCAGCTGGACCTCCAGCTGTCCATCCCAACCCTAACCTTCACCATTTACTGTGTGGGGTTTTTTTGTTTGTTTGCTTGGTTTTGTTTTTGTTGGGTTGTTTGTTGGGGTTTTTTTTACATGAAAGACAGCCAAGTTTTTATAAGGAGAGACAGTCACTGGAGAAGTCCCAAGACCCACAGCACAAGAGATGAGTACAGGGCAGAGGACACCACAATTCTGATGCCCCACCTGCTGTTGTAAACCAAACCTTACAAAGCCCTTAAATGTGTAAAGGTCAGGCCAAAAGTCCTTCTAGCCCAGCCTCTGACAGCAGCCAAACACAGATGCTCAAGACAGCAGAATAAGCAAGTGCTTCTTGGCTACCCAACTGCCAGGGATTTTACTATTACACCTGTGAAGTTCTCTGCACTGTTTTCAAATTAAAGCACATCCTTGAAGTACAAAACAGAACCAAAAAAACCCCTGTCAAACCAAAAGAGGATATTTACTCCTACTAGACTTGAACAAGGCTCCTGAGGTTATCCAATACCCTGCTCCTGAGTTGTTCCAAATGCTCGAGGCCCTTCATAACTCTTGCACAAAGAAACGAGGAGTTTTATTACTCATTAGGATGATGAAAAGGAAATGTGATTAATTAGTATAAATTAAAAATGCTACAAACAAATAACCAGGCAACCACACTAACTGCAACTCTGCAAGGGTTTTTGGAACTATCCGTAGAAGATAAACTTTAGCAACCGAAAAAAAACCCTAACTTCATGCTTTTCTAAAGGTTTCACATTAAACTACAGATTTTGCCTATGACGTGAAACCTTCTAGAACTCCAGATGTAGCTGAAACATCTGTCCAGGTTACTAAAGGAAACCAGTAAAAGCCTTACTTGAGCTAGGACGTGCCATTTCCAAGCAAAGCTGCTGTTTCTTTGGCGACGAAGCCTTAAGGCCACAAGACGCTCGGGAAACCAACCTTCTTGCGGTGAAGTGGAAGAGACTCATCGGCACCGCTGGGAAGTCGCTGAGGAGGAGTACGTGAAAAACAAGAAGCCCGCTTAGGGAGCGCGTTTCTGCGGGCTCCCCGTAAAGAACCGGGCACCAAACATCGGTCGCGCTTGTTTTCCTCCCGCATCTTCGGTTCCCCGCCCCGACGCCGCAGAGCCCGGCACAGGCTGCCCGGGGAAGCCGCCTCCCTCCCTGGACGCGTTCCAGTCCGGGTGGGATGGGGCTTGGAGCTACCTGGCCCTGGGGGAGGTCTCCCTGCTCGCTACGAGATCACCTCGCAAGGCCCTTCCCAACCCAAACCGCTTCTACGATCACCTCAACCCGCAGACCGCCCCCTCCCCCCCGCCCCCCCGCGGCGCAACGGGGCGACCCGCTCGGGGCCGGTTTCTCCTCTTCCAGCCGGAGCACCGGAGCGATTCGTCCTGCCCAAAGGCTGCCGAAGCCCTCAAATACCCCTCGCCCGCCGGGCACCAGGGCGTACGTGCAGCAGCCCGCCCGCAGAAGGGCGAGCGGCGCGGGAGGGAGGCGGGAGGGCCCCCCTCGGCCGCCCCCTCGGGCCCGTCCCCGTCCCCCCGCGCCCTGGCGGGCTCGCCCCCCGCCGAGGCTCCTTACCTGGGCGGCGGGAAGCGGCGAAGGGCCGCGGCGCTGCAGAGGCCCGGGCGTGAGGCCCCGCACGTCCCCGCACGTCCCCGGGTCGGCTCCGCCCCGGGAGTGCAGCGCCCGCCCCGCTCCGCCGGGGGCTGTGCTGAGGGGAGCGAGGGGTGCGAGCTGCTGGTCTTCAGCCTCCCCGCCCTTCCCCAGGGGCTGTGAATCTCTGTCTCCGAGGGGCTTGGAGGCGCCGGGCAGGGGAGCACGGGGGGCGGAACACCCCGAGGCAGGACGGCGCTTCGTGGCACATCTCGCTACTGCCATCATGCCGGGGGGGGGGGGGGGGGGGGGGTCGGTGCTTATTGGAATAAGCACAGTTTGGGGGGAAACCAAACCAAAACAAACCGCCGCAAGCCAAGCACGTAGGAGAGGAGATACCCGCAGAATTAAAACAGAGCTCACCTAATGCTTGAGACGGCGAGAAGCGGAGAAAAAAAAACACACCCCAGCAGCGCACAGCCCGCTCCCGAGACACAAGCCAGGGAGCGCGACCGGGAACTTGGCTACACAGCCCTGAGCACCAGGTAGGAAACGCTGGCTGAGGGCAGTCACCACATGAACATGCATCAGCATATTCATGTCCTCCCGGCACCGCAGAACACCCACCCACAGGCTGGGGGGACCCCTGCTAACAAAAAAGCCCCCTGCTCTTCCAGCACGCGTAGCCGCGTTTTTGAGCGCTGTCCCTTGAAAGGGAAGCGAAGAACTAGTTAACCCCGTGTAGAGTGATAGAGTGTAATTAAGAGATGAAGGAACTTTACATGTTTCTGTGTATAAAAGTAGCACGTATGACTTGGGAAGCCTGGAGGTGAGAGATCAGCCCGTAGTAACCGCAGAAAACAAGCGACCGTGGTCTCGTTCAAGGCTGGAACTACCCCCAGGGTCAGTGTCAGGTAATTCTGTCTGGACTGGGGAAACCACAGAGACACCAGGTTTCTTCTGGCAGCCCAGATGAATGAGGGATTGGCTCTGCCCTCCCTTATTCAGTAGTAGGATCAGGGTTGGTTTCTTTATTTTTTTTTAATTTTTGGGATAAAAAAATTTAATGGTACATCCTGCTTATCAGGCAGCGTATTTTAGATGCTGGTTAAGGTAACAAAAAAAAAAAAAAGGGCAATTTGCAGTTGGACTATTACCACATTATTCCACTGATTACAAAGTTCAAGACAGCAAACTACTGGTGTAACATTACCAATAGAAAACCTGCCTCTGTGACTTGGAGTTTGAGAAGCACATCAACCAAAATGCGTGCATTCCCACATCTCCTCATTGCACTCATTAGCTATGCTCCTCCTAAGTTTAAATCGACCCAGGGCAGGGGATGTTGGCACGCCAGGTCTGCCTTCCAACAGTAACCCAAGTAATGACAGCACAGGTTTTGTGAAATGTCCACAGCACAAGGCTTGATTGGGTTGTTTAAATTTCTCTGGCATGTCTAGATTGTATAACCCAACAAGCAAAATTAACCTGGTATTTCTCAAGCAATCATGCATTCTGTATTCTCAAGGGTCTGAATACTGCATCCCTGCTGTAACAAAGTGGCCACATTAGCTTTAAAATTTTTTTTGTAGTGGCCTTGGACAAGTGTGTTGGACCAGGTGATCCTTGAAGGTCCCTTCCAACCTGGCATTCTATGTTTCATCTGCGCGCACAGACACACGAGTGTGAGTTTTCTAAAAAGCATCATAAAAAGATTAAAGGGATCTCTAAAGTTAACTTGAAGACGGTGGTGTTGCATGTAGGTACCTGGCAGTGCTCTAGGATCACTTGTGTCTGACACCAAAATAAGAAATGCAGAAGTATTGTAACTCCCTCTAGCAGCAGTCTCATTAATGCAGCAAAAGCAACTCTAGGTGGACACTAGGAACATGAAATGTTCTGCAAAGATACTCATTTCACCAAAATCAGTCAACAGGTAAGAATCCCGTCTCAAAAGGAGCCAAAAGCCACATCAAGGGCAAGTACACTGAACTTCACACCCCCTCCTTTCACCACCCTCCAGCACATCACCCTCCCGGCTGCCAACTGTGCTGTACCCAGCTGAGGCATTTACATATTTAGCAATGAATCTGTCTGGTCTGTCTTCCAGGAACTTGTCCTGTCTCCCCTTGACCCACATAACTCTGGCAGGAGCTCCCCAGCTCCACTACCCCTTCCTTTGAAGGAAGGGGAAAGCAGCAGGTGAGGAATGTGTATCCACAGGGACTGCTTTTCTCCTCAACGCTGCACACACAGGCCCATGTGCCAACAGGTTAATGCCATCCAGACTTCCACTCCAATCATACTGTCCCTCAGCCTTTCCACAAAGTGCTTTGCACCTGAGCACTCTCACCGAGACACAGCTTACTGTTTGATGATGGACCCTAATTGTACCAAATAGAAGGGAAACTTTCTTTTTAAATCCCAAGTAAACAGTCTGTATTCTAACACACAACAGGTCTGTACCAATTAAATACAGTATGGCAGTATATAAATTACAGTTCTTTACAGTAAATAGTAAAATCCGAGAGTCCGCTTACTGTACACAACAATCAATGAAAGAACAGCAGCTTGTCAGTAAGGTCCCAGGTATCTCAATCACTCGCTGAGAAACAAAGAAGAACAGATACAGCAGGCCATTCACTTCACTCATTTTTTACCATGTTACTTTACAAACATCCAAAACACTTGTACAGGCATCTACAGTATCTACATGTGGAACAACCTTCTTAGGAATTCATGAGCACCAGACATAAATCCCTCCATCATTCCCATTATTAAAATAAACTTTACAGATTAAAATTACTTTAGCAGGTTCTATTTCATCTTGATAATAACCAGCAAGTAACAAGTGCAAAGTTTGCAGTCATGATCCATTTACTGCTTCTTTGTTTCCCCATTTCCGCCCCACACCCAAAAAAACCCAAAACCCCACAAAAACCCCAAAATGTTGTCCTCTCGTGGTAATAATACTGGTTCTGCAGTCAAACTGCCTGGCTGGCTTCTGTTAACATATGAAATGCCAGATGTAGAGCTTCAGGCATCGTTAGGGATTTCAATCCCATGCCAAGTCAGCACAGTGGCAGGCCTCTAGGAAGACAAAAAATACGAAGCAGTTGGATATCTCAGTGTGCTTAAACACAGAACAACATAAGGCTGCACGGTGCCCAGTGACTAAAAGAAACGTGGCACCAAGTTATCAGTTAAAACATTTACAATATAAAGATATAAACAGCATATGTGTCAGTCTAAAACAAGTTCTTTGGTAATTAAGAACAGCAAACCGTAGCTTCCCCCCCCCCCCCAATAAGGATTTACATCCTGTTTTTTCCACAATAAAATATTTTTTTGTTTGTTTAAAATATATCTCCCAAGTTGTTGCGTAACAAATAGTCCAGTACCTCACTTATCTACAGGTCAGCTTTAACTGTATTTTAGTGTGCAGCCGTATCTGCCCACTGGCAGACAAACTATAGATACACATTCATATATATATAATATATATATATTATTTATAAAAAATTAGAGAATTAAGTCAAGGACTCTAGAGAATACACATTCCGTATGGACAGATTAAAATGTACAATAGCTTCAAATATCCATAAAGTTTTCTACACAGTGATGTGTGTAGTAAGTGCAAAAATACTGCAGTTTAGTTAATCCAAGATTTCCTGTTTTCCTGTTTCCTAGAAAAAGCAGAAGCCGCCGCATCTCCTGAATGGCAGAGGACTTCTCCTGTTTTAGGAGTAGAGGGTGAGCCTTGAAGGACAGAACCTTTCCGTTTCTCTAAGGTGGAAGATGCCTGAGAGCGTGAAGTGCTGCTCCACTTCCTGGTGGGAGCTGGTGCCTTGCTGAGGCGCCCGGGACGAACAAAGACGCCGTGTCGTGGTTTGCAGTGGAAGTACTCTCTGCCTTTTACAGTTCCATCATGCTTCCCTTTAATGAGAATAAATGCACGGAATTAATTGTCGGCACTTTCATTAGCATATACAACTGAGGTGTCGAAGTGTGGAATATCTCTGAGTATCTGTTAAAGAATCAAGATTTTAAATGATGAGTGATGAAGCCAGACACGTACCACACGCCAGGGAGAACAAAACCTGGAAAGGTGGGCTTGAATTGCTGACCAAAAAGATGATTTCCTAAAATATTACTTTGTTAACTAACAGTTTAAAAAAGTCAAACATTAGTTCATTTTACAAAACAAACTATCCTCAAAGCCAATTGCTCACAAAACAAGGTGGCTGTTAGAGAGAGTTTCAGTACCAGTGTTAGTATCTATTAAACTACTCAGAACATAATACTCTTAAAAGATCTGAATCAATTCTGTAGAAATCTCTTGGCACTTGCAGAGCATTGATGTTTTCTGACCCCACTGAATCAAAGGTAAAGAAAACAGTGCTCTATAATCAAGCTTTCCCCAGTGGAGGGTGGGAGGAATATGCCTCTGAAAGCCAGAGACAGGAAGCCTGTTTGACAAGTTGTGTCCATTGTCAGTACTGCCCACAAATATACATGTTGATTTTAAAAAATTCTGCCAGTGTTGGGCTTTGCTTGTTTTTCTGATCTACAAAACCAGATGGGAACCAATGGGAATGACCACAACATGCACAAAGCAAGAAGATGAGGGTTTTAGTTAGTTAGAAATTAACCCTTAGCAAAGTATTCCTATGTACACAGGAAGCCTAGAACTAGGTGTACCAGATTCCCAAGCCTATATGAAATTAGAAGTATTTCCCTAGACTGAACAACATATGATTGTCATTTAACTTTAAAAATAATCATGCTAACTGCACAGATAACCCAGAGCATATTTAGTCTTACCCAGCTGAACATGTAGTTCAACTCCAACCCAGATTCCAGCTGAAAAATCCACTGTTCCAACGTATCTCACTGTTCCCATCTTATTACTTCCAACACAGACTTGTTCACCCACTGCCACCCAGCTAGGCAAGACATGGGCTTGATCTGCAGAAGCACTTTCTTCACAATCAGAACCATCCAAGTGGTCCTTCCCAATCAAATCATCTACAGAAGTGTCAGGATAAGTCTCAAGGTCTGAAGTCTCTTTTACCAGTGCAGAACACAGAGGGCCTCCCACAGCATCTGCAAGCCGGTCGCCTGCTGCTGCAGAGCCCAGGCTGGGCTCCTTGTCAGTGCCTGGGGGCAGCTCTGAGGCGCTCACTCCGTTAGAGGACACAGGGCAACACGACTGTGGAGCTGCCGAGTGGTCAAAGTCCTTCCCGTCCTCGACGCCCATGAACTCCGTAAAGGAGTGATCTTCCAGGATGTCCGTCGTGTGCTCGACCGTTGCTTCAGGTGCTGAAAATTCAATTGTACGACAGGTATTTCTGCCGTCTGAGGAACTTGAAGCTGAAAACAATCCAGCTCTGGGTAACTGCTGAGAGTCTCTGTCAGTGGCATCGAGGGACAGTGGTACTTGTTCCGTTAAGGCACTGTTTTCTTTCAGTGGTAACACAGGTAATTTTTCTTTCGCTAAGTCCTTCTCTGACTCTCGACATTCCCTGTTTGAAGAGGATCTTAAATCATGTGCAAGAGATGACCCAGAGGGATCATTAGAGTCCAGCTCCTTTGTGTGACTGGCTAGCTGGTCTGTGCTTTCACTACAAGGAACAAGCATGTCAGACAGAGTAGCATTAGAGGCACTGTGGGAAAAGTAGCCACTAGTAATGCTGCTAGTGGTGGGGCTGCGGGATACCTCTTTCTCAAGAACACGTGAACTCATGAAGTCTGATTTAGAAGAAAACCATTCCCTGCTCTCCAGGCTAGCATTGTAAACACTGAAGTCAGCAAACTCCTCCGGTACATAAGGCCGGAAACTCTGAAAACTTTGTGGACTTATCAGCTTCTTACTTATGGCCTCCAACTCACTGTCTTCCTCCTCAGAGTCCTGCAAAAGAAGAAAGCGTTGCAGGGGATTAGGAACTTATGACAGAAATATTTTCAAAATAAACTAACCCTCCTTGATTTTTTCCTTTCTGAAAGTGGAGAAATATATACCTTTAATATTACTTTTAATATTCTTTGATTGAAGAAAGGAAGACACCTCCGAAAAGAGCTGATGGGAACGTATCCTGTCTACACTGAGCTGTTCAGCTTTTAGAAAATGAAGATAAATCCTGAATAGTTCAGAAAATATAAAGCAGTATAGTCTGGCATAAGGAAAGCTCACAAGATGAAAGGGTTCTATGGTTATGTATTTTCATCATACTCATTTTTTCAAAGCCATGTCATATAAACTTTTTCCCCCCATGATTTAGACTGCTTACATCCACTGAAGGCATTCTATAGACCTAACTGACCACCTCACAAAATAAATGCAAGTATGAACAGAAGAGCCTTTACAGGGTCTCCACTGCAATAGTGATTATTAAAAACTATCCTCCACAATGGAATTTTCTATTGATCTGATACCAGTGAGGCTAAGTAATTTTGCTTATCCCTAGCTATCTCACCTGAACATGCTCACAGTGTTTCAAAGTAAAGGCATAAGGATCAAGTATTACAGAGAATCTTACAAAGAAGCATTTTTGTGCATACATGTATGTCTGGAAAGAAATAAGTGACACTGCTCAATCTGGCAAAACTTGGGGGTAGTAGCTCTCTGAATTCCCTTTTGATAACAAGTGGTGATGCACTGTGGCCCACAAACACTTATTTATGCATATATATGTATTTACAAACGTGTATATATACACACATATATATCTATTTGTGCACATATCTATATTTAAAATGTTCAGTATTTCAGAAAAACGAAAACTGCTGAAGTACTTACAGCTTAGAGAAACTCAAGCACCTATTATTGCTCAACTCCTTCATCTGCATCATGTAATTTCAACTACTGATTGAGGCAGATCCTGTCTGGTATCTTAAGGAGTGCAATGCTTTCAGACACCTGCCATGAATCACTGACTGAAAAGCACAATACTTAAACAGACAACCAATGCACTGAGAACCAGTACATCAATCTTAAGACAACCACCCTCTGGAAAATGTTTCCTATACTTTGTAATAGCCAAGACTGCTCAAATAACTTTGCACAACAAAGCTTCAAATACACAGAACAGGTTTGTTCAGTTTGCACATGGCAGAGTAATCACCCTTTCAGCTGGAAGGCACTTGCCCAGGACTGTGTCCAGTGGGGTATGTTTTGTGATTTCCAAGAATGGAGACTCCATGACCTCTCTGCACAGCCCATTGCAGTGTTAGACCATGCTCACAGGAAAAAAAAAGAAAAGAAAAGAAAAGAAAAAAAAAAAGTCTTCTTGTCCTTGGATAGCATCCTGTGTTTTAATTTGGGTCCATTGCCTCATCATGTCCTGTCACTGGGCACTACTGAGAAAAGTCAGCCTTGTCTTCATGTCCTCCCATTGGGTCTCCTCCAGGCTGAACAGCCCTGGCTCCCTCAGCCTCTTCTCATACATCAGATGCTCCAAGCTGTTAATCATCTTTGTTGCCCTGCACTGGACTCACTTCAGTAAACCCCTATCCTTCTTGTACTCAGGAGCCCAGAACCAGACACAATGCTCCAGATACTGACTCACTAGTGCCGAATAGAGAGCAAGGATGACCCCCTTCAAGCTGCTGGCAATGACCAGTATATTGTTGGTCTTCTCTGATGCAAGGGAGCACTACTGGCAGAGAAACATGAGAAAAAGGCTAAACATCATTCTTACACCTATGCAACACACTAATCTTAATATTACTACCTTCCTATATGTTTAGTTGCTTTACTTCTACGACATTTTTTGCATGCTGTTAAGATGCAAGTGACCATCACACCTGAAGCAACACCAACCACCCAGTAATTAATTAGGGATATGAGGCTCTGTAATCTGCAATCATTTACAGTATTGATTAGTGATGTGAAAACCTTACTGTGAATCAGTCAGAGCAGGGCAGACAGCTGAAGTGTCACGTGGAGTCACGATGCTGCCCTAGTGTAATCCCTGAACTCATTCCAAAAGCACTATTAATCCAAACGTGTGAAATATATACTCCTCCCTAATTAAAACATATTGCTCCAGCTCTGAAAAACGCAGGATGGCCTGGGAAGCCTAAACTTTACAGAGACTTCTTTCCCAAAATGTTAAAAATACCCAGAAGCCATTGTTTGATAAACCCAATGCCATGAGCTGGCAAGGCTACGCGAAGTAGCGGTCTCAGCTTCCTCCCCAGTAGTGGCTCCTAGTTCTTGCCTGCCTCCCCAGTACCCACTCAAGGTGATTAGATTGGCAAATAGATCCAAAGGAAATATAACTCCATGGTGACCTAGCCATCAGGTGGATGGATCAGTTCCATTGGTCTGACATACTGTACCACTGAACAAAAAGCTATCCTTATACAAGGGAGAAGTCCGAACAAAGGTACGTGCAAGCTGCTGAGAACTGAAAGAACAGCTCTCTCCAGGGTCCTGTTGGCTACAGCAGGTTTACAGTGTTCAAGGAACTAGTTCCATTCTAACTGGAAAAGCCTGGTGCAGGATGTTCTCCTTTTCCAGCTCTGAAAGCTTCTGCTTTATCTTTGGAAAGCAGGACAGACAAAGGCCTGGGTTAATTCAGGGCATGCATGGGACAAGACCTTGTTTTTACTCAAGGGATTAAAACTGCCCTGAAGTTGCCATGGAAAATTTGGTAACTATTTTCCTAGGGATGTTTTTCAATACACTAGAAGATGCTGTCTTCCAAATATCAGTGTGAATCAGCATGTCAGCTACCTTACTGAATTAGAGACTTAGGAGTCAAGGTAGTACCATTTTTGATTAAGGGTTACACTTGCTAAACCTACATGATGCTGTAGAGTCGAGCCTGTTCATGTTTGTTAGACAAATCCTCTTCCAACACAATGTCTCTCACCTGAGAGCCCAAGCAGCAGGATTCAGCTGGGTCTGTGGCTGCAATATCAGCCACCCTGCCAGAAAGAGGAATGACATGACCCAAGGTGCAAAGTGCACAGTGAGGAAGACTGCGAGCCTTCCTCCAAGAGACCCCTGTCCAATACCACCCAGAGACAGTGTGCGTGTGGGAGTGGGTGTAGCTTGATGGTAATGACTCTGGGGAGATGATATTAAATATTATCATGAACTCTGGGAACTAAGCTGTATAATCTTGCCTATTTTTTTTTAAAGTGTGATGCATAAGTATGTTTTTGTTGTATAAATATAGGAAGTCTTTTGTCCATTGGTGTGTGTGTGAGGAGGAGTGATCCCTCCTGCACCCAGCACTGCAATAAAGAATACCTGCTTTACAGCTCCAGGGGCTACAGAGCTTTCTTTCTTGCATCCATTTGGTGACCCAGATGGGACCCTCTCTGTCCAGCTGCAGGACCTGCTGATGACAGGACTCCCTAGGGCACCCCTGAAATTTCTCAAAGGGACTCCTCGACCCACCCAGATCACTGCAGGGACAGACAAGGACCATCTCAACGGACAATGTATTATTTTCTTTTGTGTTCTGTAACTTTGGAACTGGCTATTTTAATATCCTGTAAGCCATCCCACATGGGGGCAGGGTACAGGATTCCAGAGTTTAAGGTACCCTTTGGTAATTTTGTTTAAGTTGGCTGGCAAGGGACAGCTTACTCTCATGCCTGATGAAACTGCAGGGGCTGCTCGCTCCCTCGTTTTGTATTTTGTAAGTTGGCCAGCAAGGGGCTGCCCCAGTTCCTTCACTTGATGTTATTTGGTATTGGCAAATTGACTGCGCCTGAATCTGGTATTGTCATAAGGTTTTTGTGAATTGTTGTAACCTACTGTATCTGTCCCCCTTGTTTTATTAACTGTTAGTAATAAGAATTTATGTTTATGGTGTCTGGTTTGTGCTGAAGTGAGTGTGAAGTGCTTGAGACGTGAAATTAAGCATGGAGTGAGTGCTCAAGCTGCAGTTCCACTGTCCCGGGAGGGACGTGGTCAGCGACAAAGCCAGTGGGGTGAAAAGTCTGCGAGAAAGAGACACACCCAAGACATACAGCCGCACGAAGCGAGTGTGCAATTCCAACCTGCAGTTCTGTTATCCCACGAGGGGTGCAACTGGACTGGAATGAAGTGAGTGAGATATTAAGTGGCACTAGGAATATTTTGAGTTGTATGGGAAAGGGGATGGAAGAAAACAGTGTGTGTGTTCTTCTGCTTGGTGGTGTTTCACCAGCCTACCCCTGTCCTTGGTGTAGACATTGCCATTGAGAGGCTCAGTCAGCGTGTTCCAAGTGCAGACCGAGTTTCCCAGCTGCAGAACTCCCTGTCGCCGAGTTGTGAAACCTGTGGTCAGCAGAGTGAGCTGTGGAGTATTTTAGCCCCTATCTGGTTTTGTGTTACTCACCAAAAGGCACTTACAAAAGAGCAGGAAAATCAACTGAAGAATGGGAGGATCACAGAGCAGAGGAATTTTGAAAAAGAGTCCACTAGGATGTATTTTAGCACATTGGAATGATTTCCAGGAGGGAGCATAAATCAGAAAACTCTAATTAAATATTGTAACCAATGGTGACCACTGTATAAACCAGATGATGGGGAAAAATGGCCAGTAAACAGCCCTGTGAAAAATAATACTTTGCTGCAGCTAATGTTGTTTTTAAGGAGAGAAGGGAAATGGGATGAGGTTTCGTATGCAGACATGTTTTTCACCCTAATAACTCACCCAGAGTGGCAGAAGGATTGTGGGGTAAACACACCTCCCCAAGACCCATTGGTATGGATCTGGAACAAGAACAAAATGGATCTAGAGGGCTGTGGAGGTGTTGTTCTGCCTGTAGCATAGGCCAGAGATGCTTACAAATCAAAGACCCTAAACCTGAGGAGGATGATCTTGGTGAAAATTTACAAGATTATACTGTCCCGCCCCAGTATGACGTTCCACCTCATCCGAGAGCTTCAAGCCCTTTAAGCCCACCACAGCCTCCTCCAGAATGGGTTAAGGAAGCAGGGGAATTTGAGCACACTATCTCCTCATCTCCATCCCCCATTGCCTCTAGGACTCAAAGTAAAAAAACCCTTTACAAGCTCCCTTAAAGGAAGCTGCAGGGCCAGAAGGAGAACTGGTTTGCATCAGAGTTCCTTCTACTACCAGTGATTTAGAGGCATGGAAAAATATAGCCAGGAGGTACCAGGATGACCCAATTAAAGTAGTAAAAATATCCAAATTAATAGTAAAACAACAAAATCCTGATTGGGCTGATATTGATCTACTGCTAACTGAGATGACAGAAACAGAAAAACAACTGATATTAAAACCAGCCCAAAATTTGGCTCAAACCCAAATCACCAGTGGAGCTCTCTTTGGCAGAGGAGAAGAACATTTCCTGCTAACTGACCCTCACTGGAACCCGAACTCAAACATGCAGTACAAATTATTAGTGCAGTACCGGGAACGGGTACTGAGGGGTACGGAAAATGAAATTCCCAAGTCCATAAATTGGTCAGCATTACATGCTGTAAAACAAGGTCCCAGAGAAAATCCCTCAGAATTTTTTGACAAGTTGCAAGAAGCTATGAGAAAATACAACCCTCCTGACCCATCCTCGGATATCGGAAGCCAACAATTTCTATCTTTATTTTTGGGACAATCAGCACCTGATCTTAGGTGAAAACTCCAAACACTAAAACCACCTGAAGACAGGAATATTGAGAAGCTGTTAGAAGAGGCACGGAGGGTGTTTATAAATAGGGAAGAAGAAGAAAGAAGGAAATTTGCAAAAGCAATGGCTGTAGCCATCGTAGCCACTTTAGAACAAGAGAAGGGACAAAATAGTAAGCATAGGGGTCCACCTAGAGGCTCTGGTAGGAATTCACAGGGGTTACAGAGAAATCAATGTGCCTTTTGTAAGGGAAAGGGAGACTGGAATAAAGATTGCCCCAAGCTACAAGCAAGGCAGATTTTAACTGCCACTACCGAGTAGGATTGACGGGGACCTCGGGGATCTACCCTAGTGCATCCATTGATTATAGTAAAGCTAGGGAAAAAGGAACAAGAAGTAGAATTTTTGGTAGATACAGGGGCTTCTTTTCCAGTACTGAACCAAGAGCTGGTACCATAGGATCAAGATTTTGTTACAGTAGTGGATGCTACTGGTCAACATGAAAAGGCATTTTTCTTGAAACTCCTCAAATATCAGCCAGGAAAACAATTAGGGATACATACATTTTTATATATGCCAGGATCTCCAAAGCCCTTACTGGGGCAAGACCTGTTAGAACAACTGGAAGCAAATACTAAATTTAATAAAGGGAAAATGTAATTGGTAGCTGGGGAAGATCAATTGATTGAAGTATTACATTTGGCATTAATATACACTCCAACTAAATTTAACGTACCCAAAGAGATAATGAACCAGATACATCCCGGAACATAAGCATCTGAAGCACCTGCAAGGGACAAAATGCTGCCCCAGTAATCATAGGACTGAAAGCTGGGACGAAACCCATAAGGATTCAACAGTATCCCTTAAAATTGGAAGATCAGAAAGGAATAAAGTAACAGAGAGGTTTGTAAAATATGGCTTATTGGTGGAATGTGAATCTGAATCTAACACACCCATTTTACCCATCCAAAAACCTGATGGTAACTATAGATTGGTACAGGACTTGAGAGCTATAAATAAAATCACTGAAGATAAACATCCTGTGGTAGCCAACCCATATGCACTGTTAACTAAGTTAAGGGATGAGTTAGTTTGGTTTACCATGTTGGACCTGAAAGATGCATTTTTCTGCCTACTTTTGGCCCCAAAAAGCCAGCCTCTGTTTGCCTTTGAATGGGAAAATCCAGACACTGGAAGAAAGTCTCAGTTAACCTGGACTGTGTTACCTCAAGGGTTCAAAAACAGCCCTACCATGTTTGGAAATCAGTTAGCAGAAGAACTTGAGACCTGGGAGTCCCCAAGAGAAACATGGAGTAACTCTGGAAGCACTAGCACAAAAGCTTGGTCCCTACGAGACAGCCGTGGCAACTGGGTGAAGTAAGTAAAGAATGGCCTAGCTGCCTGCGAACGGTAGCTGCAGTCATCCTTTAACATCCAAGAGGCTTGTAAATTCACTACGGGACAGAAAATAATTGTGCTAGTCTCCCACACAGTCTCTGCAGTGCTCAAACAGAAGGGGGGCACTGGTTGTCACCACAAAGGTTTCTTAAGTACCAGGCAATCTTGGTGGAGCAGGACAATGTTGGAATCGTAGTGACTAACATTGTCAACCCAGCCTCTTCTCTTAGCGGCACCCTTGGAGAACCCGTGACCCATGATTGCCTTGAGACTATTGAGGCAGTGTAGTCGAGTCAGCCTGACCTAAAGGAAGAACCCCTGGATGAAGTAGAGGACTCCTGGTAAATCAATGGGAGCAGCTTCACTTGGCAAGGGACACCTAAGGCCAGATATGCAGCGACTAACATCGACCGAGTAACAGAGTCCAATGCCTTGCCCTCCAGGTACCTCAGCTCAGAAAGCAGAGATCATCGCCCTCAATCAAGCTTTAGAATTGGCAAAAGGGAAGAAAATTAATATTCAGACTGATTCTAAGCATGCATTTGGTGTAGTTCACGCCCATGGGACTGTATGGAAGGAGCATGGACTATTGACTGTCCAAGGGAAACAAATAAAACATGCTGAGGAAATTTTAAAACTTTGGGATGCCATACAAATGCCCAAAAGAATGGCAATCATGCAGTGTAAGGTCCACCAGAAGGGAAACACGGATCAAAAGACTGGAAATATGATGGCTTACCAGGAGGCAGGATGAATAGCTGAAGTAGGGCATGTTGAGATTGTGGCTTTGGTCCCAGACAGTAAAATCCAAACTGATATAAAACCTAAATATTCAAAGGAGGACCTAAGACTGATAAGAGGATTTGAAAGGAAAAATCTCAGAGGATGGGTGGGCTAGAACAGTAGATGGATGATTGATAATACCTTTTGCCTTACCATGAGCCTTAATATTGGCAGAACATAGAAAGCCTCTCTGGGGAGCTGAGGTCTTGTATAAATCTTTGAATAAACAAATAATAGCTCGGAACCTGTATATCACTGTGAAGCAAGTCTCACAGCAGTGTGAGATATGCTTGCAAAATAACCCCAGAAACACTTCTCGTGTGCAGCTGGGGACAACCGGTAAAGGAAATTTGGAAAAGGAAAAGGAAATATAGGAAGTCTTTTGTCCATTGGTGTGCGTGTGAGGAGGCGTGATCCCCCCGCGCTGCAATAAAGAATACCTGCTTCACAGCTCCAGGGGCTAGAGAGTTCTCTTCCTTGCATCATTATGGAAAATGATTGAGAATAAAACAGCTGCTACCCAAAAGCAGCCTAGCTTCAAATATAAACACCAGAACACTAAGGATATTTGGTATAACAATCTACAAAATAGCATTAGAAAACCAGGACAGATTTTTTAATGGCTCGGTTATATGTCAGGCATGAAAGTAACTGTTAAATAGGAAGAATTCCTCAGTAGCACTTTGAGTAAAAGAGGCCTATATAATACATATGAGAAGTAATTTGAAGGTTCTGAATTTTAAATCAAAAGCTCTGACTAAGGAAGTATTTACAGCCATTTTCCACAGCCCAAAAACCAAGTCCATCATACAGCAGAAATGGTGATATATCTTTTGTTGAAGCAGCAGTGAGAAAAGGATTTGGCAGGTGAAGATTAAAATAAAAGCCCTCCACCTCAATTCACCGCCTGAATTATGATGCAGACAGGCTGCAGGTTAATCAAGAGCAGCAATCTTATTTTAGTCATATTATTTCCACATCAGGCAATGAGAAGCTTTTTATAGTGTACCCACACACCTAAATGCATGGTTACTTACACCAAATGGGATCATTCCATTTACTCTGGGATATAGTCACAAAATCTGGGTAACATACAAGGTGTATTAGAGTGACAACAACAACATGGTTCACTAAACTACCCTTTACTTGATCATTTGTGCCCTGTAAAAACGAAAGCCTCCCCTCTCCCACTCACCCCACAGAACAAAAATACATACGAATATTTTTAAAAAACCACCTCAAAACAACAAAAAAACCCCACCAACCACAAACCAAAATGCGAAAAAAACCCCAATTGAGTCTGCAAGCCAGGCAAGCAACTGTTCATTATAACCATTAGTTGCAATCAATCACAAGGGATTATACCCACATGACACCATTTTTTTCCACGGCAGTAGCAGAAGTGCCTCAAGCCCACCACCAAATGGCCCTAAGCCCACCACCAGGCCTTGTAGCAGAAACTGGTACAAAAACTTACAATCTTTTCCTCATGTATGCTATTGTTTTCTACAGGCATGCTGCTGGCATTACTTCCTGAAGGCACAACACAGCCAGCACAATGCACCCGAGATGGAGGCATGCTCTGCAAAGGTTAAGACACACAACACATCACACAAACCACAGCTCCAACTGCAGCGCTCGACGTGTGCAAGTTAAAAGACATTAAAGCAGGAGGAAACACCCATGCTGGCCATGTGTACATGAAAATTCAAGTTAACAGGCAGAGAAACTCATGCACTCCTCCCAACAGAGCTTTAGATCTATGAATCAAGGTCAGAATTATAACCACCCTAGAACACTGTTTCACAGAATTGCAGTTTATCTATCAAAAAACACACCAACATCTTACTGGAGAAAAAAAAAATAAAATAATTGCAGGTTACTGTTACTTTAAAATAAAACAGAAGTACCCAGTAAAGGAAAATATTTACCAAGAAGTGAAAAATAAAACCCCCAGTGTTTCAAGTAAAAATCAAATGCCAAAACCCCACCACATATAAAAGACTGCTTAATTAATTTTACCAGAGAATTAAAAAAATCCATGGCAACACATGCATGCCAGAATTCGCAATGTACACAAAATCACTCCATCTCCTTTAAAAAATACAGATGGTTTTCTAAGATTACCTCTTGACTGAGCAGAGGTCGGCTTTCAAGTGGGGTCTTCCTTTTATGTTCCTCTTTCACTGGCATTAAGGGCTTGAAAAACTTTGGTGGCTGGGGAGAAAATGCTTTGAAAGGGCTGGCCATTGCAGCATGGGAATTCTCTGCTACAACACCTAGGTAAAAGAGCAAAAATATCGTATTTCAGTTCTTCATATCTTGACTGCAAAAGCATAATTCAAAATAACTGAAGGTTAAGCCATGCACTTGGCAAGTTGCTGGCTACAGAAAAATGTCAGTATTTCTGTATCAAACCACTGGCCCAAGCATGAGATAACACAGAGCTCAATGAGGAGAAATGAAGCCTCTTTGAGAAGTTTGGAAACAGAATGAAAGCAGAGAACAGCAGTATTGGACCCCTCCATTCTGAGGCTCCAGTGTTCCTCCTTTTCATCTCAGACATAAAAACAGTGGGAAGCATCCCTGAAACTGGAACTGATACTTCTCTGTTTCCTGTCTCACCTGACCTCTGCCCACAACACTGCACTCCTGCCCTGGAGCCAAGCCAGCAATCCTGAATGACCAGGATGATCAAAAAGGAAATTACAGGCAAGGAAGCAACTCAGACCCACTTCATTGCAGCAGCATCTCTACCTGTATTGCCTGATCAAGAAGAGCATGTTACAATTTAACCTAAAGAAAAAAAGGCACCTGTGACACACTGACACAGCAGACCAAATACCCAAATCATTAAAAGATCCCAGAAAAGGACTCTTCTCATTAAAAAAATAAATAAATAATAAAATAACAGTAGCTCCTTTTTGTTGTTTTGTTTGTTTGGTTTTTTTTCTTTCTTCTCTGTTTTGATTCCCATTTAACTTGTTCTTCTGCCCTATTCTTGGTTTTTTGGACACTTTCAGCTTCCCATCCTTTCCAGTCTGTCTTCATGCGTTTCTCCCTTTCTCCCCTACTTCCAGACTATGTTTTAAGCTGCTGAAGCAAGAAGCTGAATACTGCATTTAGCAAAAAACAAGAGCACTGAGAATTTAATTTTCAGTTTAATGCCGTAATTTAAAAAAAACCTACATACATTGTCATTATGTATATACTTTAAAGTCTCACCACTGCCATCTTTGCTCTTGCGAGGCGACTCTCTAGGTAAAGTACCATAGCATGATACATCTTGATAACTGGAAGAACAGTCAGATATATCTAGGTGACTTTCAGTCCAGCCCTAGGAGACAAAAATACATAAATATGCATGCTGATAGATGCAGACATGGAAAAATTAATAAGTGAACTTAAAGGCAGGGTGTTGTTTTTTTAAAAAAAACAAAACTGAAGGAATGTCAAGTTACTGACCGAACACAATTTTCTGCCTCAGTCAAATGGACTGTTTAGAAGCTAATTAGATTTTCAGTGAACTATATTAAGTTTTGCTATAATGTCCCCCTTCTTAAATATCGGTTTCTACAATTTTAATATGTAAAGCAGGGAAGGATAAGAAGGCTTAATTCAAAATAATACATCATTAGTGCTGCACTTTGAAGACATATTACATAAACACATTGTCAAAAATACTGTTTTCCTATTTTTTTCAGTTCTCAAATGCATCTTACTTTTCAAGAGGGGGAAATATTTAAGAATGTGCACCATTTGTGGCCACATTTACCTACCTTATCATCTTCATCACAGGCAGTGAGATCCAGTCGGCTACAGGATACCTACAAAACACCAACCGGCAGATTGACAAAATGCTTACCTTTTATTTATGAAATACAATGTCTTGAGGAAACAATGTGATCATTTAGTCCTATCAACTTTTCTGTTACCTCTTTTCAGAGAAGATTATTTATAAGGACAGCTATACTTGTGCTGTATGAGTGGGTGACAGAAGAACACTGTCCCCTACCCTGTGAAAAACGTTAAAGGGACTTTGAAGTAAAGGTACTCTGCATCAGGGCAGCTGCCATCATAAACTACTTCCAAAATTAATATCCTTACAAAAGGACAAGAGTTTTGACCAACCCTTCCACTTCCCTGTCAACTTTGTGTTCTCCTAGGATGGAAAGCTGTGGAGAGGGATTTTAAGTCACCCAAGTAAATAACGACAGGACAGAGGAAAAGGCCTGAAGTTGTGGCAGGGGAGGTTTAGACTGGGTATTAGGAAGAACATCTATACTGAAAGAGTGTCAGGCACTGGAACAGCCTGCCCAGGGAAGTGGTTGAGTCACCATCCTTGGAGATATTCAAGAAACGTGTAAATGTGGCACTTCAGGGTGTGCTCTAGTGGCCAAAGCTATGGGGTTTTGTGGGTGTTTTTTGATGGGGTGTGGTTTTGTTTTATGTTGATGGTTGGACTCTGACCTCAGAGGTCCTTTCCAACCATGATGATTCTGTGATTCTGTGATTTTTGCTCATGATAACTTTCCTACAGGTTGGTTAGTCCAAGCTCAGAATACTCATTACCATAACCCATGGTGCAAGAATGACATCAGCACACAAAGAGCACCCCCTCTGCCCCGTTAGTACTAATTTCCAAGAGGATAAAGGGTCCTTACATTGTGGACATTCGGAGTGCTGATGCTTCTGCGGATGTTTCTCACTTTGGTGGAGAGTGCCTCTTTGACTGTGACAGCCTGCACAAAGAAAAGAACACACTAAAAACAATGCCACGGTCTCCACATGAGAAATGATCAAACAGGGTAGGATTTTTTTCAGTGTGACTAATGGCAGCAAACAGGGCTTGCATTTACAAATCTGAATTGTCACACAATACCATCAAAATTTCTATCTGAAATTCTTACTTTTGCCTTTGTCTGTTCAGGTTTTGTGTGCTACATCACTGCCAGCTATGGTTACTAGACCCACCACTACTGGAATTCTGTATTTCACAGAAGTAACTTAGTTTTATATTTAATTGTCCAATGTTCTCTTAAAAAAAAAACAAACAACCCCAACTAAAAAACAACCAACACTTAATATTTTGAAAAGATCGATCATCTCTACATGAATAGTCACAATCCAGTTCAAAAAGTGCAAGAAGTGCCTTTTCCTTACCTGTCTGAGTCGTTCAAGGCTCAAAATGTTCTCCACTTGCAGCACACCACGTGTGTATTTTTCAATGTATGTTTCACCATCAGATGTGCCCTCGTTCTCACTCCTTGCAGCCATCAGTGCTAAGGTCTCACGATCCTCAATTTCTTCTGTTGCCTAAATTACAAGTTTTTTAAAAATTAAAGCCTATTGTTTTTATTATATTAATTCACTACTTCAGATCCTCTCAACCCAGAAATTAATCTGAATTGACTTAATCATCAATCCTAATTACAATCAGTGATGCAGTACATTTCAATACAGATGTAAATGATGCTGAACTAAGAACTACAGCACTGTAGAACTACAGCTGCTGTAGTCAATGTACTCCTAGAAATAATGCATATATATACCTGAAATCACATATGTTAAGAATTAACTGATGACAACTTCCTAGGCAAGTAAATGCAACTTCCTTTCCAAATCTTAGATATTATATGTGATTTCCCTAGAGTTTAAAATTTTAGACTTATGTGGGGAAGAAGAACTATTTCCCACAGTACTACAGCACAAAAGTGACAATTGATGAGATGATGAGGAGACTACTTACATTTTAATTTGTCCCATTTGTTTAAACTAAATTCTATAGTAGATTTACAATTTGTGTAAACTGTTTGTATAAAAAACAATTCAAACTCCTGCAGACTCACTTTCCTAGCTACTCGGTTTTTGCTGCCCTGAACAACTCCCTGAGTACCCTCCACATGTTCTCTGTAGACACAAGTATGATTTCAAAAATAGCTCTAATGCAAGAAGTCAGTTAAACACAGTAGAAGAGAAAATAAAATCCCTACAATTTTCAGCTGTTTACAGATAAGTATGGTCTCACCGCTGGACTTCAGCGTAAGGTCTCTCCTCTAAGCAAAGCTGAACATTTACTTCCCAATCAGTATCACCCAATGCAGTAGATCATTCTCTTCCTTGCATTGAATTTACCAAAGAAATACAGTACAATTTACCTTTGGTATATTGGATACAATTTCATAGGTCACTCCACAGGCATAATATATATTTTTCAAGGATATTCTCCTTTTCAAGCTCTGGGTAAAACTCTAGAAACAAAGTAATTTTCAATTATTGTTTTGACAATTATCATTTATGACATTCTAAGAAATAAAAGTTTGCAATGCAAAAACTTGTTTTACCACAAAAGCACATTTTTCAGGAGAAGAAGTTCCTGTTTAGCATTAATGATACTTTAAGTCCTGCACTTAGTATTCAATGCTACTAAGGTCAACCAGTAACATTTTCCTCCCATTTGGCATTGATTCTCTATCCTTGGGCAGTAACTGGTAACTAAGAAACTGTGGCTGTAAGTCTCTAACGTACAGATGACAACATTTCTCATTTTGTCAGTCACTTGTTCAACAGGTGGAAAATTCCTTTTGCCAAAGCAAACTATAACTCTGCTTTTGAGCCATAACTGCACTAGTAATCAGAGTTTTTACTGTTTGTAATCACAAGCTTAGCATGCTTCATTGTCAGGTTAAGTTAGTCCTTACATCAATAACTGTAAACATCATTTTCATCTAATAAAATACTTTGGAAACATGAAACTAGCAAAGGACAATATGCCAAATACAAAAAGACATGGAATTTAGCTGCTTAGTAAGTTGCTTAATGGTACAACAGCTCCTCCCCCCACTGCAGTGCAAAGTCTGAAGCAATTCTGAAATGTGCCCTTGGCCTCAGTAATACAGGAAACAGAAAGGAACTTTATTTCAGACAGCATCTCATTGTCTCAACCTGTGAGGCAGCAAAGTAAGAGGAACAGCAGCCACTCTCACGGCCGAAGTAAATGCCCTATCCAAATTAATCATGTGAAAACGGGCAGAGAATGTATATATTTGGGTAGTGGTGGAAAACAAGCCTAGTTTGGAATTAACAGGCAAAGTAGCAAAGAAAAATATACCTATATATTGTGTTTACACTGAACATCTGAAGGTGCCAATGATGCACCTAGTAACAGAGTGGCTACAGTCACCCTGTATTAGATAAGATACTGCAAACTTCTCTGAATCAAAGAACATTTCAAATTGTACAGTCAAGAAGGTAAACTCCTTTTTTGTTACAAAAGTAGCACCTGTTACTCTGAACCAATTCAGTTTGAAAAATGGACATTTAAAGAGATATACCAGAAGTGCACAGCTTCACAGCAACCTATAATAATCTATTTTAAATTTAACTTTCGTAAGAACTGGAGGGACCAAGCCCACAGAAAATCAAGCAAGCATCAAACACATTCATAAAATTGAGGATATAAACCAAAATTAATAATAAATACTTACCTGCTTGTTATAAATATTGGCTGCAATCCTTTTGCGTAACACCAGTTCCATCGCAGCAGGATGGCTGAGCTGCACAGTAGTCTTCACTATCAAGTAAATTCTCTCATTTTGAGGAGTTACCCTGTTCAGGTGCACTGAATCGTGGACAGAAGAGTCCCAAGCAGCTGTGGCTGAAACCTGTGCAGACAAAAGAAAAGAAGGAAGGAAATGGAAATCAAAGACTTAATTACTCTGACAAAAGGTGTAATTTGCGGTGATTCTTTAGTGAAAGAAAAATAAGCATCATTGAACCAAATGGAGTTTAACCTCCTTTTTATAGTGAGGAACTGATCAGAAGAAGCATAAAAGAGGTGTTAAGATATTGTGGAACACAATCATGAGCACAATCCCTGCATTGTGCAAACGCTGCATCAGAAGATAGTCTTCACACGGAAGCAGAGAGGCAAGCAGAAGCAAGACCACAGGAAGGAATACAAATCCTATTTAGTTAAGAATTCCATAATGGATTCAGAACATTCATTTCCAACAATTCCCAAGTTTTATATGTAAAAAAAGTAATCGTGTACTAAAAAGGAAAAACTTAAAACTTTGCCTAGTATGCACAATAAATGAAGCAGTTTTCTCTGAAGAATCAAGACTCTGCAAGAGGAATGACGAAGGAGTGAGGAAAGAAGAAGGGATTTTAAGTCAGGCAGCTGAATTACTCCTTTACCAAGAAGAGATAAAACTTGTCACCTCTGAATTAAGGCATAGGGCTAACAAGACATTCTCCCCCTAAAATTTAAACAAATAAACCAGAAAATAAAGGCAGCACTAGATACAGATGGTACTTCTAAGACAAAATATAATAAAAATAGTGATTAAATACATACAAGTAGAAAATAAAACATAAAAAGAAAGTGTTAATGTAAGCTGCAGTTGTCAAGAAGGAGGCTTGCTAACAATTTACCTCATCATCACTGTGTTTTATGATCGGCAGATAAAAGAATGGACTCCCATGCTCCTTTGGTAGTATTGAGTTAACTCCTGATGCATGGGGACCTATAAGTTGTTCATTGGCACTGAGGTCATCAGCTAATGAAACAAATGTGCAAAGAATGAAATAGTTTTATACCAAAGGATATTAATATAGAGAGGCAAAGTTGTAATACAAAGTTGTAATAAAGTCCTACCCATATTTCACAATACATTTCATCCTAATTAATCTTATTACTATGCAATATTTTGAAGACAATTCTAGCATACAAAAGAAGTGAAGTAAAACCAGGCTAGGACTCTGTCTGAACACACTGTCATGTAACCTGAACAGAATTCAAAACTATTTCTAGGTATTCATAACATTAACTTACCCAGCCAGGAAACTCCTGGTTTATCCACCTGTCAGCCTAACCAGCTTATCTTAGTTAAATCACTTCTCATGTATCAGGGAATCTATACATTGAGAAAAGTAGTTCTGGCTATATTAGGCTTGTAGCTAAATAAAAAGAAAATGTGCAATGATCCATCAATCTGAATATCCTCTTTGATCTTCTGTCTGCTAATCTCTGCTAGTAATGAAAAAAAATCAAGTAAAACCATTTATTTTGGTATAAAGGAAAGAGTGTATTTTGTTTTCCAAAAGCAGCCCCTAAAGCAGGTATTGATGTGTTGCCTAGATAAACATCTCTAGTAGCCCACTGAAGTGCTGGATGTGACAAGGCCTGGATGTGACAGTGCCATTGCCAAGACTCGTTTTGATTTCTCAGACATTTGAGATTCGTTCTTCCACTTATTAGTTTATTGATCCTAACTATTTTCTCCCCTTCCAGGTTTCTTAATCTGCCACTACAACATACCATTCAAATCAAGGAAGAGGACAGGTATGTGTGTTTCCATTCCTGCAGGTGGAATCCTGAAACAAAACAAACTACTGTCAGCAAATACATACCTAAGCTGATATGGGCAAACAGATCTCCATGCAACATTTGTACTAACTGTAACCAATGACTAAACATGTCAGCATTTTGATGGCTAATTTGAGTGTCTCTGTTGCACAGTCAATGCTTTGCTCATCTACACATGCAGCTGAGTGTAGCGCTTTATGTCACACAGCACACTGCAGTTGCTATGGGGATGACAAGTTTTAAGTGTGCTGTTCTGTTTCTTTTACAGTTAACTGGTTGCAGTCACCTCATACATATAGTTTAGCAACTTTTCAAACAACTGGATATGTAACTGCTGGCAAGGCACAGTCCTGATATCAGTGAGTGCAGTTTTTGCTGTATGACCCCAGTGCATTTCAGGTGAATAAGAAAAAAACATGGAGAGGAAGAAGTATCACTGCATCATTCACCCAATGAAGGAGAGCAATATTAAGTTAATAGAGACACCAGTGTACACTTGATTAGAGCTGTATTTCTTGTCCATGCTTGACCAAATCAATCATGTTGCATTCCTCAATTTTGCATGTCGGTTCCAATTATCTTAGTTAAAAGACAAATTCCAATTACATTGAGAAAAAAGAAAACACCCTATCAAATAATAATTTCTTCTCTCCCCACCCCTCATCAGCGAAATTACCTCGTGTTCTACCATTCGTTGCTGAACTACTCCTTTTTTCAAAGGAGTCAACCACAGGATAACTAAGAATTTTGAAAAAGTGTAAAATAAAATACTGTGTTAAGTGCAAAGGTGATTTTCAAACCTTGAAAGCTATCTCAAAGCCACTTTATGTAATACATTAACCAAGTAAACCTTTCCTACATTCAAACCAGCATGTGACTTTCTAGCCTCTGGCCTGCTGAGCGTAACTGGTAGCATTACAGGAAAATGCAGAAGGCTGTGAAACGTCCTCAGATTTTTACCTTGTAGTGTGCAATGTTCATGTAGGAAAAGCTAACCACTCCAGTGGTTTTTCTGAACATACCAATTTGCAGGGGCACCGGGAATTCCACTGCCTGGTGCTGGAACAAACACAGCATTCCTCTCTTCTGTCAGCCCTACCCACTGTTCAACCAGCCGGGCCTCTCGTTCTATATCATCCTCAGATTTTTCTACAGTGAAAGAGATAATACTATATATGAGATACTTTTTTTGTGGTATAGGGAATAAAGTAATTATGGCAAAGACTTCAAGCTTCAAACCTGGTTTATTGCTGATCTTTTGAATCTGCTCATCCAAGTATTCTCTGCGTTTTATTAATGCGTCAGACCACCTTTCTCGTACACAGTTTAAATCTTCTTCCTAAAGCAGAAAGAGAAGAAAAGGTTATTAGGCTATATGGTTAAGATGAAAGGGCAGTGAATTTTGTGGTAATTTCATCAGAATTGATATTAAACAGCTTGCAGGGTGCAGAAAACTTTTTCCCCCAAATGACATGCACATGGATTAAGTACCTCATCACCCAGGAATGGAAGCCTATTTGCTTTCAAGTCTCAAATTTCAACAGGAGGAAAAGAAAATGTGACAGCCTCAGTTGCTGAACAGAATCTTACACCATAGGCTAATTACTCACAGAAGTGGCAATCAAACTTTTTAACAGCATATGGAATAGGAATAACAGCTATCATCAGTTGATCGTAAGTTCTCCTAAAGATTAGACAGGTCAGTATGCCCTCAAACCTGCACAAGATTCCATTGCTAGCAGCTGCTGTCAGTGCAATTAAAAGATTTCTCATGCAAACAAAACCCATCATGCAATCATGCTTTGTGGTATCACAGAAAATCTGGTTCATTCTTCTCTGTGATAAGTCAGGAAGCGCATAAACAGCCCGCAAGAAGTTAGTACCTCACTAGTATCTTTGACACTGCTGTAAAGCCTAATACATTATCTTAAGGGATGTCAGCATTCTCACCTAACTGGTTTTACTTCTGTAAAGCTGCCTACTAGAAATTAAGACTTCCACATAGAGATCAGTAGTGTGTTTTACTTTTTGAGGCATTTCCTCTTTTGCCCTTCATCACCTTTAAAATGGTTCTTCTGTTACGCTTTCCACACTGTGACTGTCCTATATTTACTTATCATACAAAAAGCCAGGCTTGAGGTTTGGTTGCATGGAGATTTAAAAAAATTGCTTCACTGAAGCTCCTGTATTCCCTATGCTCTAGTCCTTCCCTTTTCTCTCCCAGTAACATTTTGGAGACCATCACAACTTAAAAGGTTACAATGTTTTCTTTGGAAAACAAACAGAAACCCCTGTGCTGTATAATTCGGTTGGGAAAGATGCCTGCAACTGCAGGTGGTTGCTCTTTTCCCTATGATATTCACTGCTTTCTTTCTAAATTAAAGTTCCTAGGCTTTTATTCACATAGTAATTCCTGTAGCCAGTAAGGAGAGCTGACTGCTGAGTACTAGATAAGAGAGCACACTGCAAGATGATAAAGTCACAATTTAAACTAAAATAGCAGCCTTTTATAGCCCAGGTAGCCTCTTAAATGCACAGCATGTATATATATTTCAAAGCTGCTTTTGCTTGCTCCTATACACTTGTTCATTTGAAAGTTGCTGGCTATTAGCATTAGCTGTGCCCCATGCCACAGGATTGACAGCAACAGCAGCAATACCTGGTAACTATCCATATCACCACCATCATCCTCCTCCTTCTGGTAGGAGAAAATAGATTTTGTAAAACACAAAAAGAACATGCATTTCTCTCAACAGAAACTCACAGCAACACCCCAAAACATGAATACAAATATTTCTGATACAAAAACTTGTAAAATGTTAAAAATCACAACATTCAAATAACCAAAGTCTTATAAACAGGTAGAAACAGATTCATTTTTTTCATTACCGACTACAGCGTCTCATCCATTATTTGAGTATTAGTAAGTTTTGGGAGTCGTTTTAATTATTTTAGAATACAGAACCAGAAAAAGGACTGAGTAAGCATATGACCAATCTTCACGTTCTACAGTTTCATCTGCATTTAAGAATAGAATTTCTTGTGGTTCTGAATACAACCCTTGTGACAAAAGGCATTTGGCTTCCCTGGGTGGCCCATTCCACTTGCTCTTTGCAATTACTGTTAAAAGCATACTTTATTTCCAAAATGCATTTGTTCAGTATCAGTTTGAAGCCATTTGAAGACATACTTTTTAATAAGTTTTTTCCCCTAAATGTAATAGCCCTGTCACACCCAGTTATAGATATTTCTGATTCCAATCAAGTAATAACTCAGTCCTTTTTGAAAAGATAAAGAGTCTTCACTATAAGACATTTTCTCTATTCAACTTCTTTAATTTTTTCCCTGCTTTTCCCCTCCCCAACTTTCACCATCCTTCTAAGGGATGGAAACTAATGGAGATAGGAATCTACTATTAATCACCTCCACACACTAAAGTAAAAACAATTTCCATACTGCTGCTGTTTTGTGAATACTCACACTACTTGCCTCTTTATCAGCTATACAATAAGTTTTAAGCAAAAAAAGAAGCAAATTCAGCACCCTATGCTCACATTACACGTATTAGCCTCAAACATATTTAAACTGCAAAATTACATCTCATGTATCAGTGTGCTACAGTCCCTTAAGGAACTATGTATGGCTGGCTCTAAAACAGAAAAAAAAAAAAACCCGAGAAAATGAATCAACACGTACAAAATTCACTGTCTTACCTGGTAGCTGTCCAAGCCCCTTTGCAGTTTGGTTGATCTGGCAGTCACACCACCTATAGAGACTGAAAGAATTGCTTCTACCATGAGAGGCAACGTTCCTGAATGTTGTACGGGTTTCACTGTCACCTGAACTCTGCGAGAATGACCCTGAGGAGGCAATTCAGAGATAGAAAGGTAGAAAGAGAGGGAGAGAAAAAACAGAGAGAAACTAAGAATAAAATTAAGAATCAATTTAAGCACAAATAAGAAGACAGGGAAAAGATCCATACCTGTCTAAGCTGGAAAATCCCCCCTGTGTTTACATCTTTTGCCTGATGGAGATCAACTGCAGTATATTCTCCCATCTCATTCAATTCTTGTATGGAAATCCACATTTCTATTCTTCGAGTTACTTCATTCCACCTAAAAAAGACATCCCCATAAAAACTAGTGGTTGCCTCACCAAACTCTATTTTGTTAACCAGGAGTATTAGAAAGCCTTTGGAAAGCCAGACGGAAGTCTTAATGTGTAATTTATTTGTACCTGTCACTTAGTGTCCTAGTTTTAGCATGAAGAGAATCAACTTCCCAAACAGAGCTGCCATTGCCAGCACACCTGTGACCCCACACCTCAATAGCAAGGGCTCCTTCTGAAATGAACTCCAAAAACTCTTCTGTGACATTCACCACGTAATCCTAGAAATGAAAAATAATTTTAAAAATTCCATCCAATCAAATGAAATAACTATCTCCTCAACTAGTTTGTAAGTAAGCACCAAAAAACCCTAACTACCTGCATGTTAAAACCATACATACGGTTTGGATCAAAAAGCTTGACTCTGGTCAAGGAAGTTGTGAAACATCATTTCAGCAGTTCCTGCTTCTGCATACTGCATTTCATGCTTTGAAAATTTCCATAGGAATGATGTTACAGCTCCACTGATCTTTTTTAAATTACTGAGCTTACTAAACAAGTAAATAACATGTCATTATATAAACTATAGTTTCCCCCATGCATTACAGATTACATTTGAATTTAAAAGACCACTAATTAAAAGAATTTTTCACTTTGCTGCATTTTTGAGGAGGTGAAAAAGTGAAATAATACGGTTCTAGTCAAAAGTCGTTAGTTGTATGACTTGATTCCTTCCTTCTTACCCCAGCAAAACAAGGCTCAAATCCTAAGCAGCTTATCTCAAGCCTACCATCCTCCTAGTAACACTATTTCATAACAAAAACAGTTACCTTACAGTGAGAGAAGGTCACTGTAAAATGAGCATCCTTGCTCTGAGGTGAAGGCACATCTGGATCTACCACTGGTGCTGCTACTGTTGACTCACATTGATCCCAAAACGTATATTGACAAAACACAAAGTTGGAGAGATTAGGTGGCAGTCCAGTTGCTTCTTTTATTTTTACCTGAGGAGACAAAACAGATGTCCCCATAAATACAACTGTTTCTTCAATTGTAAATTGTTGAAAAGCTAAATATTAATCCAAAAGTACCAACAGGCCAAGAAGAATTTTTAAAGGACACCTTCAACTTCTTTCTAGGGATGCCCCTATTTAGTAAGGGCATATACAGAAATGCAGATGCAAGGAAAGCAGCCACAAGCTAGTCCACTCATGTACATGCTTTCCTGGAGAAAGCTGATAAGCTCAAGTGGAGCATGGAGCACTCCATCACAGAAAAAATGAAATCCAGACACCACCCACAGATACTATATTAGATGATCGAATAAACCATAGAAGATGGTTACATGATAAAACTTTCCCCTTCTGTGTCTGCCAAGAAGGACAGTCCTTCTTGTAATGTCAGCATTTATGATGTAAATCTGCATCTACTGGAAACTAATGCAAATTAATTCAGCCACTGGCAACCACAGCCAAGTAGTGACCTACATTGACTTGGAACAAGAGAAGTCTCTCTTTTCTCTTCAGAGAATTTAAAGTAAGCAATAGTCTACATAGCTACATCACAGCAACTACACTGTTACAAAGGCCTGAAACTGTTAACCTCATCGTGTGTTCTCACTCACCCTGCAGGAGAGCTTTTTTGCTCTATGAATAATTTCTCCATTGTTATCCACAACTTCCAGACTCCCACTCTCACTGGAGTTCTCAGATGAGTCATCTCCTTCTACTACGCGTTCTGGGACAGACCCAGTGACTCGCATTACTTCGACGTGCAACCGTCCTGCAACCTGAGGCAGGCAAGACAAATACTGAGAAACTGTGCACAAGGGACTTACAGACATGAAGATGGTAAATATTTAACTCTAGGAGGCGTGCCGAAACAACTGAACAGCCAAATGGAAAGTAACAATGCCAAAAAAGAGAGGAGAAAGGAATAATGATAATGATAATAATAATGGTAATAATAATAATAATAATGGTAATAATAATAATAACAACAACAACAATAATAACAACAACCACCATAGAATACCTTGGGTTGGAAGGGACCTCTGAAGTTCATCTAGTCCAACCCCCTACAATAAGCAGGGACATCTCACACTAGAACAGACTGCTCAGAGCTCCATCAAGCCTGACCCTGAATGGCTCCACGGATGGGACCCCCACCACCTCTAGGCAACCCATTCCAGTGATCCAAATCCACCCTTTTCTAGCTTGAAACCATTATCCCTTTTCTTATCTTTACATGCCCTTGTTAACATATCTTTCCCAGCCTTCTTGTAGGGCCCTTTCAGGTACTGGAAGGTTGCTATAAGGTCTCCCTGGAGTCTTTTCTTCTTTAGGCTGAACAACCCCAACTCCCTCAGCCTGCCTTCATAAGAGAGGTGCTCCAGCCCTCGGATCATTTTTGTGGCCCTTCTCTGGACACGTTCCAACAGGTGCACATCATTCTTGTGTTGGGGGCTCCAGAGCTGGACACAGTACTCCAGGTGAGGTATCACCAGAACAGATGGGCAGAATCACCTCTCTCAATCTTCTGGCCACACTTCTTTTGATGTAGCCCAGGATGCAGTTTGCCCTCTGGGCTGCAATTTCACATTGGTGGCTCATGTCCAGCTTTTGATCCACTAGTAGCCCCAGGACTTTTCCACAGGGCAGCTCTCTAGCATGTCTTCCCCCAGTCAGGTATTCATACCTCTGGTTGCCCCAGCCCAGGTGCAGGACCCTCCACTTGGCCTTTGTGAGGCCAAAATGAGACGACAAATTTGCATGCACACCCAACAGAAAAGCCATATAGTGTTGTGACTGTACATCAGACCCTTCATCTGCTGGGTTTTGCTCAGTTACCTACATCCATGCTTCAAATTTGATCCTACTGTTTCAGTAGCTGGTTAGCTTTGGTTGCGTGTTCAAAAACAATCAAACACATCGGTGTACATTAAGTCTCCCAGCAAACAGCCCTGCTACCCCCACAGGTGTGGGGGGACACAGAGGTGTGGGGACACGCACACAGGTGTGCCCAGCCCGCTGTCCCCCAGGGCACCGCCGGGCGTTACCTCTCCCTGCTGGCTGATGATGGGCACAGCGTACTGCAGCTTCACATCATAGAAAAGGCACTCCAGAAACACATTGGCGACGCCAATCAGGTTGTGATTCTCTTGAGCTTCGTAGAAAGGATCACCCCTTTTGCCAATCAGCTTCCTCATCTGTTTGAAAGATGAGAGAAGTTACCTCAAAACCCGCAAGCGCGGGAACACAGAAATGAAATAACCACATGGTATCAAGGTGATGGCGCAAAAATTAAGTCACTACCCATCTTTTATGCTCTTTCCTGTTACACAAGTAGAAAGAGACTGGATGCATATCACCAATCTGAAACAAAATCATTGGGGTGAGATTTTATAAAATCCCTTCTTTGCTATGGGATATACTAATCCAGACACCTATGTTTTGTAGTGATGTCAAGACAAAGCAGATTTTACCATGAGCAAGCATAGTAGCCATTGATTTCAAGAAGTTTCACCTGACTTTTCTGCTCTGTTTACATTTTTAAAATGAGAGAACAAATCATGCCCAGGTTGAACATCTGGTCTGGCTGCTGGGTACCACTATAAGAGCAAAGGAGAAAATACAGAATCATTCCCACCTAACCCTACAAATGTTCTTATGATTCCAGTAGAGCTGCGATCACATCTACAGCATTTCCTATGCAAATACTCCATACACAACCACAAAGAATTCATGCAGATTCCTAGAAAATATGCTCTCCTCCGTGGACTTGTTAGCTCCTTCCCTTCTCCTTCATGTTCTACACATGCATTTGACCTACATGTTTCTATGTAGCACATAGAACACATGCATTATGGATGACATAGGTTACGGCAAGGACAATCCTGGCTCAGGCAGACATATTCAAAGGATGTGCTATCAGTTCTTACAAAAGTCAGCAGCAAAATCATCGTTGTCTTCAATGGGCACAGATGAAGTGCTTGACCTCCCCTGTGTTATGATTTTAGAGATTCCCACTGTCCAGTCCAAGGCATGTAACAAAGGTACAACAGCTGTTCAAACATACTTGAGAATGACTCTTTATACAAGTAATTTAGGTACTCCCTATCAGCCAAAAGACAGCAAGAGATACTTCCAATACACTTCCCCCTGGATACTTAAAGGATGTCTTCTGAAACACCAAAGCTCACATCTATCTTTTGCAAGTGAACGAGCAAGCTTTTGACAAGTCTCATGCTTGCTTCTCAGAGCTAACCTACTAAAATTCTCAGGAAACACCACTTAGTTTTGATGGAAATACTGATGTAGACTAAGTATCCTCAATTGTTTTTTTCCCTGCTTTAAGGCTGGGGGATACACAAATGAAATTACAGAATATTTCATATTTTAAGATTAACACTAATGTGTTCTGCACCTTGAGTGTATCTAAGCAGCACCCTTGCTAGCTTTGATATTGACTGCAGGTTAATAATTTTATTTCTAACACAGTTTGCTGCTTCCATTCAGAGCTGGTGCCTATCCACATGGCACCTGTATTACACCAGGTCAACACATGCTCTTAGTGGTACCATGAGTAACTACCTCAGCACAACTGTATCTGACCTCAGCACACTTATCTGAGAATAAAAGTGAGGATGGTGCAAAGCTGTGGTTTTCTTCTTCATTGGCATTTTGAATATTTAGTATCATATCATAGTTTTTGGTTTGGTTTTGGTTTTTAAAACCACAATACCGTACCTTTATGAAGTCACTGCATATTATCTGTACAACATATTCAAAGGGGTTAAAATAAACCAAATTCAATCTCTTATCCCTTTCAGAAAATAAATACAATACCTCAGGAATTTTCTCCTTCCACTCTTGATAGAGGTCTCTCATGTCAATCAATTTGTTCTCTAGTTTCTCAATAGTCCACACTTGAGTACCTTTTCCTTTTCTTCTCACTTGAATAGCAGGCTCACTTACTATTGCACCCCTCTAAAGTAGAGGAAAAAACAATTACTGCAGGCAAAGTGCATGTAAATAGTTTAATTTTTTACTTAAATTGCATTCCTAAAAAGGAATAAAACACAGAACGCAGAGCTTCCCTCTGCATGCTGGCCATACTATCTCTGTGGTGAAACACAGCATATCTTATACATCTCTAATAAGCTAGACCTCCTCATCCTTCTCAGAAAACTACCATTCCCACAGAAACATTAACACTCAATCAAATAATGTATAACAAGCATATTATCCCAACTGCTCTCATTATATTTACAGCAGCACTACAACTAGAAAACCCTTCAGACAAAAAAAAAAAAATAAAAATTGTAGGCAAATGTAACAAAAACTGGTAATTTTTGCAAGCATAACTGAATGCAGGTTTTACAGCAATAGAACACAAATGTCTGTTCACAAACCACATGTGTATATGGTGATCATACACTTGAAAGAACAGCAAGAGTCATCCTTAATGCCATGTTCAAATTTTTACTAATTCACTTTCAACATATTCAAGTCAGGCAGCATTCATATTTTGCCTATGCATAATCTAACAAAAGCAACATTCTACGGCCTCGAGTTAGATCAATGTTATACACGTCCACACATTTTAGATTAGACATATAACAACATTTTCCAGCATTCTTTGCTGTCATTACCTTTTTGTTGGCACTGAGGTTTTCAGCAGGGATCTGAAGTGTTACTTGATAATCTGTTACTTTACTCATTTCTTCTGCTAAGAAGTTTGCTTCTCTCACCAGCGTGTTTGCCTTGACTATCTGCTCTCGAAGTTTAGCCAGGCTCTGTCGAAACAATTCATCCCTGTGGTGCAGTAGGTAACATGAAAAATACACAGAAACCTATTTCTATTATTGGAAAGCTGTAAATAGAGGTGCTAACAAAAGACTTTTCCATACTAGTTGAAGAAGAAATGCTGTGTAGGATTATGTCAGCAAACATGAAACAGTGCCAGACCAGTATTGAGGAAAAGCAGTGATCACAGATTAAGCAAACATTACTGTTAAGGTAAGTCTAGCACAGTAGAGCCCAAATAAAAGGGCACAGTACTGAGGAAGCTGTTATGGTGATGATTTGTTAAAAGCCCTAGGGACACTCCTAATTTTCAAGAAATGAAATGATTGCAGCTGTCTTTGTCTGGAGTCCTGTTCCACAGAAGCTACTAGTCTCAACATGTGAGAGTTCATCTTGATAAAACCTGCTTTTCCTCAGATTGTGGTGTTGGAACCTGCAGTCACTGCAGGCCACAGCTTTACATCACAGGTAAGGCTCTGCAGTGCTACAGATTCCCAGATCTCACTCCAGATACTTAAAGCCATCTCAAGTGTTCACATTTAAAAAAAAAAAAAAAAAGGGGGAAAAAAAATCTTAAGTCCTATATATCCAAATTACCTTTTAAGTAATAGATAAATGAGCACAGGTTAAAGCTTGTGCACTCTGTACAGTTAACAGTCACTGGACAACTTTCAAAAAGTTTTCTAAGGCCTGTCTAAGCAAGTATGTTCTAACACAACACCTGCCAAACCTGCTATGACACAAACTATACCTCCACCTGTGACACTATGATACGTTCTCACTTGGGATTCTTGTCTTTACTTTGCTTTTTTAAAGTATCAGGCCTTTCTTTGTAATCCCAACAGCACTCACTGTGTCTTATCTTCATAAAACTCATGATCAGACTTCAGATATTTCAGTGACCAGCACTCCCCTTTATTTTCTAGCTTTTTTTACACAAAGTCCTACTGAAATACAGTATATGTTGTGTGCATACACTTTGCATTTCTTTAAAATATATTACTGACAAGTGTAGGAGGAACAAGCTCATGGGCCTTGCTGTGAATACAAGCAAAGTTTGCCTATTTGCCCTTATTCAGATAAGCTTAGCTCTTTTGTATGTCTTATAGTCCAAGCCACAAACAACTGTTAATATGCCTTTCAGCCCCCAACAGCGTTCTTCTTGAGTGGCTCTCCTTTTTCAAAATAACCCAAAGAACAATCTAGGTACTTCAAATTGGACTCTGCTGGTTCCCTGATGCTGTATCAAAGTGGTAAACTACCAGCAGTGTTAGAAACAGCCTGGAATTTTAGTGCCTTCAACATGCTGAAACAGGCAGCTTTGTCTCTCTGCTCTATCTGGCCTAAGTTTGCAACAGTGGTGGGTTTTGTCAGATATTAAGTAGCTGCTACTTTCAGCGGATTTTTAGTCCACTTCTCGACTATCTGCTCCCAGTGTTATACATGTAATTCATTTCCCTATCCTTCTTGCTTCTGTTATCCAGGCCATCACGATTAGCTGAGCAATTCCAGACCACGGGAGTTACACATTCCACAGACAGCTGTAATTTTGGATTCACCAAGAAAATGAAAGTAGATTTGAGAATTTCTCCCTAAATAGCATTTAATACTGAGCGTGCATTACAACTGCAACAACTGTGAGACAGCTGCCAGGCTTGAGAAACAGAAGGCATCTTTGATCTGTATGTGCTGTAAGAGGCATGGGATTCATCTACAGCCAGTCCTTTCCTTGATCCAGGAAACCTGCATTTGGTGAGCCTTTTGGGAGGCTCCCACATCAATCTTGTCTTCACTAGATTCTTGAGAAAGGAATGGTTTAAGACTCTAAGGGGGAGTTATGAGTAATTCAACCAATTATTATGGGTAGTTCTCATTACACTTGTGTTTTTCTGTATAGGGCTGCGCCAGTACCTTTCCAGAAACCTCAGCAAAAAAAAATGTTTCAGGATTTCTTAATTCTTATGACACAAAACATGAAACAATGTCCATCAGGATATTAACCAAAGTAAATATCCACTGAACATGAAATCTTGAAACAATGGTTCAAGCCAAACACTAGGAAACTTAAATCTGGCACTCCAAGAAGTGTCACAGCAAGTGTCTGGGATTCTTAATGCCAGATACAGGATATGCTGAACTAACATCTGTTCCAGTACACCACCACCACCATCACCTCCCTTTTTTCCTGACAAATGACATTTGTTTAAAGTTACGATGGGTTAACTTCATGTCAACAGGTTTTAACTCCAGGTCAGGTATCATATATCCTTCCATAGTCAGCATAAAGCCAGAATAACCTCTGTGTAACATGTTCTAGCTGATCTGACAGATACAACCACGTGCCTACATCTAACACCTATCAAATTAATTTTGCTGGCTAATGCAGTAGAGCTCAGCTTCATTTGTAAGACAACAGAGCAATAGCTGAAACTGCACCAATCAAATCCTCTGCAATCCAGACACTTCGCTATTTCACATATTCTTCACATCCAGTCTTCCCAATTTTTCCTACATTTCTTGCCCTCTGGTTGGGTGGCTGGTAAACACTCAGCACCATGTTGCCATGCTGTTACAGCAGAAATCCCTCAAAGGTATTTTTTTCTGGTTTCTTACTTGAGATGATTCAATTTTTGGCCTTATTTTTCCAGAAGCTGAAACCTCTTCTAGAGCTACAAATAAATAAAAAGTATAGCTATGAGGATCTTCTGGAGGACAGGAAACTGACGACCAGTTATTCCAGAATACTGCTTATTTAAGGGCAGTGCCATCAAAATGTGATCAGACTCCTTACTCATCCCTACAAAGAGCTTTTTTTTCTCCTCATTTTTACAACGCAGCAAAGTATGGTCTTCAAGTAGTTCAATAGGTATATAAAGCTTTCATCCATGAAATCCAGAGACAAAAATGCTTCTTCAAACACATCTCTTCCTAAGAAATGTCTAACAACTATGAGAAGGCTTTCAGAACACTTAGTCTTGGTATGACTCCAGATTCTAATTTTTCATGTGATTACATGGTTGTGGTGGTTGGTTAACTTTAAGTTAATTTATTAATTTTTTTTATTCTCAACTCTCAAGGACAGGCAAGAAGGTTTTTTGCTTCTTCCTTTTCACTTCCTGTTGCATCTTTTCAGAGGTATGGCTTCCCTTGCCAGTAAGCCCAGTTTTCATGTCTGCTACTGAAGTGAGGCCTAGAAAAAAGCTGGCGAGGGACTTTTAACAAGGTTATGTAGTGATAAGACAAGGGGGAATGGTTTCAAACTGAAAGGTTTCAAACTTTTCAAACAAAAGATTTAGGTTAGACATTAGGAAGAAGTTCCTTAGTGTGAGGGTGGTGAGACACTGCAACACGTGGCCTAGGGAAGCTGTGGAAGCCCCATCCCTGGAGGTGTTCAAGGCCAGGTTAGATGGGGCCCTGAGCAACCTGATTTAGTGGGAAGTGTCACTGCCCATGTAGGGGGGTTTGTAACTAGATGATCTTTAAGGACATGCCAACCCAAACCATTCCATGATTCTATTATTACATCAATGACTTCTTGATGGCCTTGCTGTGCTCAAAGCAGTTCTGAAAAGCTATAATTCCACCTAGGGTGTTTCTCACTTTGCTCTTCTTCTGCAGCCTTAAAAGAGCCTGCAGATGATTCTGCAATGCTCTACATTCAGTTCCAAATAACTCTGTTTTTAACAATTCCAATTACTTAAAATTTAAAAACACAGCACTAGCTCTCCCTGTATTTGTCATGGAAAACATTCTTACCATCACCGGTGGGTGAGTGGGCCAACAGTTTGTTATTTGTTTAGGTGTTTTTCCTAGGCCAAACTAGGCAGAAATTACAAAACAAAACCATGCACAAAGACTAAACCAAGATCTTTTCTGTTTCTAACTCCCTAAATTTGAAAGCTGCAACACAGCCTTGGCTATCTTTGTTTAGACTCCTCTTGTACCTAGATTTTTATTATTTTTTTTACGGTGGAGAATAAAGCAAAAATAATCAAAATAGGATAGAGCACTCAAACTCAGTACACAAAGAAAAATTCTGAATTAATAATGAAGCTTCTGTTTTAAAAGAAACTAGACTAAGAGAAACTTAGAAGAAACCTGTTAGTACATCTAGTCTTTCTTCCTGCTGAATTAACGCAGTGACAGAATACTTTTTTGTATGCTGAAAACTTAAATCATCTCAGTTGCTGTCCCTAGAACTTCTCTCTATGAAGCTGACATTCTTCCCTCCCCAGTGATACCAAAAGCAAGCTTCTCTCATTGCTAAGATGCAAACAGCACAGATGCTGCTTAAACTCTGCTCACATCTTCCTACTCTGCTTTTTAAACTCCACCTGCAAATCTCACTATGATCTTCCACCCAGGTTCAGGTACCAAGCTAGTCCTTTGCAAAGAGACCTTTTCACCTCATGTCAAGACTTCCACTTCCTAAACAGCTCAAACCTACTGTATTTGACTATTCTGCAGTTCTCAAATACACAGCAATTCTCTTCTAAAGTTGGGCTTACTTTTAGAAATACATACATACAACATTGAAAGACTTTTCCTGGGTTTTTTTACGGTTTTAGATTGCAAAATACTGTGCTCTCATTGTACACTCTCGGCACGCAATACTTCTAAGTGCACTGCTTAGTTTTAGTTGACAAATTTACTTCTGCACTATCCTTTCCTTCCAGAACTAACTTAGAGCAACAATTGCTAAACCAAACTTTTCAGAAGCACTTTCCTAGTTTAAAAAAAAAAAAAAAAAGCCATAATGTTAATCAATAAAACATCAATTCTTACTAATTTGTGCTAAATAAAACATGATATTGTACACGTTACACATCAGAAACTAGTCTTGAATGACATGCTAACACTTCAGTGCACTGCACCATCAACTCCACAGAAAAATAATACCAGTTTCTGACAGATGGTTCAACCCCCATCTCTCAAGTTTTTACGGATTCCTTTGTTTTAACTCCAGTATTCTCACCTCTCTTCTGTCCAGAGATTTACTTTCTGCTGTGCAGTCTGAGCAGTGTAGGAGAGTCTGTCACTCCCATGCTGATGCTGCCTTTCTGGAGAGAGCTGCTGCCGCAGCAGCTCCAGCTCACGCTCATACATCAGCCGCTGTTCCTCCAGGGCACTCCGCTTCTCCTCCAAGTACTGTTTCTCCAAGATCTGGACCACGTTTTGTACTGGATCTAAAAAGAAAAAAAAAAAAAGGGGGGGGGGGCAGGGAAAGATGAAAAAAAAAAAACCAAACAGTGAGAGAATGCCATTTCAGCATTACAGAACGTTCCTTATTTATTTGGTACTAGCAATTAACACATCCCAAACTCTTCGCAAACACTAGATGGTCACTGCCCCAAAAACAAAAGCCAAAATAATAAATACTGTATTAAATACATAAATCCAAACAAGGAAAAAATACGGCATGCAAAGATGCTAAAAGAAATGGTTAAGATCCCTGCCTACTGCATACTTCAGTACTGTGAAGTTATATGTTAGAATCATAGAATGGTTTGGATTGGAAGGGACCTTAAAGATCACCAGGTTCCACCCCTCCTGCACGGGCAGGGACACCTCCCACTAGACCAGGTTGCTCCAAACCCCATCCAGCGTGGCCTTGAACACTTCCAGGAATGGGGCAGCCACAGCTTCTCTGGGCAACCTGTGCCAGTGTCTTAACACCCTCACACTAAAGAACTTATCTCTAGTATCTAACCTAAACCTACCCTCTTCCAGCTTAAAGCCAGCACCCCATGTCCTATCACTACACACCCTTGTAAAAAGCCCCTCCCCAGCTTTCCTGTAGCCCCTTCAGGTACTGGAAGGCTGCTATAAGGTCACCCCGGAGCATTCTCTTCTCCAGGCTGAAAAACACCAACTCTCTCTGCCTGTCTTCATAGCAGAGGTGCTCCAGCCCTCTGATCATCTTTGTGGCCCTCCTCTGGACTCACTCCTACAGCTCCATGTCATTCTTATGTTGGAGGCCCCAGAAGTAGATGCAGTACTACAGGTGGGGTGTCCCAAGAACAGAGTAGAGGGAGAGAAACACCTCCCTCGACCTGCTGGCCACACTTCTTGTTATGCAGCCTAGGACACCGTTGGTTTTCTGGAATATAAGTGCATATTGCCAGCTCACGTTTAGCTTCTCATCAACCAACACCCCCAAGTCCTTTTCCTCAGGGATGTCCTCAATCCATTCCCTGCCTAGCCTGCATTTGTGCTTGGGATTGCCCTGACCTTTGCACTTGACCTTGCTGAACTTCATGAGGTTTGCATGGGCCCACCTCTCAAGCCTGTCAAGGTCCCTCTGGATGACATCCCACCCCTCCAACATGTCAACCACACCCCACAGCATGGTGTCACCAGCAAACTTGCTGAGGGTGCACTTAATCCCACTGTCCATGTCACTGAAAAAGATGTTAAACAGCACCAGTCCCACTACTGAGCCCTGAGGAACACCACTAGTCACTGGTCTCCACGTGGACATCGAGCCACTGACCACAACTCTTTGAGTGTGACCATCCAGCCAATTCCTTATCCAATGAGTGGTCCATCCATCAAGTCCATGTCTCTCCAATTTAGAGGCAACGATGCTGTATGGGACAGTGTCAAATGCTTTGCACAAGTCCAGGTAGATGACATCAGTTACTCTTCCCTTATCCACCCACTTTATAACCCCATCACAGAAGGCCACCATATTTCTCCAGTAAGATTTGCTCTCAGTGAAGCCATGATGGCTATCACCAATCACCTCCTTATTTTCCATATGCCTTAGCACAGTTTCCAGGAGGATCTGCTCCATGATCTTGCTGGTCAGAAAGATCAGTTTGTCCAGGAACTCTGTTCAGCCATGCAGACCTCGTGGCATTTTTGCCTGACTGCCTCTTCATCGGGATGCAGCACTCCTCAGCTTGGTGATCCTTGAATATTAGCCAGCTTTCTGGGGCCTTCTTCCCTCCAGGGCTTTATCCCACAGTACTCTACCAACCAGGTCCCTAAAGAGGCCAAAGGCTGCTCTCCTGAAGTTCAGGGTAATGAGCTTGCCATGTGCCCTCCTTGCTGCTCTAAGGATCTTGAACTCTTACTGTTCCATGATCACTGCAGCCAAGGCTGCCCTGAAGCTCCGGATTCTCCACCAGCCTCCCCTTTTTTGATTAAAACAAGGTCCAGCATAGCACCTCTCCTCATTAGCTCCTCAACCATTTGGAGAAGGAAGTTATCATCAAGACTGTGGATTGCTTATGGTCTGCTGTGCTCTCTGTCCAACAGATATCAGGGTGACTGAAGTCCCCCTCATGAGGACCCTAGCTTGTGAACCTGAGCCTACTCTTGTCTGTCTATAAAGGGCCTCACCTGCTTGGTCCTTCTGGTCAGGTGGCCAGAATACCAGTAGGAAAAAAAAGATAGATGGAAAAGGGGACAAATCAATAAAAAGAAAATAAAGAAAATACAAGGGAAGCTGAGATTAAACAGAAAAGGAAATTACTTAAGGAAGTAAAAAGCAATTTAGTTTCTACATTTTGGTAGAGAATGAAACACTGGAGAGCTGCAGATGAAAACTGAGACAAACAAATTGTCTGACTAGTCATGCACCACATTGCACCAATGTTCTTCACAGCACTGAAGCAGACAAAGTATGCTCTGGAGGAGACTTCTGCATTCAGCTTTACAAACCACATTTCATCTTAATATTGACCCAGAACAAATATCCATCCAGATACTCTATCCTGAAACAACTGCTTGTGTCATTCAGCTACAGCTAAATCTAAATTGCATTCAAATTAAAGAAACATTACTCTGTTTTTTCCTGGTTTTAGATCCAAAGCTAGACCGTGACATTGAAAGAACAATTAAATTGAATAAACTCTGTATACTACAAGTATATATATATGCATTAGGTATGTACATCTGCAAGCTTAAGTGCAGCAAAAAAAACTGGTTTGCAAGAGGCCCAATGTAGATGAATACCTGCGTGACAGCAGGTCACTCTGCTAGTCACCTGCTTGTCACTCAGCAATCACCTACAAGATTACTGATTCTGTACATCTGACAGGGAAGGGAGAGCAGGAAGTTCTGTCATTAAGAGTGGTGAAATATTACTGGAAGTAACCTTGCAGCTCTAGGATATGTCAGGATTTTCAAGGGCAAAAAGCTTCAGCTTTAAAATAATTGGTTGTGGCATCTCTTCCACTTTGTAAATATATAAAAATAAAAGCTCCTGTGACTTTTAAGGCTGTCAGGAAGGTGAAAAATAAACCTAGATTTAATTACACTGTCCCACTTGGGAACTAGAGGTGTGCTTCTCAAAAAACACAAACTCAAGCATGTCAGTGTGATTTAGGAACCATCTTTCCCTTCACTACCAAACCCCAGTCATGTAAGATTAAGCAAAAGTGTTCCTAAAGCTACAATTAAAAAATATGTGGGTTACTATAGCATGCATTCACATGAAAGGGTCTGTAGGGTTTTCATCATCATTAGTGTGTTGGTCACCATAACATGCACATACACTCTTCCTGAAAACACACACCCCTTGCATCTTCACAAACAAATGCAGCATTACTGTATAATAACTTACCACGTACTAGAACTACTGAGATCAATTTTGCTAAAGATAAACCAACTCACTGTCTGCAATTTTGATGTACATGGATATTTAGGCAAGCTGCTTTGTAAAACAAATCCTTCCTGTTATAAATGCCAGAAGAGCAAAGAGAATCTCCAAGGTTCTGTTGTTACAGTGGGTTTGTATTTGCCTCTCTGCATCCTTTTTGGAAATACCAGGGTGGATATAAAGCACATCTTTATTTTTAGCAGCAAACAACGACTACTGCAAGTCACTACCATGGCCCTACACTCATCCATGGAAGAAATCACTGGCTTCACACAAAGGCACCATAAAATACCAACACAATGGTAACTATAAAGCACAAAGTTAAAAATCAGTCAGTATAAATAGCAACCAAATAGCAAAACAGTGATGCATAAAAGTGACTCAAAATAACCAAAAATATTACTTTTTAGTACATGACATTCTAGAAAGAGGGTTAGATATTTTTAGCTTCTAAACAGTGCAAAAAAAACCACCTCAACTGAATGAACCAAGTTCTAATATTCAAGACTACAGACCAACTTATGCACGTTGATCTGCATCCTCCAATTAGCTTCACATGGATGCATTTTACTGCATAATCCCTAGAACAGTTTTAGTTATGTCTAAGAATGGTTGAGAAATCAGGTATTACGCAGAAGACGGAGAAAAGGCATGGAAGAAATTAAAGCCCTCTATTGTGTTTGCAAACACAGGAAATTAATCTAAGGCTGGCTCATTAAAACAAGACTTTCCTCAAGTGCTCAAAGACCAGTTCCAAGTTCAGGGACCAGATTTCCTTAATAACAGTGATCTTATAATGCATCTAGATTTACAGGATCACAACCACCACAGGATCAGATTATGCCATGGAAACTATTTGGAACAAGACGCAAGAACCTAGTCTAAAAATTCCCAGTTTCAATGAAATCCACTACTGTTTGGAGTAAAAAAGGTGGGTTATGCTAGTATTGAAATATAAAAAGTAAATTTACACTTTCAGAATACTCTTCCATTTAACTTTCAGAAGGGTTTACACAGAAGACATCCAGTCTTTCATAGTGAAAAAGCAAAATATGGTGTGAATTATAAACCATCTAGTTAGAAGATGAAAAAAATAAACAGTCAAGTTCTTCACAATTTAAAAAACTACAATAGTGTTTAAACACCATGTTCCACAACTTTGAATTTCTCATGCAAAGCCAAATAAATTACTGAGGATTATACTCAGTGCCTGCCAAATGCACAGCAAATTCCATATAGTGCTAAAAGTCCCAAGTCCCAGTCCTCTACATATTTATGTGACAAGAGTTCAATTACCCTGAGAAGACTATTCATATACAATTAATCCTCTGCAAAATCTTAGAATATTAACACTGAACTAGAAGAATGTACTTCCTCCGTGGGATGAACAGCATGTATTACTTTGCTGCAATGTCACTTAATTCATGTCTGGAATCTCTTAATCCTGTAACAACAATGCTAGGAGAAGGTTATGACATGGGCTGCTTTTCTAAGTTTCATCAAAACCCCCACCCTGACCTCTAACAGTTTATATTTTGCTTAAAAGAGGAGCTGGGTAACCTAATCACACTGTTTACTTAACCACTGCACCATATACAAGGATAAAGTAAACTTCTTTGCTGATTCTGTGTTTGAGCAACATCACAAATCAGCAATACAAAGCTGATCTGACAGAATCCCACAAAGAAAGTGAGCACATTGAATGGAGGAAAGAATCTGGATGTTTACTTTACAGCTGTTTTCAGAGTTACACATTTTCCTCCAAGCTTCTCTGGAGCCAGAAGCAATATGTGACACTATTGTACTGCTTGTGTGTCATAAAAACAAATGTGTTTGTGCCCTGTAAAAGCTAGGCTATTTATTTAAAGAGAGTTACTGTTCTTAAGTAGATCAGGGGGCAACAAAACCCAAAAAGAAGGAAAACCGAAAGCTCTTGATTTGGGCTGTCTCAAACCACTAATGTGAAAGAAAACCCCCAAACCTATAAATGCCTATAAAATAAATATCTAATCAAAGTTTTAAGATAGCCCTTTATTTCACCCCTAGGGTTTCACCAGAGGATACAGGTAATAGAATTAACTGTCTTCAGTTACCCAATTATTTCTTCTTCCATAGGAGTATTTCTTTTTCATTTTAAGGAAGAATACATTAATAGCATTGCAAAAAGCTGCTTTAATTCTTACCCAACTGGAAGCCTGTCAGAAAGACTATTCTAGCTATACCTTTGTGAAGAACAGAAGCTGGAAGCGCTATCAGGCTTCGAACAAAAAGACCAGCCTATGATCCCTACAGTCACGTTTCATCAGGGTTTTATTATCCCTTACTACTCCAACTTGGTTAAGCAAAACCTATGTGGGAGGCATCAGAAGAGACAAGAAGCAGAACAATGAGGTTATGATGTGTCTGGAACTGTGCAACATGTATGACTATGAACATTTGCTGTGCATTAGGGAGGAAAGAGCTCTCGTGAAACAGCAATGCCTGCATTGTCCTTGAGCAAAGACACAGAAACCAACCAACCAAGACAAGAATTGGCCCAGACGACAACCAAAAAAGTCTACTGAGCTAAAGTGTAAAGACATTTGAAATACTGTGGAGAATCATTTTGATCAGCTAGATAACACCACATGAAAACCAAAAAAAGTGAAACCCCACCCTGTTCAAAGAACACTGCCTCATTGTAGACTGCTACAGTTTAGTCAAATCTCTGGTTAGTAACAAGCAGATCAAGCATAAATTAATGCTTTCAAATTTCTCCAGCAGTCTCATGCATGAGCTAATTGAGTTCAAAACCTTTGTCCCAGTTTTGGCACAGATACAGGATGGTTTGAGGCCTTAAGACAGGCAAGAGCATCTTCACGAGGGATGACAACACGGAAGACCACCAGGATGGCAGATTCATCTGAAATTCGTCTCCTGGTATGAGCGAACCATGAGAATATTTCTGTTATCAAACAGTCATTTCACATCAACTTAAATGACCTGACCCTGTAACTCACACAAGCAATCCCATTGAAATCCAACTGTAAAAAACCTGCAAACTGTTGCTAGAGCATCAACCATATGAAACCATCATGCTGTATTAAATAGCAAAATGGGGGAAGTTACAGAGTAAGAGGAACTCAAGAAAAAAGTAAATACTGTACAAGTAAACCACAGCAAACAATGGAAATACTACAAAGATATGAAGAATAGAGAACAGAAAGCAATGAAACACCATCTAATGAGTCTTTTTGGACAGTGATCAAAACCCAATGTATTTACCTCTCAAATTTTGTGTATTAAAAAACCTGTACAAGGCATTCAGTAGTTTACCAAGTTTTTCAGCTTTTTGTCATATAAACTATGACTTGCCTTCTAGAAACCAAGTAAGCACCATATTGTTTCATATACACTATACCATTATTTTATACATACCGCAATTTATTATACTGTAAAAAAAGGCATCACAATAGGTTTTAACAAAGATTAAATAAAATAATGAGAGTGATCAAGCGTTAAAACCCACGCAAGCTGACATCTGACTATTGGCTTGTTGTCATTTCAGAGCTTCTCTACTGAGGTTAAAATGGTGTCAGAAATATTTGATACAAAAGGAAGGATGAAAGTAACTAAGCCGTATCTGGAGCACCCTTTTGTCAGCAGTAACTTGCAAAAACAAGACAGTAGTAGGACTTAGATGATGATTTGACAGGCATATGTTTACAATTCAGCTGCACTATAAAGGACAGCAGATGTACAGATAAAATTGTGTGTAAGGGCAGAAACCAACTACTAACTCGTGTGTGTGTGTGTCTGTATTTATACCTACATAGATATGTGCCTAACATTGTTTCTGTAAAATATCTTTTTCTGAAAGTGCTTCAAGGGCCCCTGGAGCAAGCACACCACTTGTTTTACCCAGAAATTAAGTTACATCCTTAATTTCTCAGATGACCCTAAAGAACATTTTTATCTGGCAGTTGCCTTACCGTTGCTATTCAGTGTCTTCATAATAACTTCCATTTGTGCAAACTCATAGTTGTAGTCTGGTTCTGAAGAAGCTTCACTAGCTGCATCCAGATCATGTTCTCCTAATGAAGTTTCTCTCTCAAGGTCTTTCAACCAATCTCGTCGTTTCCTCTTTGGTAAATTGATTCTGTATAAAAATTAAAATTCAGTTTCTAAAAAGTTTATGCAGAACAGTGGAACTAAAAAAAAAGGGTGAATGTAAAAGGCTGGAATGTAAATATCAACTTAAATATCAAGTATTACCTAAAAAAGTGGTTGTTTCCCCATAATATTCTATCACCATGCCATAACTGGGTGATAGAGCATACCAGTGTACCGTTTACACAGGATCTGAAAGAAGAAAATACAACTTCAGTGGAAGTCTAAAAATAACAGGTTGAAAAGTAACAAGATCTACTACTTATCCCATCTTCTGACAGGGATTTGTATCATACGACACACAAATCTCCTAGGTTCTCATTAAAGAATCAACGGGAACGTTACCGGTCTGACTTCTATTGTCAGAATTGAACACAAAGCACCTTGCCCCTCCAGGTTTGGCTGATAGAAAGCTTCAGCAAAAAATACAGACAAGGTTGCTTTTAGTTGCAGAGTTTTCTTTAAGTGCCCATTTCTCAAACCGGGTCACTGCCTGCTGCTTATAAATACTCTGTAAACTTGGTTGCATGCAAATCCAACTGATAAAGCTCTCCAAGATACAAGTTAGTCAACACACTGTTGTAAAATATATTGTTAACATACTCAGCATTCAAGCATAAGAAAAGATCCTTGGATCCAAGTTTCATTCTTTCAACAAATGGAGCCTCTATTATTAACAAAGGACTACTTTTGTGAACATCTGGTACATCACTACATATTTGCATTTAGGGTTTTTTTGTATTGCATTCTATCCCAAATGGGAAAAATGGAGCTGTTGAACTTTTGCATATATGAGTCACAAAGAAGAACATTTTATCTGAAAGGGAAAAAAAGGAAAACAAAAAAAAAAAGCCTTTTCAGATGCAATGTTCTGTATTCAACTATCTGTTTCAAGTAAGTCAACAAAAACATGCAAGCATGCCATTTAAAACCAGATTTTTCTTTTTTTTTTTGTTCAATGAAATTCTAGTAATTGAATTTCTGTTGACACTAGTATCTTGAGAACAGCTACTTTAGCACTGCAGATCAGGCAGAAGTAAAAATAAATATGTTTTTTCCACTGACACTTGCTCTTGCAAGTAAAAATTACTGATTTCTAGTACTACAGTAATTATCACAAGTCTGAATCTCATCTGTTTGAAATTTTGTACTGCAGGCTGTGGAAGAAAAGTACAAATGTTAAGAGGTATTTTACTGAAGGCAGAATGAGAGAGATTGTATTTTTTAAAAGGTGCCTCTCAAACATTTCTTATTCTTCTATTGAAGAATAGAAACATTCAGATTTCAGTCTAGCAGCATGACCTTTAGCTAGAACAAAGGTTCTGCTTGTCACACACTGTTGAAGCGACAAAGATGTTTATGATTCTATGCAAGAAGCTGCAGTGCTCCCAAAATGAAAAATAATTCAAATATGGTAGTGGAAACCAAAGGAGAAATGTGACTTCACATTACATATTTACTAGACACAACAGTGATTAAAAATTTCAAAAAGTATTTTCAAGATCTTCAGATATTTAAAACACCTTTTTCTCATAAAATAGTGAGCTTTACAGTAGGAACTACTCACGAGGCACAATTTATCTTCCCCCACCGAGACATACCCTACACCCCATCACATGGGTCAGGATTGCCAGCAGTGACCCGTTACCACCCAAGACACAGACAAGCAATGGTCCCTCATTCCTACTGAATCTCTTCTTGCAATGATTTATGCTGAGCCAAACCACTGACAGCCTCTTATGATGCTGAGTAGGTGTGTACACATGTGAGAAAATTGTAGTTTTATCACTGAGTTTCACTTCTAAGTACCTAAATTATCTATATTGAAGCTACTCATTGATCAGAACATAAGATACTGATGTCTATGTAAAATAAAGATGCACAAAAGTTGCCTTCTGTAAAGAAAAAAGCAAACAGTTTACTGGAAAGTACTGCTGATCTTCCTTACCTTGCATTTTCTTTTGGTGTGAGTGTAACTTCTCCATCTAAAGCAATATCAATCTCACAGTGTTCTGGTTGGATTCCTATACCAAAGAGCTGTATATCCTGAGAGGTATCTGCACCAACTCTCGTGTGATCCTAGAAAATAAGCTGTTACTAAGAGACAAGCAAACTATCACTGTTTATATAACTAAGAAAATATTAGTTAAAGCACAGACTGTACAATGTACTTGCTCTCCTTTGATAAGCACTTCTATAGAGTAGAAACGGTGCCACAGCAGACTGGAAGACTATGAAGGTCACACATGGACTGTTCTTCTCCATGTAGTTTTAGGTAATACAAAATAAAGCGGTTGACACGCAAATTCTGATTTTAAAATATTCTCAGACTATACTTGCAAGAGCAAGCAAAAAATTAAAACAGTGAAGAAAACCAGCCATGTCATATATATATATATCTAGCAGAGGAAAACAAGGATAGTAGAACAAGGTGCACAAAATAGGCTGCTTTTCAGAAAACAGCTATCTATATAGCAACTCAACTGAACAGACTAATCTCTACATAATTTCAAGTCATACTGTAAATTCTGCTGAAATATTTCGTTGTTGTTAGAGCAGCTGTGATTTACTTGCTACTGTTCAAATACAGAAGCCCTATCTCAGTCACTAAAGCACAAAAGTAACTATAAAAACAGACAGGATAGTCTTTCATAACTTATTGACAGGGAGCTCACATTTCCTTGCAAGCTTAATAGTTTTGTATTTGACACTATTTCACTCTGACATGAGACTATGCTAAACAGAATGGTACAAAATCTAGCAGCACTAGGAAAATACATTTCTGTAAATTTTTCACAGTGTGCTTTCCCCCCCCCCTTTTGTCTTTTTCTTAAGCCTTTCTATCATTGAAGATTATGCTTACTTTTACTGGTTGCTATTAAGCATCATCTCCTCCTAATTTAAAGCAATTCAAAGCTATTCTCAATTCACTAACAAAAAGAAGCTTTTAACACAAGGCTCTCCTTTCCAATTCAGTCCAAAAAAGCAGCTCTATTCACATCCTGTGTGGAAACGCTAGAATTTACCTCCACACTGGCACACACTGAGCACTTCTCCCAGTGCTGCCGAACGGGAGATTCATTAGGGAAACAATGAAGCTGAAGTGCAAAGGGAAAACAAACCCTGAACAGTAGGAGGCAGCCTATCCTATTTTGCTGCAACTGGTCTTAAACATACAAAAATACAGTCTGAATAACAAATTGAGCCAGAATTTCAAACAATACACAAGTGTCCTTTCATTCTGTGTAAACATCCTATTCACATTCTTACCTTTAAATAGTAAACCAAAAGTTCATTGAGTGCGGGGTCTGCATTCAGGTTCACCAGGTAACACTTATCATCCCCAACCTTGATACCTGAAGACTCAAGGGAAATTCCCATGCTCTCTAGCTGTCTTTGTCTCTCCTGCAAACACAAAAATAGGTTAATTTTGCCTGTAGAGACAAATACAGGAAGTAAATGAAAGCACAGCATCTGAAGCTGAAGATGTGCTGAGCATGCCTTCTGTTACACTGCTGGCAGAAAAAGAACTTAAGGATTTGTCAAGTACCATGTTTAATAGATTTTATCAGAGCTACTCATAGGTAACACAATGTGGCTTTAAACCAGTATGTTAGTTAAAAACTAATCTCAGTTGCAATTACATCAAAGTTAATTATAGTCACAGATAATTTAGAAAATAGCATGCCACAGTTGAGGTTTATTCTTTTGCAGTATAATTTTTAATTCCGCTAAAGTACCTACTTGATTACACGTCTTTTGCTTTGCTACAGTTTGGGGGCTGGGGTTTTTTATTTGGCTGGTTGAGTTTGGTTTGATTGTTCCCCCTGCCTTTTTGTTTGTTTGTTTGTTTTCTTTTTTTTTTAAATTATAACAGTGGTTGCACCAAAGCTTTTGGAACATTAGGACTAGAAAGGGAAACCAACATCACTTTTTATCCAAACTACAGACAGAGGAAATGATGGAAAAAGCACACTGGAATCCAGAAGTCTTATTTTCAGTACAATAACAATAAACATTAGTGAATACATGTACCCATTTCCCTTCTCTGGTTAAGAAGTCATTAGAAGCAAAAAGCAACAAACACTGGCTAAATCTCTGATTCTTCTGTAAGTCTTGATTTTCTTAGTTACTTAAAGGGAAACACATTTACGATCCCCCTGTGGCATTTTAAAAAAATGATCTGCCCAAACGTATTTTGATGTTTTATTTTAAAATCAAATATTTAGCTTTTACTAATGAGGTTGCGAGACAGCTACACTTAATTCTTATGAAATTTAGACTTTAAACAGGCAAACAAAAACAACCCAAACCCCAAAACACAGAAACTAGGGGAAAAGACAGAAATCAAGAGGAGTTTTAAATAGCTGGTGGGGAAGACAACACAGTCAACTAAAGCATATTAAGTTCAGCTGACTTGTACTACATAAGCATCTGGCCTTTCCTCCTCAAAATTTCTGATATACCTGTGCAATTTCTTCAGTTTTCCTTAGCTTTTCTTCCCAGGTGACTGTTAGCTCTTTTATTAGTTTTTCAGATTCTTCCAATTTTTCCTTCAGTTCTGGTGCTTTCATGGCCTAAAAGACAGAAATTTGCAAAACCCTTCAGCTGTTCTTCCCACTGCAACATCTGCTTGCCCAAGGGAACTGAGCACAGCAACATAATATGAAGTGCAACAAGGACAGATTTCAACTGTACTGCCCAGTTTTTCATGGCAGAAGATGAAGAAATACATCACTTGCAAAGGAAGAGAATAGAATCCACATATGAGTTCTGAACGAAAAGCGGTGAAGATTGACATAGCTCCAGAGGCTGATGGAACCAACAAAACCTCTGGCCCTGGCCTCTGAAGCTTCAGTGTCTGTATAAAAATATCTGAATAACTTAAAAAATTTAAGTCTCAACTCTCTGAAATTCAACTGCAAAGATTTTCTTTCAAAAGTAGTATCACCTACAAATTCCTCTCAAGATTTGGCCTTCCATTCTAACTTGGTTTTGTAACTGTTCCTGGAGTTGCATTAAAGCTTTCAGACTGATCCTGGTGATTACCTTCAAAGGAAGGCATGCTCTGGAGCTAACACAGGCTTCTCATTTCACAGTAGAAAACAAAAGCAGAGGGCTTAAATACCTCCGGTGCCAAGTAAGAATTCAAGAGGCTGGCCTACAACTCCATATAACAGTTTTTAATAGAAGATGTAAAAGAAGAAACTTTTAAAAAAGACTAGCAAAACTTTGGATGCCTTCCTACCGATTTTGTTCAGCCACAGCCCATCAACGTCATTGACGTTGGGACAGGAACTGTGTTTTATTTACAAAAAAAGTTAGTGACTCCTTTTTCTTAAAGCACGTGTTCCCATTTCAGCCTGTAAGGATCTGTTCATACATGGCACATATGCAAATTTACCCGCAGACACACTTCTGCTCTTTTTCCACCAGTATTTTGTGCCTGAAAAGATAAAAAATATTTTCCTACAGTGCAGTGTCTAGTTTATCCAGATATCACCAAGTAAACTATCCTACTCTGATACTTTACTCTTGAATTAGAACTATAAATCTAAGATAGGCAGCAATCACAGTGTTAACTGTTAATGCAGTAAAGTCAATTGCTGATGGCTTTGGTGTTGCAGTTTTGACAAATTTTTAATAGATTTTCACAAATGTCAAGGAGAGAAACGTCACACATATTCTGTGGTCCAATACCAGAGTTACAGTTTTTCACACTTTTCCATTTGGCATCATAAAATACATACTCCACCCATTAAAAAATAAAAAATAATAAAAAAAATACTAGTAAGTCTCTAGAATGAAGTTGTTCTGTAGTTCTCATTTGTTCTGCATCTATCACTGCTTGACATGAAGTTCTTTGTGAAAAGTCTATTCTGGCCACGGTTACCATCAGTACAATGTTGTAATTTAAAAGTTATTAAAAATATGAAAACATTATGTTGGCTTTATCTCAGGAAAAAAAGTTAATTATGTAAAAAAAAAGGAAAAGAAAGAAAAGTGCAAGGCTTCCTTTCCTCATTTAGTAAGAATTAAAAAGAAAGCTACTCTTCCAGATGGAGTTTGACATTTCCTTGGGAAACGTGAGTTATGTTGTACTGTAACTACTGTTACCTCAGCTTGTGAGAGCTGTTCTTTCAGTTTTTCAACTTCTTCACGTAATTCTCTGATGACCCTGGCGTTTGGATCTTCATTCACCACAGCATGATTAACTATCCTTTTGGCTCTGTCTGCGTATCTCAGAGTAGAGAGTGTTTCTTCATAATTGTCTGCTGCTGGACTAATTGTGGCTATCATGGCAGTCTGGCTGTTTCCTCCCAAGTTGTCCTGTAGGGTGCATCCACAGAAAGATGGAGGGTTAAAAATTGTTCTCAGACTACACAATATTTTTTTTACAAAGATACTTAAAATACAAAGCTCACTAATTAGATTCAGAGATACTCTGGATGTAAACTAACCAGTATGACCCATAAACATTTCCAGCCACTTCCACCAGCTTCGATTCCCCTATGACAGAAAATAGCCAAATAGGACTTTACAACAGAATTAACACAAGATACGCTTAGCTGTCCATATTACTTGGAACAGCTTACAGCTATCAGAGCTTCTTAGCTCACCTCTCTAACAAGAACAAAGAAAAAAAGATTATAAAGCCCACGTACACAGAGGTTTGCTACGATGATTCTACACAGTATTAAGCTGAAATCTGGCGAACAGGGTGAATGAAAAATACTAATTACCTTCAGAAGCCAAGTGAGTACAGAGTCTCTGTAAGGCACAAACTTGTTTTTCCCCTTCCCTGCTGCTTGGTCAGCAAGTGATGATATAACCAATCCCAGTGTTGAAAGTGATCTATAAATGCAACACAGAATAGCTTTAACACACATGCCAAATGCAGATTTAATAAAACACAGAAAAGGGGATTTGCTAAAGAGTTTGATTTATGTTCTGCAGAACTTCACATCCAATTTTTAAAATATCTAAACCATTTAAGCTGGACATGACCACAGGAGATCAGCTAGCCTTCTGCCCTGCTCCAAACAGGGCAACGTTTTTATTAAACCTACATATTTGAAATAATGAAAATACTATACACAGTGTTTCATCTTATCTGGTCTTAAGATCAAGTTCCAGAAAGACTAATTTGAAATATTCATGTATTTAAAATAGTTTGAAAAGCATAAAGCAGATTCCTTCAGTACATGGCCAATTACTGCCTTTGATTAGACATCTACCCTTTCTCAGAGACTAAAAATACTTCTATCTTGGACACTGCCTCATGACACTGTTACGAGTCAGCCTTGGCAGAACAGCAAGAATGCCCTGTCTCTAGAAACAATGTTTTAAGAGTTCTGGCTTAACAACAGACTAAAACTGAACAATTCTCCAGCCATAAGGAGGCATCCTCAACACAAAGCCATCTATAGCCCAGGAGAACCAGCCTGCCTGGCGAACCAGTAACTAATCAGCCATCACACAACAATGGATGAAGAGACTGATTAGGAGATTCCTTGATAAATGGGTTGATTTATTATTAAGGTGGAGCCTCACTAGCTTCTCATGGGGGGAAACAGACCAAACAATCCTTCAGTTACAAAAATGTTGTACAATCATGAAAGAGAAAAGCTCCCAGATTGCTTAGCAGGCAAGCACATCCCAAACACCACTCTAGAATTGTTAAGAAAATACAGATAACTTGTTAATTTTGGTACGTGTACCACTTCTACCAACAAGGGTAACTGTACTAGCAACCTGTGCAAAGGATCTGTGCATTGTGTAATCCAATTGTTACACAACCCTGTGTAAATTTAAGTGACATCGTGGCTCTTGGGGTGAGTATGTTTAAGATAATGAGCCGGTTCAGGAGCCTGAGAACATTAAACAGATGCCTAAAGGGGTTTAAAACAGACAGTGCTGAAGCCCAAGAGCATTCTGGTCCATCAGACTCATGCCCAGCTACTCTTGATAACTACCATGGAAAACTTGAGCAGCATTGCAATTAGTCAAATCTTTAGTTGTACTGTTCCCCTCCATCCTTTCGAGTTTTCTTTTCAAAGAAGTTGTACTATTTTAGTTGACAGGCACAATATTTGTAACACAACCTTACTGCTGCCTGAAACTACCAGTGGTTCAGAAAGAACATTTAGAAAGTGATAAATACACTGCAAAAGAGTATTTCAAGGAATCTGAGGGTAAAGTAACAAGAACCATTACACGTGTCAAAAAAGATGTCCCATACTGTGTATAGCACTAAGTGGTATGAAGATATACAGGCCTGAAAGCAAAATTAAAATAAATTTAAGGAGAGGCCAGGCATCTGATCTCTCTTGAGAGCACTCTATTTTATACATTTGTTCACAGGACAACCTCTGAAAAATTCACAGCAAAAAGAATGGTTAGTTTTAGTTTGTGACCTGAACCAAAGCCTAACAACCTCTGAAAGCTTGCAGGGGCAAGATGGGAGAGGTAGAATTTGTTCTTGCTTCCCATCTCTGGTCTCCACAAGCAGAGATGACAGTGTGCTAAACACGTGAGAACAAACAGTAGGATGCTGTATGCTGCTCCATAGCAACCTCCTACAGCACAACTAAAAAGCACCACCAGCATACTCCAGATGGAGTCCACCTTCAAGGAAAGTGAAGTTAAAAAATCCTCCCTGGCCTACCTTCCTCCAATTCCTCCTTCCCTCTTTACATGAGGGGGAATGTGAAAATCAAAATTAAAAACTGAGGGAGGGGAAAGAAAAGGACAGTCAGAAGGGCGATGAGAAGATCAGGTATCCAAGAAGGCGTGTCACTGAAAGCTATTTCTCAACAGGGCTGCAATACCAATTTGAGTTATGGGCACTGTATTTTAATGAACAGGAAATTATCAGCTGCAGTTTATTAAGACGGGATTAAAAGACATGACAGTATTTCCGCTCCTTATAAATGCTGATTTTATTTTAAGAGTAACTGTAACATCCGCAATAAAAGCCAAACTGGAGTAACTGATGTATTCAGCTTGAGATTTCATAATACAAAGCTGTTTAAAGACTTTTAAGGAAAGAAGTAAAAGAAATGTCTGCCCAACAAACTAATTACAGGACTCGTGGGCCGCTTAGCTCCATGCTAAATGAGGCACCAGAGATCCGTCACTACTTTGATCCTATCTCACACCACCTATATAATGAATCAGCCCCAGCTCGTAGCGCAGGGCCAACTGAGGCAGCTCAGATGCAGCAGAGCAAGCGAGCTGACCTGGTGCAAGAGCAGGGCAAGGTGCAGTTTCTACACACTCCCTGTTCTCCTTGTCCCTCTTCCTCAAGCACGACCAGGCTGCCCTTGCTAAAGGGGGGTGAGGAAGCTTGTACACACTCCTGTCATGGGCCTAAGCGAGGTGGTGCTTCCTCATGCAGTTCTGCTCCTCTCTTCCTAAATGACACCTGTTAAAGCTATTTCTGTGTAATTTACAACCAAATTCTTCAATGAGCAGAACTGACCTTTCTCTTAACACAAACACCCTCTCCAAAACCAGCCTGCAGCGAGACCTGTCCCAACCCATTCCTTCCCTTCTTTTGGCATTCTCAATTTAAAATGACAACAGCTATGATTTCACTAATCAGAGTTAAAATTGCTTACTGCTCACAAAAAGTACGTTTCTTAGCCACTAAGTTACAGCTTGTTTAGTCTGCTTCCTCCTACTATTGTCTTCTAGAAATTCTTTGACTACGCCACAGAGTTGTAAAGTACCTGTGTTTCTATTCTTGGCATGTGAACTCGTACCATCCTGGGGAGGAACAAGCCCACCCAGCTTTACTATGAGGTATGGTAAACCCCCCCAAAACCATCAATAATAAAGAGCAGACACCCAGTGCCTTCAGCAAGGCAACTCTGCATCAGCTCTGAGAAAAAACAGAAGTAATCTTTATTACAACTTTATGAAGCTGTTAACAAAATGACACAACTCTCCATTGTTTCAGTATGTGGGAGACCAATCCATCACCTCCCTTCTGCAACATGCTGTTCCAAGATGGGAGTGTTTATAACAGTTGTGGGTTGGAAGCAGCAGCTACCAGAACCTTAGCCAGGTTTCATGCAGAAAACAAAGAGCAGAAAAACCTGCAGGGAGCAGCTGAACACAGTTCAATGAAAACACTCTGCAGTTTTGGTATGCACAGAGGAGTGTACATTTTCCCTGCCTTGTAAATACAAAACAGGTATGTTATTTCCATGTTCCTCTTTTAGGCAAGGAAACATACTGCAAGCAGCAAAATTATTTATCAGGTAATTTCAGCAGCTCCATCTTTTCTCTCATTAGACATAGTGCATACTACCAGTACAAGTTACTGCTTTTTTATAAAATAATAAAATATTTTTTAAAAAAGACCTGACACAGTAAGGTATATGGCTTAAGTATACTGTATCACACCAGCGAAGATTATTGCCTTTCCCTAATAAGTAAGGTGCATCACACCCAAAAGATATTACACAATACTATCTAAAAAACTAGTCTACTAAAACATGTATAAGAATTTTGAGGCTTCCAGTAAAATACAGGCTTCCTTAAAGCCCCAGGTAACAGCAAAAATCTAACCAAAGACAGCAAGCACAGCACTAAGAAACCTCTTGCCTATCAGTTTCAAAAGATTTCTACTAGATAATGCTTAATTAAATGAACTAAGTAATATAAATTTATACCATATAAAAATTTGATGAACAAACGTACAGCTGTCCACTTCTTTCAAATATCAAAATATCTTTTATAGAAAAGTTTGGTGCTTGCATCTGCTATTGTCAAAGAGGTTTAGCATGGACAAAACAACATTCCATTACTGCAGGAATGCCCTAAAAGTTTAACATTGAGTACACATCCTAATGGGAAAAAAAAAAAAAAGGTATGTATTTGTTTTCTAAAGCTACACTTGCAGCTTATTAATAGCTATTGAAAGAGAGGGCATTTGAACTCTTCCCCAAGAATTAGAAAGAAACATGAATTTTCACCTTTCTTTATGTAAAATACAAATACAGTTTCTAGTAAAACCAATCTGGATTTCACTAGTAACCAGTGGGGTAAGTGCACCATACCTCCCATTGGGCAAAGAGAGCCACATCATTTAGTTTCACAAGGACTACACCAGCATGGCTACCAATCTGATGCATTAAACACAAAGTTGACTAGAAATTAAGCTAGAAAAGTAAGCATGTTAAAACTCTAAAAAGAAGTAATTTAAAATCATTTTGAGTATGAATAGTGTTCAAACACCCTTTGTGCAGTCACTGTTAACTTATAATACCAAAACATTTTGTAACATTTAAAAATTAAACTGAAAAAGGAGTAGCTTTTAATGTTACAGTTAAATGCTTTTTTTCCCAGGAAAATTAGTGTATTTAAGACAGGAGTAATAGTGTGCTAAATTTTTGCTTTTGGGCAATAATACCATAATTACAGTAAAAAAGTGCCTTGAAACTTGTCATTGCTTGAATACAAATGCCCAAGGCAATGCTAAACTTTATTCTGATCTGGTTTTCTTAAACTGTGAGTTGTACTCTTACATATTTTAATACAGGTTGGAACAAAGCCGTTCAACTCTGCAACTCTGCATTCTTCCTTGAGCAGATGATGAGACAAATACATGAGCCTGAGGACAGGGTGTATAAATGAATCACAAAAGGTATATGCTTAATTAAAGAGTGCTGCTGTCACTTTTTCCAGATAAAATTCATATAGCCCTCATCTGAGTCAAGTATGAATTAGGGTCCCTATGCCAATAAAAGGAAACACGTGGTGCTTAGCACAGAGCTGCTGAAAGAACAGTGTCAGGGTTTATCACAGGGCATCTGAAAGCTGTATCAAACTGCTTCTGACGAGGTCTGTCATTTTAACTGACTTACGACAAACACACCACAAGATGAGGCCAGGGAAACAACAGTGATTCTTACAAGATAAGGCTTTGCAACCTCTGTAGGCCAATGTCTTACTTGTTTATGTTGCTGCCTTCCTTCAGACGTTCTCCTGCAGCTCCTGTTTTGGACACTCTCTCACTCCCAGCCAAATCCACCAGGCTGACCTTGCTGACTTTTTCTCCAGAATTCTGCATAGATGGGACATAGGAGAACAACAGTTCAGAAACACTGACACAAAGCGTTAACATGTCTGAGACTGGCACCATAAAACTCTGTTCTTCACAATAATGTGGCTTAAAGTATTAAATTCAAAATATGAGAGAAGAAGGAACTGTCAGAGTTTTTATAGCTCTTTAAGAGCCACTCACGTATTTTATACTATAAGGCTGAAGCACTAATGAACCAGAATCAGCTGTGTGGTAACATCAATAACTTTACCAGCAAAGCAGACCACTAAAATGTATCAACTGCAGCAAAAGTTAAGACCTAAGACAGATTTCATGGTGGCAATACAATCTTAAAACGTGATCCAACTGTTTGCTGTACCTGGTGTGCTTCCTCATCCTTCCACGGTCCTCTCAATCTTACAGTCTTGCCAATATTATTTTGATTACTGGACCCCATGGCATTAAAGGTAGAAGCACAACTAAGCAGATAATTTATGTGTAAGAGGAAGGAAGTAGAATAATTTACCACAACTTCATAAATTAATCAACAGAAATACATACACCAGAATGCAGGTCATAGAGTGTCTGAGTCACTATAATATTGAAGACAGCATGAGAGCGGCTGCTTTCTTCATTCATGTTGGTCGCAGCAACTGTTCGCGATTTGTTTCCCTCTGACATCAGTGACTCAATATCCTACAGCAAAAAGAGTAAAAAAAACAATGCTAGCATAAAAGCAAGTAGTGTGCTTGCTGAACAAAATCCTCATCCAAATTGAAAGGCGTGTACGTGTGGGATAGAGGAAGAAGGGGAGGTAGAAGTAATGAGAAAATTCTCTGCATGTTTTGAGATGTACTGACACAGAGGGTACGTCATTTCAGAGAATGACATTAAATCACATCTCTGTTTCAAGTGCTGTGCTTAAAAGCCCAGCAACTACACCCAACTCACCCTCTCCTTATCTGCTGCTGAAATATGCTGGCAACGTCCCCATTACAGATCGTAATGTTTAATGCCAGTAATCAGGCCACCACAGATCTACTTACTTAGACAAGTGAACATAACGCATCTCTTTACTGAATTGCACTAATGCCATCTTCACTTAATTGGCTCAAAGGGTTACCTCATTTGGAGCCTGTACCTTCCCACAGACATAAACACAAAGACAACTCTGCCAAGTTTGATATATGTGCTTGCTGAGTCTTCCAAAAGTCATCAGACAAAAACTAGGTATGAACACGGTATCCTAAAATTTTAATAAAGAGGGTGTGCTTCCAAAGTATGCAATTCACAATGAAATCTGCAGAAGAAGTTTTTATAACTCTACAATATGCACAGATGCTTCAGAAAAAGAAAAATGCCCATAAAAACCTAAAACAGTTCCCACATAGTACTACACCAAGAATGAATATTTTTTTTTAAACCCCAACATTTTCAAATCAGCTTCCTCATAAAAAGAAAGGCCTACACAATTCATACAACTGCACACTTTAGTTATTCCCACTGTACCTATAGTAGCTCAATGGCTTCTACAATACTGATTTATTTATCATAGAATAGTTTGGGTTGGAAGGAACGTTTAAAGGTCCTCTAGTACAACTCCCCTGCAGTGAGCAGCGACACCTCCCATTTGATCACATCACTCAAAGCCCCATCCAACTTGGCCTTGAATGTCTCGAGGGACAGGACATCTATCAGCTCTCTGGGCAAACTCTTCCAGTGTTTCACCACCCTTCTCTTCTCTCAGCCTTCTCTTCTCCAGGCTCAACAACCCCAGCTCTCTCAGAGTGTCTTCACAGGAGAAGTGCTCTAGCCCTCTGATCATTTTTGTGGCCCTCCTCTGGACCTGATCCAACAGCTCCATGTCTTTTCTGTGCTGAGGGCTCCAGAACTGGACACAGCGCTCCAGGTGAGGTCTCACCAGAGCGCACCACTAAGCTTGGTGTCAAATTTGCTGAGGGTGCACTCAATCCCACTGTCTATGTCAGAGACAGTGGGATCAAGTGAATTTGGATGGTGGTTTGGTAACTCAAATGGACTCGGTGTCACAATTTAAATTGTGATTTACATAAGCCATGTTATAGCTCCTCATGCAGCATACCTGTGCAAAATAAGAGGTTGTATTCAACAACAAAATCAAAGGAATTAAATCTGGAAGACTAACATTCTTACTTGGGAAGCCTCCTGCTTCCTGTGTCATGGAAACTCTGGGTTCTTGGTGCATACTGCATGCACTGAGAATTGCAAAATAAAGCAATACCACTATTATACTTTCAACAAACGTAAAGGCAAATCCAATGCTTTTATATGAAATAAATACTTCTGAAGCATTAGAGAAGATCTCTGCAATTGCTAGAGACCATAAACATGAACCAAAATGTTTGGATAGAAACTAATTTATTTCTTATAAGATTCCCACTGCTGTACATGTGTGTTATTTATAAACTTGCCATTGGTTTAGATTTACCTCGAAGTTTGTAACAGCCAGCTGAGATAGGCCATCTACATATGGTCCCAGCACTTTGTGCTCTCGAACTTTGAGGGACTGCCGACTCCTGTGAAACAAAGTAGACTTTATTCACAATCCACTAGGGTGAACTTTATTAAAAACAAAAATTACAGTATGAAATTATAAGAATCTTCTATATAGTAGAAGTCTTCCAGAATTGTTTCTAACTCAAATTAAAAATAAAGACTCAAATTAATCTAACCAGTTTTAATCTATGAACATAAATTATTTTTAATGCATCCTCCCACCCCAGTGTTTGGGGCTGGAGCAAAACCTGAAATGCCTTATTTGGAAGCAAGACAAAAAAGGAAACCAAAAATGCTCCTCTTCCCCCCAACGATTTGCTAAAGCCTAAGTTCTTCTTACACTTTATTAACATATATCAAGAGACTCTCAAAGCTACCCTTTTAACTGACTTGCATACTTCTTCACCTAGTGCAATTATGTTCAGGAATCAAATTATATACCACACACATATATCAATGTTCAGCCCAAAAAAACCCTATCAAGCTACCTCTTGTCTAGACATCTCCAAGCCAGAGAGCCTAACCAGTATAGTTGTGCAGACAAAACAGAAGAGTGGCATCAACATATTCTGAGGTGTTACCCTTCCACATTCCGAAAGCTCATGCCTAAACCAGGAGAATCAAGTTGTAAATAAGCTTCAAACTTCATCTAGTTGATGAAAATTCTTACTTGAATACAGTCTGGATCATATGGCAAAAACATCTCATAATTTAACCGTACATAGTCTTGCTTTTTGGTATTAAACTACTTCACACTGTATTTGTTTGCATCATTATTATGCTATCCAAATATTAAAACTGATCCATGCCAGTTAGTATCTCATATATAAGTTTTACATGGATATTCTCTTCTTTCTGGTGCTCAGTATCTTATCCTTTCTAAAGAAGTTATATAAACATAAATTCTGAAAAAACCTTCTCAAGGACTTCCAAAAGTGATTTCTCCTTCTATAATTTCAGACAAAAATAAGGAAGGCTGTGGGGGAGAGTGAAGCTACTCACCCTTTTGGGTCAAGCAGATCTCTGACTTTCTCATTGTAGATTTCCATATAGGACACTTCAACTTTAAAAGTATGAGATTCATTTTCTTCCACAGAGATTCTCTGAAATAAAGCACAACAGAGCCGTGGGATCAGACCCAGCTGCTCTGCATTGCCCATCATTGAAAAGGATTTTCCTGAACCTAAAGGAAAAAAAGGAGAAGAGAATGCTTTAGACTGTTGTTTCTGAAGTACTCATTTGTTCATGAAGCACATTTTAATTCTTTTGTTATCCCTCCAGAGGCACACAGTACAACATGAACTGCTATCCCAGACAGATAGCTTGTTCTTTTGACTACAGGGTACAGGTAAACAACAACAAAAAAAGAAATTATCTTAAAGGTTTTTTTTCAGCAAGGCAATTACTTGGGGTCCCTGTGAACACACTCAGAAACGACCAAATAAATCTTTGGTATTACCTACTCCTTTCAGGCTTTGAAAGCAGCCCCAACAGGTAGTAACTAGGAACATACTTAGAGCTGCTTTAAGTACTTTACATTGCCACTGGCTGTACTAAATGTCTGACATTTAACAAAATGACATTTCAAAACACAGTTTTAAAATATTATCTAGTTTAATATTTACGTTTTTTTTTCTTCCTACTTCCCATGTGAACGAAAAGTGTTCTTCCCTTTTATCACAAGAGACTCACCTGTCTGTCCATAGGCAAAAATACAAGCATTATAACCCTGAAAGGCCTTTTCAAGAATTCCTTCTCCAAGGCACTTGAACACCACTTCTTGACCTAGAAAATAATTATTTTTAAAGTTTATTTTAAATTGAACAACAGACGAAAATTTACTGAAAGCAAGAACAGGCTTGCATATTATTATTAATATTGAGTGCATTCAGAAACAGATTATTTTACATACAACCAACAAGTTCAAAACTGTTGTCTGAAACTAGTGTAACAGCTGTCTCTGTGTTTAAGTATATTGCTGTTTTTCTTGTGAAGGGAGCAGTTCTTCAAAAGCTGTCGTAAGTTGAATAACTAGAAAATAACATGGAAAAATAAAACAGGTGTCTACATTTTGTATCGTTTAAGTGTAAATTTTGCAATTTATATACATTCTTTAATCACAAACTATACCAAAGAACAGAACTGCAATGAATCCCATGAATGAATTAGGTTAATCGAGGTACAAGAAATATAATGCTAGAAATACCAGTAGTTCTCTTGGAAACTAGCCTGAAGTTGAGCTATTATGATTCACCCAATGGCAAAGTAATGCTGGAACCAAGACAGATGCACACTGATGACATTCAGGCAGGAAGTGCATATTTAGGAGGCTGCAAGACTTCAGCTGAGCTGTTGGAGGATATATTCTGGCAAATCCATAGCTTGAAACATCAGCTGCTGGATTTCCTGGTCTGAAAATTGTCTCCCTGTGAAAGGCATATTTTAGATGCACTTCAATCTTACAGATGGAGAAGACGAAAACAGGCCATAGTGGTTGGGTTTTTTTAATAAGAAAAAACAGAACTTGAACACCACAAAGCATGCCAATGGATTGTCTGCTATGAGTTCTGATCAGAGAATTGCACCAGATGTATGTATGCTCAAAACAAGCAAAACTGAGCAAAGGATAGTACTTATACACCTTCTGGTGTTTGCTTTTAAGCTGCCTGGTGACTTTCTGAACAGTTATGATCAGCTGTATCTCTCATTTGATAAGTTAAGTTTCAGCAGTTGTCAGTTACAATAAATTATTTCATACAGTGGAGGCAACAGTGACTTCCATAGCTCTCAAAGTGGAACATACTGACATGAAAAAATATCTAGCTATACATTGTATGAGAATATTTATACTTTATGATCCTTGACTAACTGGTAGTCCAGAAAATTCCCACAGAATGACCTGTGGAATGATTTACAAACGTGTAATCAGGACTAAAAAGCACTACATTACTTTTATTTTCCTGTAGCTTTAACCTAATTTCTCTTCTGCTGTAAAGGAAAAAATAGTGCAGTGATGCCCTATCAAATGGTCTTCGTGTATATTTCCAGGTGCATTTCTAAAATTTCAAAGTGCCACTGCACCTTGGATTAACACAGTTGAGAAATGCTGAATGCAGGAATTAAAACCAGAGAAGAATCTGCTGCACTCTGTCTCCTTGCCCATGCATTCACTTATTTCTCATCTGACTTACAATCATTTGCTCATTTTATATCTATGTTGGAAGCACTGCTCAATAATCTGGAAATAGCTACAGAGAACATTAAACTACTGAAGAAAGAATGAAGAAAATATATCAGCAGAAGATTTTAATAACAACATACAATACACAAAAAATCACTTTCCAAACAGCTCCTGCAGGCACATTTTCAAGTTACCAAATATCAAGGAGGCAGGGAGCTACTTATTATCTTGCCAAATGCAAAATTGAGCAAACATCGAAACTAGTATAATTATTAAGAGAAAAAAGCATATACATGCCACAATGATTGTGACTGGAGAATAAAAGGTCAGAAAAGGAAAAAGCTTCTATTACCAACTTCTCAGCAGCAATAAGACAATAACCTCCCCCAAGTTTCCCAAGAAAAAACAGATATAAAAGTGTTACAAATCCCTGCACAGTCATGATAACCATTATGACCTACAGAATCTCTTACTGCTAAATACCAGGAAAGGAACACAGTTTGAATCTCGTGGGTAAAGCTGGACTTGAATTTATTTTTCTTTTCACAGAAGATTTTCTTTTCAAACTATCAACACTAAAACTGAAAGTCAATCAGACACTGATACAAAATTCTAAAAGAGTGGGTTTATTACAGTTTTTAAGAGCTCAGCAATACCGACACAGACAAGTGGGTCACTGAAGAGAGACGTTTATGGTAACCAGTCAAATTATCATGGGAGAAAATAACAGAAAAGAACGCAAGATATTAAACCTCAGTTATGGTTATTTTAATAATTTGCTAATGCAGGGCCCTGTTGAGGGTAGCAGCCTATCAGCCATGAGATTTTGCTGTTTTTCATTAAAGCAATCTCACTGCTTCCCTCATTAATTTTATTAGTGGGTTTGCAAACCGATTACAAAATCTGTATTATACAGAATAATGTCTATGTGCACTTAAGTCCACTGTCTACACTACTGCAAAACAAAAATGCAGTATTTATTTAGTTAGAAGACTTCCCCTACACCAACCTTTATTGCCTTTAAGATAGATTTGCAACCTTCCAGCTGGCTAAGAACATACAGCCTCTTACAGAGACCACTGAAGGCCAGGCACTGAAACAACCTCTCCCATCTTTTGCTCAGAACATGTGCAAGCCTTAGGTGACTGACACACGTGCAGTCAGTCAAGCTGGGGAGAGCACACCCAAGGCTGTCAGGGAGCCCAAGGAGAGCACACGAGCTGCCAGTTCTCACAGGTCAGAATCTCTTTCGGCTCATCCCTTTGAGGTACAGGGAGCAGAGTCTGGTGACTTGTTCTTGCAGATCACAGTTTAAATGAAATCATTTACTTTCAGGAGCAAGACTGTTAACCTGCAATCGTGCAGTGAGAAAGATCATCAGACAATGTGGTTGGATGCTCTCTAACTAGTGACAGCCCACGTGGAAGCGCCCCTAACGCTGCAAGGTGGTCACAATGCTCTGCTCATCAAAAATGGTGGATGCCACTCAGTTCTAAAGACATACTGAAAAGCAGTGTCAAGACAATGTGGAAACCTTTTCCACTTTCACCAGACAGCTATACCTGTTTTCATAGCTCCTAGGCATTATCTGCGCATTTTGACAAGCACAACTGCAAGCCTGATGCCAACAGCAGAAAAACCAAGGAGAGATCAAATTAGTCATTCTCAATCTCTCAGAAGGCAATTTCCAGCAGGAGAATGACCCAGTAATTTTTCCATCAGCTCTCAGGACTGAGCATTTTCACAAGTTCAGAACTCCAATGTGCTCTTGACCTTCTTCCATAAACACCTAAACCAGGATAATAAGCACTTCTTTTTTTTGCAAATAACCTACTGAAGATACTTAGGACTTCAGCATTCAAAATGGTACCTGTGACTTATACGAAAGCTGAAGGAAAGCCATCATCCTCTCAGATTTACGCTTTAACATACATGGAGTCCTGTAACTTTCAAATGCCATGCTTGTATTATTACCACGCATCAAGGGCACTTAGTATAGCACTTGAAAGCAAGTAAGTTTTTTTTAATATGTTCTCTCCCTACTGAAATGGCTGGGTATTCCCATGGCAAAAATATAAAAGAATTCAAGGTAGTGAAGTATGGTGGTGCATGTGTCAATAGTGGCTATTAAATTATTAACAAAGCTAAAATATAACATTCACATTATCTACCCACAAAGCTGCATGTGAAAAATCTAAGTTGGAATCTCTGAGCTAGCACGAATTATTTGAACATTTAAATATGGAAAATAGCTAAGATAATAAAAGGTTTCTGAATACAGAAAGATAAATACATACAAAAAACCAGCATAATTTTCAGAATTAGATACTTAAGTATTCTCTCTTGCATTCCCCCGCTCTTTCCCCTTCTATTCCTCCAAATCATCCCATTACGGTTTCTGAGGTGCTGATCAGGAGATCTAATTTGACAGCGTTCCTAGGGAAACCTACACAGAAGAACTCAAGGAACCATTCTGCAAAATGAAGCTATTTACAAATAAAGTTTAAACATTCTCGAGTTTGCTAGACTGGACACAGAAGAGATGAGAAGGAAGAAAAGGGAGGGGTGACAAACAACCACACCATTTCCAACAAAATTTTTTTTCAAGGCAGTTAACAGTCACAGTCTTTCCTAGCCGGTTTAGTGGCAAACACATTCAGGATATACTGTACCAAAAATTATTTTTGTAGTGTCTGGATTTTAGATCTCTAGTACTTCTAGTTCACAACAGCTTGTCAATCTGAAATAGGAAAATTTGTCTCCTATGAGCACAGATTCATTCAGCCAGGTCATGACACATCACTGCTGCTCCTCAAGCCCCTTCCTTACAGGGCAAAACCAGCTAGAACCAAGTAACAACTTGTTATGTACAACAGTGAACAATCAGTCTCTTTATGGCTTGATCTCTAACCCGGAACATTTTAATAAGCAAATCTTGACAGCAATAAATTGCAGTGAGTTTCATTATCTAATAGTTAAAATAAAACTTGATCTATGGGGATCAGAGCTATTTAAATCTCTCCTGCATAATGATTTTATAAGAATTCTCTCTAAAATGGGAATAAAGATGCCTAATGGTTCACCTTAACAAGAATCTAAGAGCACACGAGCTAGCATCATCTAACTGCTACAGCCTAACAGCACTACAGTACTGACAAAGCACTGAGGTATTCAGTTTTCAAAGCCTTAATCCGCTAAAAGGTCTCACACAGCTTCAAATTAGGTGCTGCAATGTCTAGGTTCAAGTGCCTGACCTACAGAGTGCTAAAACCATACTAATTAAGTTTCCCAAAAATGTACAGACCAGGTGTCAGCTGTGTGACAAAAAAATAAATCCTATACACTATGTAAAGTCTCCTCTAACAACAAAAAAGGAACAGTACAACAGGGATAGTTTTCTGCCATATAGCAGGTCAAACAGGTAAGACAGAACTACACACAGGCAATCCTGTCTGCTTGAAATCCACAACTTAGAGGGCAGAAGTGTGCAGTTCTTTAAGCCAATTGCCTGGTTTGTTTCCTTGAAAACAGCTGCTAAAACATCAGCAGTCAGCATATATATTTCTCATATAAAACTAAAAGTCCGAAGTCAGGTGTTTGGCCTCCGAGGACAATGCAGCCTGCAGAAACATGGATCTGAGATTTCAGGTCAAATGTGCCACAGGCAGTCTAAAAAAGATACACAGCCAAATCAACACAGCATGTGGTCCGTGGAATGGACTCGCCCAAGTGATACAATGGTTTATACCATCTCCTGAATCATTACCAAACTAAAGGGTTTCTTTCCTTCCTTTTCAAGATCCACTTCACTGCTAACTTCAATAGGCTCTTAACTGTTGTCTAGGCTTGTGAAAAGAATTCGTTGTTCTCACATCTGAGAACTTCTCGGTGTCCTATATTTCACCCAAATGCAGAGCTGTTATTTGTCTCTGTAAGCTTCTCAAGGCAAGCAGGTGTCTCCTTATCCATGAACTGACTCTTGTCCAATTGAAGTCAAGAAACAAATGGTAATAAGCTATTCTTTGCACTGTCAAAACACCTCTTCTACCAGGCAAAACTCACCCCTTTTCCAGATCAAGGCAAACTCATTCTGTTCTATAACCACATTGCCCTCCCTTCTAAAAAGCATATTTCATTGACCTATATTTGGGGTTTTTGGTTGTTTTGGGTTTGTTGTTTGGTGTTTTTTTTTCCTCATATACTTGCCAAATACCCAACTATGTCTTTCAGAATTTATTAATCAGAAAAAAAGGCTCAGGTGCTAACTTGGTGATCAGCACAAACCTGGAGGTTTGTAAGTGTTCCTGGCTTGGAACAATGCAGCCATAATTGGTTTGGAGACACACAGCCTCAGTGTTAGGAGTAATCCTCTACCTACTAATTAGTTGGATTAAAAACAAAAACAAAAAAACATTTGAACATAAACACTTCATTTTCAGTCTTAAGAGCAATTCAGAGGGGGTTCTGCATCTTGCAACCTCTAAGCCAGGTTATCAAGTTTAAGAGCCTCCATCTCTTGCAGAATCTGAAACCAAAGCACCACCTCCACAAAGGTCTTGTTAAAGAGTTTACTCCTCTTCCATGCTCTGAACTCCCTGCTGTCTTTCTCAGAGTTACAGTCCTGCAAGGACAGCTACAAAGATGTCCTCTCTACATGTTTTTCCTCACATGAAGGTAATCTTCATTACTTAGTGTACACTTATATTAGTGTTATTGATGGATCATTTTAGAATTTAGAACCCAATTTCCACTTCAGTGGAAAAAAATGCTACAAAAAGAATTCTGCTACCAACAGCCCACTTCTGCACCATGATCCTTAAAAATAATTTTTTTTTAAAAAGGATAGTTTAGTGCTTTGTGCATACAGTGTTATTGAAATATAAGTTCAAACCTAAATACCCAGCAACAACCCTCATGTTTTCAAATACTAGAATGAGAAGGTACTTTCAAAATCTCTTGTGCTACCCAAATACCACATGTGACAGATTTAACAATTCAGTAATAACGATGCATTTCCAGGAAAGCACAAACTTTGGTTTTGGTAACATTAAAAAAAAATAAGAACATGGAAGGATTATTCACATGAATCAACACAGAACTCAGACGTATGTTTTCTGTGGTGCACACCACTCTGCGGGTTTTCTGATGTCCCATGTGTCAGTTGACAAAATCTTTAATATAGTATGATATAGACATGAATAGATCTACTCAATCTAATGCAAGATGGGCATATCTTGGTTTTGCACAGAGAGTGATGACTGACAGGGTAGCCCAGTACTTGAGAATCTCGTTAAACCTTTCACTGTTGTACCTTCCGCTGTACTTCTGTGATGCAGATAAAAGTGTTTTTCAAGTAATTAAATTTGTCTCACATACCTTTTTCATGTAAAAAATGTTACTTACATTTGAAGTTCACATATTTCTTATATTTAAAAGCACTCTGGTCTTAGCTTTCAAGCTTTAGATGGGTTTCCCTTTAATTGTGCAACTAATCACTACTATTGCCAATGACATTAAACTTATGCAACAACATAAAGTTACTTTGGGCAGGGAGTATTTAATATACCTGTCTAGCTTCTAGATAAGCACCCCCTCTTTAGTTCAGTGTCTAACCAAGAAATAAGAGTTTAGCTCAAAAAATCAGCCTGCCCAGTGGCTTGTTAAGCTTGTCAATTCCAAAACAGTCTCTGGCCATAGACAACATGTAAGGATCCTACAACAATGGGAGTATATCCCACAGGGCTAAGGAATTATTAAAAACCCCAATCAAAATCAATTCTCATATTCTTTTTTTCTTTAGTACAGTAATTTAGGCCAAGCTGTGAAAAAGACATTGAGCACCTTAATACTACAAATAGATTAAAAACTGAAATCTTGCCATTTCAGTATTCGGTTTGTTGGCTCTAAAAGTGTAGTACAGGATAGTCTCAGTTTATGCACAAGCAAGTGAACAATCCAACAAGCCAGTAACTTAGGCCTGAAACAGGTTCTTTTTTGGGTTTTTTTTTTGGGTTTCAATATTATTTGTTTATTTTGTTTTGTTGGTTTTGCTGGGTTTTTTTAGCTTTTATTTTATATTCTGCCAAGTGCATTATGTTCTAGAACAAGAGGGCTGGAAATCACAGTTAACTTTGAGATGATAATAGAAAAAAATCAGCAAAAGCATTGGTTTTTATATGCAAGTCTTGAAGCTCACATTCTTATCATATTTCTGAATATAAAAAACAAACAAACCAAACCAAAACAAAAAGACACCCTATTTTGTTGTTTGGGTTTTTTTCCCCAGGCAGGAACATGATCTGGAACAGGAAAAAAAAAAAACCCATACAGCTTTCTGGTCACTAAGAAAATACAAGAGATGTGAGCAGCAGCTTTCTAGAGCCCAGTCCAACCAGAAGCTGATCTACATACAGACAATAAAACTTCAGTTCTCAGATAAAAAGAATTCAAGGATAACTTCTAAAAGAGACTAGAGAAATCTAGTTTTGACTCAAAAATAAATAGACCTAGAACCCCACTGAATTCATCTGGAGATAGGCTAAATGAAGAGAGAAACAAGTTTATCTGGTTAGGGGTGTTCCTCTGGTTTTCCTCTTCTCTACAAGTACCATGGTATACCCACTAGGTATAACTTCCACCCACACAGTCAAGGCACATGGGGCCAAGACCTGGGTGCCTACCACCACCCCTTCCCTTTAAAAGGGAACAGAGTTGACTAGGCACAAATGAAGGTGCTGTGTGCTCCAAGGGCTCTACCAGCCAGAACTGTAAATACTGTGCAGAGCACTTGTTCAGGTCAAGGGCAGTCACAGAACTTTTCCTGAAAAAAACCTATTTTTGCCCAGGCAAGTAAGAAATACAGCAGAATCTATTATTACATGCAATCCCTTAGATTTGGGATTTGATAACAGGAGCTACAGCAGTCACGAGATGTATTTTAACACAAGTACATGACAGTTCATTTATTAGACCACTGATCTCAAGCTTTGAGCTAATTAACCCTATTAACTTTCAAGATTTCTTATGGGTCACAAAACTGCATAACATAAATATATAAATAAATATAAATATAAATATCTAAACTGAATGCCTTGGAAGTCCTCTTACAAAGTATGAATATGCTAATACACAAATCCAGTTATGAGAAAACTAACTACTAGGATTACAATCTTGCCTGGATTATCCAGCTTTTGTGAGAAAGGAGTCACAAAACTCAAATTTTGTTTTAAGTGACAGAAACAATCCTCACAAAAGGCTCTCCTAGGGGATTAAAAAAAGAACACTGTAGCTTAGATGTAAAACTATCCCTTCTGAAGAGTGTATCGGGCACCTTAAAGCTTGCATTTCTTCTGAACTGAGGAGCTAGCACTCAGATGATTCAACCGCTGCAAAAATGAGAAGTCTGCTTCTGTGAAGAAGTCACTTGAGTATCACAGTACAAAATGCAAAAAAAACCTCCACAAAACAGAAGCCTGAGCTCTCATATGTTCTCCAACTATTTACACTGCCAAATATATGGAAAAAAGTTTACCTGCGTATTTTGTGGTGTTTGATTCATCCATGGACCAGAAGCAGTGATCGAAGGCAAACACCTGCAGAAGCACATAAAAAGACAGATTAGGAACTCTGGCTACAAGACATTTCTCTTAAAGCAGTACAAATCAATGACTGTTTAATTGCAGTTGGGCTCTACTGTTTCTAGGGATCCTAAATCAGAACTTACTGTAAAAAGGCTTCATCAGCAGGAATACTTCTGGAACATCTTGAGAGCTGCAGAACTGCAATAATACTTTTCTATCTATACTATACATGATACAAAATACTGCTTACTGTATCCCATAATACAGACTTCAAAACACAGCCAAAACCAAACAATTAGTTCCACTCTTCTCCAAGCACTAATGCTGACAAATGTTTCTGCCAAGAGTAATGAAACCGCACTGAAAGGACTCAATATACAAAACTTGGCAAGACGACTTATCTAGCAGACATCAATACAAGACACACAAGTTTTAGCTTGGGTTGGACTTCTGATGCTCAAAGAAGAGCATTACTATTTACAACCTTGAGGAGCAAATAAATAGTGTATGATTACGTGCCTGAACTAAGAGCACAGTACTGGATCTCAGCAGATGAATCTGAAAAACTACAAATACAAAATGTAGCTCCATTAGACAAACGAGCTATCAGAGCCTGCTCTAATAAAAAAACCTTTATATCACTTCAGTCAAGAATTCCAGCTGGATATGAAATTCAATATTGCGCTCAGTGGGTTTGTGAACCTGGAACAGTGTCCTGTAAAACCACTTAACACATTAGAATTTGATCCAAGTTTTTTTTTCTGCACATCTGAGTACACCACAGTATAGACATTTAACACAGCTGTTTTGACAGCTTTATAGAGCTACAAACAGACCTTAAGCTGCAGCGTATTTCCCACATTTTACCATGGTAAACTGACTGTGGATGAACGAATGATACAGACTATTGATTTTCTTATTTTGGGATCCTAAGAGATGGGGGAAAAACCCAAACAACCTTCTTTACTAAAACTTTGGGCCAAGATTTTCTTTGCCTTGCCTTCCAACAGCTGATCTCCTTAGTGAGACAAACCATGCAGCTCAACGTAGAGCAAGAGACACAGGCTCTATAACCAGAATCAACTAATCCCCTGTGAGACAAACCTTGGAGTGAGGTAGATGGACCATTTTCTTTTGGCTTTTGGGGATACAGAATATCTGGGATTTCCTGCTATTGCAGAATTACTATGCGATCTAATCTATAGATATATTGTAACCTAACTCTTCCCAGTATTTCTGTTGCTGCAAACATTTCAGAAGGATAAAACAAGGTAGCACAGTAACCTCACCTCCTTCCCTTCCCCCCACCTTAACCTAAAACACATCAAATGGCCTGCGAGAAGACTCGATACTGAGACAACACTTACTCCACACAAGAGTGAAATGAGTTCTGGAATTCCCTTTTGAAGAGAAAATAAACAAACAAACTAACCCATAATAATAATCTAACAGGGAGGTGTGAGTCACTTAACTGCAGCACAAGTAGAAAGAGACCATTTTGTGAGTCAGGACGTTCCCTGCTGTGACTAAGTCAAAAGTGTAGTTTTGCCAGTGAACTCCAAGCAAAATGTAGCAGTTACTTCTTATCTTCAGACCTCCACATAAGTAGGGGGCATTTTAAATTACTTTTGTGCATTTGTTCACCATGGTTCAAATCTAAGCATAAAGAACTCTGTCATTGAGAAGAACACTCTGACCCTTTCCCTAACTATTACAGTTCAAGAGCTACAGTTCCTCTTCTGACATGCTACTTCCACAACAATTTTTCTCATGGGACTTGGTAACAATACCTAATCTGCTGGTGATCAAACATCAAGCAGTGCAACTACCAAAAAAACCCAGTCATAAGAATCCAAATACATCCATTCCTACCCCTTGGAACTAAGTGTTATCTGCAATGGAGCACACAGCTCAGTTAAAAAGGCTACCCTGCTACACATGGTCATGTGTAATGACTTAAATATCAATACAGCAGTATTATAGGCCAATTTAATCTATTGTGCTATGCATTTTCCCCATGGTTAACGTGGAAAATCACAACAGGATTACTCAATAACTCATAATTTAAACACTGTAATATGGAAAATACATGCTTGCAGCCAAGTGTTTCTTGTAGACAAGTAGTTTTTAAATGATTTTTTTTTTAAAAAGGTAAAAATCAGTCAGAATTATTTTTAAAAGGTCAAAAATGATTATGCACTAGGAATTCTGTCTCATGATTAAGCAAATGCAAATATAGCATTTAGTGTGTTTTCATACTAAACATAAAAAGCCAGGACATGGACTTAGTCTGTTTATAAAATCTGCTCTGGAAAACTGCCAAATCCTTGTAACAGAAGTGACAAGATTTTTTTATTTTTTTTTATTTTTTTTTAAGGTGTCAGGCAAAAGAGTGGGAACTGCTGGGGCATACACCATCTGAAAAATATGTAATCAGCTGCAGTAAAACTCCCTTCTCCAGTAAAACTGGCAGGCAAACGTTTAAAAATTACTTTGATCAGTGATTACAAAACAGCAACCTTGAACATCCACAGAAATAATAGCTTAAGGAAGCACTCAACCGAAGTAATTTTCAGGACAGCTCAGACCTCTGGGAAAACAGATTTCAAATGCAAGAATTAAGAGAGTAGGAAATAATGCATACAAGAACAAGAAACCTCATCCAAATGAGTAAGGCTCTTCTGTATGCACATAGTGAAGCAATATTACAGCGATGTAGGACAGTGTCCTACCTGAAGAGTGACCCTTTTGATCATCTTTTCTGTACAAAGATGACTCACTAGTTTATATTTTCCTGACTTCCACTGCAGGAATAATAGGACATGCAGTCCTAAGAAGGGCACACAAGCATAGCTGGGGTCAAGATACAGAACCCATGCTATGATGAAGAAGAAAATCCCCTTAAGACTCATCTAAGGTGCTCCCTTCCTTCTCCTGTCTTCACTAATTAGACTTCCTTGAATATGAAAAATAGGGGCATTACTTTCAACAGGAATATAAAGAATAATAACTATTTTCTTAATTATTTTTTCTCCTCAAGATCAATGTCCCTGATTAAGGTATTAAAACTCTTGTCAACACAACTATCAAAGAAATCAGAAGTTAAATTGTAACACTAAAGTCTCAGACTCAATGGCCAATACTCAAACTGGGCATTACTGAGCATTAAAAATGCCTTTTTAGCTTTTTGAAGGAAGAAGAGAAGTCTTTACTAACTTCTATTAAAACTGTATCAACCAAGTGTATCAAATATGTTACTGAAACATATTTGAGCAGAGACAGCTATAACATGCAAACAGAACTTTTTAAACTTCAAGCATCCTCTGTCAGCTAGTTTCTGTCTACATTTTGGAACATGTATTCCATTTAGGTGTTTTTACAGCTAAAAGAAAAAAGGCAAGTATTCTTTGTTTGAAACTCAAAGTTTAAAATTGCAACCTTTACCTCCACTAAGAGTTCTTGAACTTTCACTTATTCTTCTAAGCATTTTGAGTAAGTCTCCATCACTACAAGGCCGAGTATTTCTGCTCTCCTACTGCTCTTATGTCAATTCCATAGCCACTGTACCAGGAAGCTTAACGTATTTTCAGAAGGTAAGCAAAATGGGAAAACCATAAAAGACAGGTATACACCTGCTTCACCTCTCTGCACAGGCTGGCATTCAACCACAAGCAGACATAAGCTCACTCAGGTGTTGGCCAGTTCTCAAAACCTGACCTAAAGTTATTCTGGGTTTTTAAATTATAGAGCTAACTAACAAACAAGCCTGAAAACTTTATTTTTGCAAGATTCTGTACCTAATCCTTCATCCTAGCATCACATCACTGTGAGGGTGACAGAGCACTGGAACAGGCTGCCCAGAGAGGTTGTGGAGTCTCCGCTGGAGACATTCAAAACCTGCCTGGACACGTTCCTGTGTGAGCTACTCTCAGGGATCCTGCTCTGGCAGGTGGGGTTGGACTGGATGATCTTTTGAGGTCCCTTCCAACCCCTACCATTCTGGAATTCTGTGACCTAAAAGAGAAAGGGAGATAAAAGGAAGCTGCCAACAACCTGCTGTACTAGGGTAGCAGCTTCTAAACCAAAAATTTAAAGTGGAACTAAGAGACCAACGAATTATTGCCCAGCTCTGTTATTCCAGTGTTTGACACTGCACAGTATTTTCAGTTCAAATGGTATGACCGTTGGACAGCAGTTTAGACATCATTTTAGACATCTAGAAATAGCCAAGTAACAGAGCTATAAGTAATGTAACACAACTCATCAGAACAGAATTTGCACAACTGGAAGTCCATAGCACAAATGTGCATATGAACTTGGGTACGTACCCATTGTGTATTCATGGAAAGAATTTTACTTCACAAACACTACAGCATGGACACATCCAAAGGGGAAATTATGAGAAAAAAAACTGGCCAGGAAGTGCCAAGATCGTAGTACTACTGTATCCACAGTCATCATAAGCATGCACATTACCCTGGACAACAGAATTACATGGGTCTTTTCTAGTGACAGAAAACAATACTCAAAATGTTAATAACTGTTAAAAGTTAAGCAAAAGAGTTCTTTTGGTAACTATAAAGTTACCACAAAGTTTAAGATATGGGGCTTTGATTCAGATTATTTCAGCAAATGTCTACAGTAGTTTAAGACAGCTGTTGGTTACTATTTTGCTAGAGGTTATGGTTTCCACATCAAAACAGTGATGCAGGGCCACATATCCACCATGTCAGAGAAAAATCTGGAGTTTTGTCTCCAATTCACCTGTATCTGTGTCTTAAATTGAGATTGCAGATTTTAAACTGGAAGGGCCATTGTGCCTGACTGCTACACAGCAGTAACTTCTCATAGAATCAGAGAAGACAGCCAAGGGGTATTTACATTTTTAAAAGCTGAAATAATATTCTGCAGAAATTTTTATTAATGCTCCTGATCAGTGGTTTGAAGAAATAATAATTTTAAGTATAATTATGTGAATTACTTACAGGTAATGGGTACCATATCCAATATTAACTGCTTGTCGTGTCAAGCCAAATGACATAATTTGTTTAGGAAAGTGTGTAATTTCACATTCATTATCAGTCACTTTGAAGACTAATCTCCAGTATAGATTAGACAGAGTCTGGGGCTTCCAGCATTTAGCAATGCATTACCCAGACTGAACGTAACACTTAATGTATACTGTCTATGTGTCCATACAATACTGTAAAACCATAGCTAACATGTTTAATACCCATTTCCATGGAAATGGAAAATTATCCATCACAATTTCTATTCCCAGAAGGCCTAAAGAGCACTCTGCTGCACTGGCAGAAGTCACATCAAACTTGGATACAGTTTATTGAAGATCTATACATCAAAGAGAATAATGTGAAATGAAACCTCATTCAGAACTAACTACAGCTTTCTGGTGTAAAATGTACCAGCCACCAGTAACACTAAGGATAACATTATCATTAAAGTGCTGAATGCTACAGTATTTTGCATGTGCCGAGAAGATGTAGTTGACACAGTCCTTGCATCTTTAACATTGCTACCAGCCCTCTGATGATACTGTATTTGTCATCCCAGCAAGACTCCTTCTCTATACCAAGAGATACACAGCATTCCTTGACCTTCCCTTCCCCTGCATTACAAACAACACAGATAATCTTTTCTAGGCAAATTCTAGTGCACTTTGGCCATTTTTACATAAATTAATAATACCTGAATACCATAAATTATTTTTAAAAATTGTTTCTTACTAGATGTATTTTGCCACCTTTAAAAAAATGGTATTTTAACTTTTAAGCAGAATTATATGCAATTAAATGTTTTACACAAAATACTGATCTACTCTTTCAAATGTTTTTATAAATGCATTAAGATCATGGCTTGTCTTGGTCACAGCTTTAACAAGTATGCACCTTGCCTGCACATCAGTTGAATTACAACGTACTCTTCTTGAATTGTGAAGTCTTTAACTTAGAAGTATGAAGAACAGATTTTTATTATGTATTTTACTTTATCAAAGCTGTATAGATCACATATTACAAGAACACTCCTAACACTTCTGCATTGCTCAACATTTTCAAGTAGGGACAAATGAGAAAGAGACAAATTTCTTACCTTAGGTGGTTTTCTAGAAGATTGGCAAAAAAATCAGCAACAATGGTGAGCAGTACGAATACGCCATTCAAACAAAGGGAAGAGAGCAAAGAAAAAACAAAAGAAACAAAGTCAGTGTATGTCACTACTATAATCTGGTTTTTTTTGTATTCCACTATGTATTTAAGAATAATCAGGTCACTAGATACTTGTATGATATACTGCAAATTTTTGATCAGTAATTACTTAACTAGTAATACAGCTCCATGTTAACAAGAAAATGTCAGATCCCTTATAGGTTTAAAAATCTAACAGTACTGAGTTCCAGAAGGAAGACAAGCATCAGTTTTACTTTGTCAGGGAAGTCAAAACAGAGCCCATCTTGTGTGGCAAACAAACTGAGCCTGCAAAGTGGCACACCAAGGTGCCAGGGTGAAGCCCCACTGACTTCAGCAGTGCTACACGTTAGACTAAGGTGAGAACCAAATACATGTTTCTTGTAGAAATTATAGAACTGTGAATAAAAATAAATTTGTGTTTTCCCTAGCTGCAAAAAGCCTACACAGACCCTAGGAAGCAAACACAGAAACACCATTACCCTTCACATGCAACTCCAGTGAGAGATGTCAGAAATAAAGCAGAAACGACAAACCTCCAAACTAAAGACACCAGCTCATAGTACTTCAACTTGTCCTTAAATGCTCTTACGCTTCCTCTGGCAGCCACATGGCCACACAGTAATCTAAATCACTTAATGTATTTTTGGTGGAATTGGTTGCAAGCAAGATCACTGCCCTGTCTCCACGTGCAGCCCTGTGCTAGCTAATGCCAATGCAAGAGAAAAAGTGAAAACACAGTGCAGAATTAGACTGACTTAAGACCACTCACAAAAACTACAACCTTAGGCATATATGTTTACATTATGTATTGAAATAAGCCTGCAGTGATACACAGAAGAAACTTCCACTTGCCCTTCTCACCTAGAAAAAAAAGCATACAGGTGTGGATGAAGAGAAAAAAAAACAAGCAGAAAGGTCTACAGACAAAACAGCACAAGCAGAGAACACAGCAAGGTTTACAAGATAAGATGATGGATGAAAGGTCTCTAACCCAGACACACTACGCAAAATTCAAAGATATCACAAGTCAACAGTCTCAGTGCAGATACACAAGAGACCAAGCTATGCTTTTATCCACCAGACTACATATACTAACTTCACCAAGTCAGAGGGGGTGAAAAAAACCAAAACAACATTTTGAGCAGTCTTCTTAGCAACCCACAATACAGCAGCTCAACAACAACAACAACAACAACAAAAAGCTGAAGAGAAGCAAATCCACAAAGACACCTTACACAATCTTTTCTGCCTACTCTCAGCCCATACCTTAGATGACATGTCTGCCTAGATCAGAAGTTACATAACTGGAACACAGTACCCATAGGATGCAAACATATTTTGCCTCTAAGCTAAACCACTCACTGCAGTTTTATCCTTTCATTAACAGTGCCTACACAGGCTCAGCTCATTGCCAACTCATGTCCAGGTGGCTCAGAACTTGTGCAGAACACACTCTTACCTAGCTGAAAAATACATTTAGCTATAGCTTGAATATTCTTCACTTTAATCAATTTTCAGATGTGATGAAAGTCCAATGTTATCAGCTTGTCTAGCCAAAGTTACAGCACCAGCTCTAAACTTCCAACACCTAAGTGGAAGAGAAGTTCCTATTGAAGGAAGTCATCCTTGTCTTTTTTTGAAAGCTTTTAAATACACCCATGTCTTGAAAATTCCAGAATACATGAGCTTTCCCAGGGAATTCCTGATAGACTGCTGTACAGGTTCAGCAGAAGCCTTAAACAGTTCAATCAAAGAAAAAAAAAAAAAACAAAAAAAAAACACAACAGAAAATATATCAGCTTTGTTTTTCTGAGATCAGACTTGCAGGCCCTAATTGGAAAATATACAGAACAACACTGAAGTAAATAAACAGTTTGACATATTTCTTAAGAAATTTACTTAAACAATGCAAGCCATTATTCTTTAGGAAGCTTCCTCTTGTTTTCCTCTGATGCTTATTTTAGGAAAAGCATAATAGTGGCTTTTTACACCACTCTGGACAGCAGAGCTTCCCAGTTAAAAGCAAGATGTTCATCACTCATCTCTTGGATTTCAAAGCATCAGGAGCTGCAGCTTCCTACTGTATGTCACATCCTACTGCTCCAAAGTCTTCTGCTATTAAGACCAAAGTAGCAGCTCCACAAGTCACCTGCTAGCATCACCAGCACGATCAAGGGCCTCTGGAGTAAGTCAGCTGTATAGGCTTATAGGATAGATTTTTTGAGCTACTTGGAAATTCCAGCTAACCATTATCCTGGTAATGATTCAGATGGAGATATTCCAAAATACTTTCTTCAATCAGAAGACTCAGACTAATAAATAAAGAACTGTTTACAGTTTACCAGAAATCACATCTGTAGCAGCTTAAAGATATGCTATAAAACTTGCATCTCAGTCAATTTCTCACATTTTTTGTTTTGCTTTATGTTTTTAATATGTGCTTCACAGTTTCTTTCCTTTCCCAGAAACTGGCAGCTTTCCATTTCATAAATAATTGGATTTGTCTGAATTTTTACCAAACACTGACCATACAAACGTGGTGATTCAGTGTCACAGCTGGGGCTGGGGTAGACAGACAGCAGATCAGAGGAGATACAACCATTAGAATGTTGATTTCCCGTAGTTTATAATTCCATGTCTAATCATCCATGGTGTTAGTGACAACATGCAGGTATAGCTTTTGAATAACAACAAAATCTCTTATAAAGGGAGAGCTAGTACACCTCAGGAAATTATCAGTTACCTAATCTTGTAGTAATGACAGCGTATTTTGGTTTAACTGATGAAAGGCATCTTCTAGCCACACAATCAGAAGGAAGACTGACTCTTATCCCATACCCAGATCTCAAAACTAAAGTAAATACCGCTGAGAGCCTGAAGAAGATTCTCACAGGTCAGAAGTATGAATTTCAATGACCACTAACTTTCCTGAGCACTGTGTCTGCTAAGATCTACTCCTAGCATCTACTCAGGTCTATTCTTAGAATCTGCTCAGGCTTTATCTTTTTGCAACAGTATTAAGCCTCTCCTGTCCAGCTTGGCTAACACACATTAAGATTGCAGAGTGCACAGCTACCTCAACATTCTTATCCAAATAAAAAAAAACCTGATTTCTAGAGAGCTTTGTGTTGATACAAACTTTTTTTTCCATGTTGCCTCTTGTTAAAACTAAACTCATACTGCACTTCATATTTGCTAAGAGAATTCATTCACAAAACGTCAGTTCTAGTGTTGACAACATTCCCAACTAAATGTCAGTTTTACCAGAAGGAAAAAACAGTTTATACATCAAAAAACTTGAGAGAATTGGATTTTCTCTTTATTCTATAAAATGCAGTTTCATCACTCCACCTTACCTCCAGTCCAGAATGTTCAGCAGAGACAAGATACATACAAAAATGAGAATATTGGTGTAAAACTCTGTACTTCTCATTGAAGGAGACAGAGGAACATGGTATCTTTGAAAAACCCTATGAGAGCAACAGAGCACTAGAACAGGCTGCCCAGAGAGGTTGTGAAGTTGTCTTCTCTGGAGACATTAAAAACCTGTCTGGATATGTTCCTGTCTGATCTACTGTAAGTGATCCTGCTCTAGCAGCAGGGTTGGACTAGATGATCTTCAGAGGTCTCTTCCAACCACAACCCCTCTGTGATTCTGGGACAGATGTTGGATTCTTTGGAATGACACTCACACAGCCTAATTCACCTCCAGTTTGGCTGTGCTAAGAAGCCAAGTAGGCCACAATCGTACCATAATTATTACACATTTTGGAAAGTATTCTGTGGATTCTTTTCCTTTCTCACAAGTTGTTAATGAAGACGAAGCAATCATAACCAGCTATATTAAGTAACCACACACAGTATCCATAGCAGATTATGAATGAACCACATGGCTTTGCAGCTTGCATTTCTAAGTTGACTTCAGCAGGAACCATCATCTAAGTCACTGAGTCTAAAACACCTTTTTGCTCTCATCACATGTACAACCTACAGCAAATTAATGGTACTCACTGTTTACCCAAATATATAATTAAGTGTTTTCATAAAGTGGCTATATAGTCATTAATGTACTCCTCAAGATCACTGGTCAAAAGAACTATTACAAGCAACTACCAGTATACTAGAAAAGGGAGAGAAGTCTTCAAGCTTTAAAATACTAAGTTGAAAAATAGTCTTTCTTTTCTCTGTAAGCATAAAGTTGAGCAATTTGAAAAGACCATTGTAATAGATAAAGTAGGATATTTTACATATATTTTTGAGCTCTCCTTAATAGTACTTGATAGCCAGTGTTTCCAAAATTTGGTTCCCACATATTTGTCACACACAGTGTATTCTGTTGAGAATTCTCCAGTGCTAGAAAATGAATGAGTCCTTTGTACAATTCGACAACCCGTTCCCAGTTAAATCAAGTCCGAACCGGTTATTGAACTTGTTATGCTTTTATGCATATGCAAGGAAGCAGCTTTGTGCTCCTCCCTTCTTTGATTTCAGCATGATCTCTTCTCTCACCGCTGCTCCAGCATCTCTGGAATCTACAGACTAGATGCTCAAAACAAATACTATAGTATTGTTTTTGTTTTGGGGGTTTTTTAATCATTATTTTTATTACTTTGTTTTGTACCTTACAACTCAGGCTGAACACACCCCCAGCAGTGTATGTTTGCCTCACTCAAAGGTAGAGTGCAAGGGAACAAACCAGTGGTAGCACCCTTGTAAGAAGTGCACCTTGGCTTTGCTCCACAGAAGTAACTGCATGGTTTGTTTACCCACAGCTATAAGGTTTTCAGTGTGGCTGCAGCAGAGACAGGGGACACTCAGCATGCCTAACTGTAAACAAGGTAAATTATGTAGAAGTAAAGGGATGATGTTTTGCCTGTCCTCTGCAGTAAGATCACACAGCTTTAGGGCCCTTCGTTGTCTCATGGTTTATCACTGCAGACTGCTACTTGCAGGCTTGATACCAAGCATTTTAAAAAGCATGCCTATATATTATTAATAGACACTGGACTACTTAATGAAAGCACCTATCTAGAAAGAGATCACAGTCTGCCACAGTAACAGTTTCAGATGATCACGTACTGCAAACTACTGGCCATACACCATTTTCTTTACAAAGAACACAGAAAAAGGGCACTTATTTGCCCATTTCCCCCTTCTATTTTCTAAATGCAGGAGAATATAACAGGAAATGTCAGGGGAGATACCCTGAAACAGAAGAGAGTCTCAATTCTGTGTTTGGCTGGGGCACTTCTACTAGGGCTGATTAATGAAGCTGGCATCACAATTCAACACTGGGATTCCTGGAAGAGTTACTTTACATACTGTATAAGCACACATGCATACACAAATATAGACAATTAGGGGTTTTTTATTCTTGCAGGAGGTGGGCAGCACATGCCCTGTATCTATTTAATCCTCCTACCCAGCAAAGGTCTATTCTATAGACAAAATAATCCTTGAAAGAACCACAGAAGAAAAACATTTTAACAAGAAATTTGAGCAAGTGCCTGCATAATAAGGTAGTAGCTGATCACAGTGGGAAACACCACCAGAAACAGATGCATACTGTAAAATTACACTGCTCTCTCAGGCTTTATGGAAATATTGTGTCAAGCAGCTATGCTACTCACTGCAAACCTACTACATGCAAAGAGATAGAAGTCAGACACTGAAATCAGAATGACAAACACTGCAGTGCAAGTTAAACAAGATAGACATTACATTAGCAGAGTGACATCCATGACACAAAAGAAACTCTGAAAAATTACTGGATATTTCACAATAACAGGGTTCCATTCTAAGAACTTCAGTTCACTCACTACAGAAGTGATGAACTACCAAAAAAAAAAAAAAAGACAACACAAATAATGGCCTTGCATTGGTTTCATAAAAGTAAATGAAAGGCATTATATTCCAACATTTACAAGATGGAAAATAGAAACTGACGAGTACCCTGGATCATCACTAGTCCCTAACTTACCTCCACTCTAACTTATGACTGTTTTTACTGCCCAAGGTATTATTATTCCAATGCCAGTAATTTGTTGACATGATATTCAAGTGGTTCTAATCTTTACACAGAAGCCTTAGTGTTCACAGAAAAACAACTTCTGGCAGCCTGAAAAAGGACTGATACCTGTCCTATGTGCAACAGCATGCCACTCTGCAAATAGTAGTTGTCTTAGAACAGAAAGCACCTACAGACAGAAAGATTAATCTATCACTTTGCTGGGAAGTTAACTACCAAAAAAAAAAAAAATCTAACTGCTCTGTCACATAAAATAGGCTTTTTTTTAAAAAAAAAACAAGCCATGTTATCCCTTTTCAGTTAACTTGCTTAGTTCTACCAAAAAGGCAAAAACTAAAATTGTCATTCCACTCTTATAGAAGAGAGCTCTAGCTCAATCCTGACTGCTGAGACCCCATCCAGAACCTACCATGTTACTCTGTTTTCCATAAGTCTTTAATCATACGCATTGAAAGCTTATCCAAGACTCTGAATTTATAATAAAAATCCACTGCAAGTATCAGAAGTACAGCATAACTGCAATCATAAGCATATTAAGCTTAGCCTTATTAACATCCAACTATCTTCAAAGGAATAGAATTCTACCTAATTATTCCTACCAGTAGTAGAGTTCACTAAGTAGTCCTGATCTTTTTGAAAAGTATTCTTTTTCCCTCCTCTTCAATAAAGCTGAATGCAAAAGAATCTAAACAAGGAAATACTAATCAGGTTCAGAGGGCTAAGGAACAGAGGGAGGAGGAAAACGAATACCATCTCAGAACCCAAGATCTGAAGACTAGCCTCACATGAATCACTCTTAGCCTGAATGCAAACAAACTGCTACTGGGGCAAACATAGTATGTTTTTGGAAAGTATGTGGAAACATATGCTAGAAATTGTAATAAAATTACCATGGCATTTATCAAGCACCCATCATTCTTATTCTGTTGCATTTATTACTAGCATTCTTGAGGAAAAAACACCCCAAGCATTAATTGGCATTTCAGTTCTGTGCACTCCATTGAGACTCACACCTAAACAACCAGTCACTTGGGGTAGCTACTCCCAGCTATTAACTACTTCATAAATATCCAACATTAGTGGAAGCCACTCCTTTTCAGGACTACTTCTGCTCCTCAGGAATTCCTTCTGAAATGCTGTCCGTAAGAACTATCAAAACACTAAGCTGCAGTGAAGATATATCCCTTGGGGAGCTCAATGGTATTTGAAAAATATACTGCGATTTTATCACTATATATACAGCATTTATTGCAAGATAGACCACCTTCAAAGGCATGTGAAGTAAATTTCATAAACAAAATAGAAGTTTGTAAATTAAATTTTACTTTCCTAGTTTGCCTGTTCAAAACTTAAGCATTAGAATTTGCTACAAAGATGTAAACAGCAGCTAGCACCTTCATTGACAAGGATCAAGACTGGAGACCTCTAGTCAGTGAAAAGACTATGTGTTGGAAAGAACTAAACTGTAGGTGTTAACTGAGCAACCAGATCTAAACCTTGGCCGTAACACTTTACTTCCCTCAGTAAATGGTAAGAATAATAATATTTAAAAAATACTACTACTACTAAAAAAAAAAAAAAAAAAATCACTGTTTTCGCTGTGAGATAAGCACATCCTTTCTTAGTCAATCAGGACAAGGATATAGTTGAGATGTTTTTGAAGATATGAGTGTAACAGTCCTGACCATGTGTTCAGGCCAGACAACAAACAAGAACCCCCTCAGTCTCACTGTCACATTCCTTTACCACAATACGGAAAATGATCATTCAAATTTCATCTACTTTATGTTACTAATGAGATTTCAAGAGAGATGCTAATAGGGCTTGACACTTCATCCTTTCACACAGCTCTGCAAATGTATGATAGCATTCTTTAAATGTAACTGGAGTATGAAAAAGTTGCCTGAGACTCAGCAAAATTCACAAATTACTGTTTTTGTTTCATCCTAGCATGAATTTTCAGTTAAATTAATATTAAATTAACTAATCAGAAAGGAAATACTCTTATTTTAATTTGTATTTGAAATTAAAACTTTCTACAGGTTTGATGACAATGCACATTAACATACAATTTCCATCACTTCACTGAAAAGACTTTGCAGAAAGTAGTCCATGTCAGTTGGCTACAACACCAGCTGTCTTTGTGACTCTGAGATTACATTACTTGCTTTAACAAACAGTGCTAACAACTGCTACCATTTGCCAGAAACTGGACACTATGCAGAGAAAGATGATGATGATTCATAGGATAAAAGAGCTTTATTGTGTGGAACAACATATCAAGAATGTAAACTTGTATCAACTCTACATAAATAGACAAAGTGAACAAGGTCTCTGGAGTTGTTGCAGGACCAACGTTCAAAAGTGCTGAGGAGACTTTTCTCTTATATGGCCCTCAGACAAGTGAGTTCTCTAGAGATCTCTCCACTGAGCTCGACAAAGCTCATGCAGCATTCCAGTTAGCTGTAATTGATCTATTCTGCCATGAAATGAACAATAAAATTTACTCAAAGGCTAGAAAACTTATTCACAGTGTGTGCTCCAAGTTTATCAGTAAATAGAGAAGAACTGCCAAGGCAGCTAACAATCTTCAGAAAGACATCAAGCACCAAGTTACTGAACCTAGCAAGGAAAAGCACAGCCTGATTTCCAGGATCTGAAAATAGGTAATTTCCAGCAGAGAAGGGTGGCAGCTGCAGAGGCATTCACAAATTTTCCATCTGAGGGTTTCAAAGTTTAGATGCCTTTCTGGCAGACCCCAAAACCATAAATGAGTTACTGGGCTGAATACCTCCTCAGGGAACACATCCTATACAACAGGGGAGGCAAGACCAACAAAATTTAACAGACTACACAGGCTCAGGTGGGTATCTGCTCCACTGTGGACCTACATGGGCTGCGAGGGGACAGCTTGCCTCAGCACTGTGTTCTCCATGGGCTGCAGGGGAATCTCTGCTCTGGCACCTGAACCACCTTCTCCCCCTCCTTCTTCACTGACCTTGGTGCCTGCAGGGTTGTTGCTCTCACATATTGTTACTCCTCTCTGCTGCTGTTCCACAGCAGTGGGGTTTTTTTTCCCTTACTTAAGTTATGTTTCCATAGAATCATTAAGGTCAGAAAGACCTCTAAGATCATCAAGTCCAACTGTTACCCCAAAGCCACCATGTCAACTGCACCATGCCCTGAAGTGCCACATCCACATGTTGTTTTTTTTTTCAAACCTCCAGGGATGGCGACCCAACCACCTCCCCAGGCAGCCCGCCCCAATGCCCAACCACTCCTTCAGCAAAGAATTCCCTCCCAACATTCAATCTAAACCTCCCCTGGTGCAAAATGAGGCCATTTCCTCTCATCCTTTCACTTGCCACCTGGGAGGAGAGACCAACCCCCACCTGACCACAAAGCAAGAAGGTCTCCCCTGAGCCTCTCTCTCCTCAGACGCTCCCCATAAGCCCCATGTTCCAGATCCTTCCCCAAATTTGGTGCCTTTCTTTGGACACGCTCCAGCACCCAGAGGTGCTACCACTGCCACTGATGGGCTCAGTCTTGGCGAGAGGGGGGTCCATCTTAGAGCTAGCTGGTGTTGACTCTGTTGGACACAGGGGAAGCTTCTGGTAGCTTCCCACAGAAGCCACCCCCATAGCCAACCCTGCTACCAAAACCTTGCCATGCAAACCCAATAAAGCCACACTTACATATAACAAAATAGGAACTATTAGAGCTGTAGCAACAACAAGAGTCTTAACATCTTTGGCAAGACTAAAAAAAGAACAAGGATGATCTTACAACTGGAATATATAACCTTAACAGATCACAGATTAAAAGATCCAAACGATATTTGAATTGCATACTAAGCAAATACTTTTTTGTAGATCTAATTGAATGCTAAATGGTTGAATTAATGTTATTAAGGAAACATGGCTTTATATGCTGTAGAGTATTAGAATCAGGAAAAATAAAAAACTTGTAAAGTTAAAAATTAGGGACTAGAGCTTTTTTCCCAATGAGGAAGGACTGAAGCAGTGCTCCTGGCACTGTCTGACCTGGAGAAGGGGAGCCTCAGGGGAATCTCATCAGTGTATATAAACACCTGAGAGTGCAAAGAAGACAGAGCCAGGTTTTTTTCAGTGGTGACCAGTGACAGGACTGGAGGCAAGGGGCACAAACTGGAACACAAGAGGTTCCCTCTGAACACCAGCAAACACTTTTTCACTGTGAGGGTGACCAGGAGCTAGCACAGGCTCCCAGGGAACTTGTGGAGTCTACACCCTTAAGGATACTCAAAAGCTGTGCAGACATGGTCTTCAGTAAGAGGCCCTAGCTGGCCTTGCATAAGGAGGGGGTGGACCCAGAGACTTCCAGAGGTCCCTGCCAAACCCAACTGTTCTTTGAAAAATGCTAAAATCAGGTTTTTTAAAGGTACTGTAGCATAGAATAGATGCATGAAAAATGGTAGAAAAGATTGTCTGCAAGTTCTGTGATTCAGGATTTTATAACTATCAGCCTACAGTTGTGTCAATGAAAAAAAAAAAGTCAAAAAATCCTTAGATTATGTGTTCCTCACAGCAACCCATATATATCTAAGTTTCATAGAAAGAAATTTTCAACATTACATATAAAATTTGTGGCAGACCAACAATCTTCAGGGGAGTTGCACATCTGGTTTTTATGTCTGAAATTTCCTCAAGTCTCCAAAAAGATATAGTCAGTCTGCTGTGAAGTGTTATTCATTGTACTACTTTAACATCACAGCAGCAATTTTTACCTTGCTCTAGCAGATAAATTTAATCTCTGTTTTCTTTAGTTCTAAGCAGATGGTCACAGCCATTACTAAGAAAGTGATGGTTCTGTACAGCTTCAGCACAAATGACATGCTTAAGACAAACTCTGAAAGGGAACTCAGAAAGAGCCAGGAGGCATATGGCTAAAATTCATATAACTCTCACCAAAAATAAGTTTGCACATACAAGTCAGAAATATCATAAGTGGTTAAACAGAGGAAGCTGATTTACTGCTTACTTCACATAGGGAGACTGTCTATAATGTTAAGGGAAGACAGATACAGCTTTGAAGTGCCTCAGTAGACGCTGAGTTCACAGCTAAATGCCAGCAATTGTCATGTATCATTCACACTCAGAAGAGTGGCATAATGTACAATTATGTGGTTTGTTACAACAGACTTCACTTTTACAGTGCTCACCAAGAAGCTGCCTGTGTTGCATGAAAACTGCAACTTTTTAAAAAACAAGCAGCCATGCTACCACATAAGTCAAAAGTAAAATTCCATACGAAGTATTGCAAGCAGTTTCTCAATATAAAAAAATGTTGATTTCAGAAAGTAAACACGGACACATGAATTAAAGGATCACAAGCACAACTAGAATGGATTTATAGTGAGCATTACAGGATAGCATAAGAGAAATTGAAGTAATTTTAGACTTATCAGGCATCAGTGGTTAAGAAAGTCTAGGAAGAAGTCACAATACTACAGTGCACAAGTCATTAATGTGATCAAAGAAATACCTAAGAACTGAACTGGATTTTCAGAATTTCCTGAAAAGACAAACAAAAAATGAATTATGTCTATTCTTACAGCTAAAAAGTGAGATCACATCTGCCAATATAATTGGCTGAATACAGCAATACAACAGAGCAAGGATCTCCAGGTCATATGGTCTACAACTGTCACAGGCAACAATGCCATAAAGTCTTCTGAGATGGAGTCTGAACAATTCAAAGTCAGTTATGCTGTTCTGCCTCAGGGAAGTCTAATAAATCTGCTGTCCAGAAAGCTTTCCTGAATTATGATATTGAAGAAATTTAAATCTCATTTATTTGTTCTTGTTCTCTAATTTAACACTTCAATCAAACACAGCTTTCTACATATGGTTTTATGTATTATGCTTCCCTCCTAATTCTCAGTATACTTTTATATAGATCTGCAGTCCTCTATCCATCTTAACTTCCAATCAGTTTGTATTAGTACTTCTTAAAACACAGTGAACTTGAAATGTAGAGAATATTCCCAAAGAGGTTCTATCAGGTGTCTTTGAAAATGACATAGTTCCAATGCTGTATTTATGCTGCATTGCTTATGAAGCAACATCTGCATTTAAACAGTTTGGAAAATACAAATTTTCTTAGAAACAAAAATATTTTTGCATAGAAAGTGTAGCTCTCTTTAGCCTCTGCTATATTCCTGTAGCACACCTGAAGACCTGTTGCTGAGGTCTTCTGTAAATTACAAAGGGAAGAATTCTGACAAATCTCATTTTGCATTAGAGATCAGAAAGAAGGGAAGCAACCAAAGAAACCACTTAAATTTTTGAAAGCTGAAGAACTTCTTCAGCTAGCAAATCCTGACAACGTCTCAGAAACAGAGAAAGGAAAACTTCGAAAGCAGAGATTGTGTCTTTAATTAGGCTTCAGTTGAAATAGTTTTGCCTATCTCTGTGGGAGATGAGGAAAGACGAAAAACAGGTAGGGTTTCAAGTGCATATCCTCTGTTTCAGGTCTGAGGCAGCACGAGTAAGTTTCAGACTCACAGACGTTGGCAACAGTTGCCTTAAGAATACCTCACTGTAATTGTTCCAGAGGCAAAGCAAGTTTAAGAAGATTCTGCTCCTCTCCAGCTTCTTGTTTCCAGCTCCATGCCACATTCAGCTGTGCCTCTGCCAGGTAAGTGTGGGGCAGGGGGAACAGAACGTTGAGGGGAGCCTTAGTTTGCTTTACCATTCTTTACTTTAAAAATTATCTTCACTGATTTAACATACAAACCCAGAAACCAGCTGCACCAATGCAGGGAACATGCACAGTAAATTTCAATGTGCAGTTGGGAACATGAACCCAGGGAGAGAAAGGTGAAGTTGAACACCACTGCTAGGCCACTGGCATACCACCAAAGGGGTAAATCCTGCCTCTGACAGGCATCAGACACTTTAATCAAGCCAGCTGGCAAATACAACAGAGACCTCATCATCATCTGAGCACAGCTACAGGCCTTTGATGATTTTTCTTTCATATCCATTTATCTAACAGTTTTTTTAGTCACATGGACTTCTAAAAGTTACACCATCCTTTAACAAAGTCCACAGTTTAATTATGGGCCTAACTTTTTATTTGTTCTGAACCCATTTCCTGATAATTTAAGGTAAAGTCCCCCAGTTTCTGAAGGCAACAGGCAGTAAAAAATTCCATCTGTTGTTTGCAGATGTACAGATCTATAACCATATTCCCTTTCCCCACTCCAGCTGTCTTTTTCTAGACCAAAGACTTCTCATTTATTTATTGGTTCCTCATGTAAAAAGTGAACTGTAAAGAAGTTCAGCATCCTTACTGCCATTCTCTACTTCTTCCTAGTTCCAACACACCTTTTCAGGACAAGAGGGTCAAAATAAAACACAGCAGTTAAGATCACTTTTCAGCAAGTGACACTAAGCTTCCTCCCTCATTCCCTGCTCTTTCCCAACATGATTTCCCAGCAGGTCCTAACCATCCATCCCTTGCTGTTTTTCAGGCATTTGCTAAGCACTAAGCTGATGTTTCCCTTTAACAAGCATAACTCTTGATTCTCCTGAGAACAGGGAGTCCAGAAACCACTACAGAGTACATAAGGTCAGAAGAGCTTTGTATTTCAAAGCAAGTTTCATGTACCCTTCCATCAGCCAGCCACAACCCACCTGAAAGTCCTCCCACAGCTTTCTGTGACTGGCACACCAACACCAGCAGCATAATTCTGCCAACATATTCTGTCATACCAGTATTCAGCTTTTCCAGTGACTTTCTAAAAGAAGAAATACTAGATCAAGCAGAGGTGTCTTCAGGACTCCAAACAAGATGAGCAGGGGTGGGGGAGAAGATTTTACTCAGACACATGGCTCATCCCTACCAAGGTTTGTGACTGGTTTCTTGTCCTCCAAAACACTTGAAGCACAAACATTAGTGCCTTGTTAGCATAAAATAACTCATTGGAAACTGAAAAATTATTTTGAGTCTTGAATCTTCCAGAAGTCTTTTTACGAAGAGGCTAAGGAAGTTTGCAGAAAGCAATGTCCCTTCCAAAGGGAATAAAGAATCGTGTGCGAGAACTCAGCTAAACTATGCACCCAATGCCATTCATACAGGAATTGCTGAAAAGCATTGTAAAAATAAAAAAAAAAAAAGTCTGACTCTTAAAAGTGCTCTCAATACTTTTGCTAGACCCTAATTTTTAAGCTAAATTAACAGTGTTGGTAAGTTCACCGCAGAACCCCTTGCTTGGCCTTCTCCAATTATCTGAAACAATGATGCTGTTACTAACACACTATTTACTGTTATTTCAGAATAAAAAGTTTGCAATTTGAAAAAAAGGCAATATAGAAGTCCAAAACCAAAAGAGCTGTGAGGCACAGCAAAAAAAATCATTCTACCTTAGGACCTGTCTGCACAATAAAATCTAAAGCCTGGGACAGGAAGCAATATTCACTACTTTTTTCTCTTTTTAATTAAGTTGCAAACAGATTTGTGGATCCTGCAATTCAAAAGCTGCATCCAAGAAATTATACTCCAGGAAAAAATTAAGACTAGAGACAATATTTTTGCTTTACAATCTAAAGTACTAAAAGAACTTGCTGTATTCTCCATTGTCTTCTCAATAGGTCGCAATGGAAAATTTACAGGCCTCTTAGCTTTTCTGCTCCTCACATTCTAAATTCTGAGGATCAAGATAAATGTAAGAAACACAAAAGCTTCCTGCAAATATACATACAGCTTTCTGTCTACATTACTATCCTATAATTGAGCACCTACATTTTGGGAGTACAATCCTATTTCTACTTAATGTTCCTTGTCTACCTCCCATAAAAATGCATGCTTTCTGCATGTCGTACTGAAGACACCTGTAACTCCTCCTCTGTGCAACACCAGCAGCTAACTAGTCAACAGAAAAGCAATTATTCTGAATTTAATGTGTCTTTCCTAATGTAAACCCTCTCTTTTTAGGCAATGGAATATGCCCCTAACAAATACAAGCAAAATTTAAACTAAACCTATTAAGGACCAGGTTCATTTTCTTGCAAAGCCTGGGTTTAAATGCACTTTGTTATACACAAAGTCTTCTTCACCCTTTGTTGGGTTTTAAATTAAGCTGGTGAACTGATATTAGAAAATAAAACTGAAGGTTAGTAGACATAGAAGATACAAAATTCAGAAGTGAATAAAAAACACAGGGAAGCCTCACCTCAACCAACCTCAGATAAACATCCTGAAGTGAAAAGTAAGCCACTGAACCCATTTTAGCACAGAGAGCAAAAAACCCCAACATGGGATAAGTAGAACAGAGACAGAAAAAATTCAATAAACAGCTGATATAAATAATTTGGTTGTCATATTTTTGCATTGACATATTTTATTACAACTACACATAAGTGGCACTCTTTTCCTGCCCACTTGGTTATTTTCTTCTCCTCCTTTTCTACCCTCTCCAAATGAAGTTGTGGTTTGTTTTTTTAAAACACTGTACTAAAGAACTGAAACCTAAGCTAATAAAACTGAAAAACACTTTGAAACAAAATGCTGACATATTGCCAACATTAATTTTGGCCTGTCTGTTCAACAGGGTTTTGCTAACAGAGCTCCAAACCATTTGTGTCTTGGACACTTTGGATTAAACTCCACTGTACTAGACTGACCTCATATACAAACCGCAACACTTAAGTTTCAGTTTTCTGTCTGTTCTTTGATAATTTTTCCATGGATGCTTTTCAGATCCTGTTTTAACTTCCATGTGTTTTAGTATTTGTTGTAGCAACATGATAAAGAAATACACAAGTCATGACAATCACACAGCTCTTTCAGAAATAGGAAAACAGCATTTATTCCATGTGCAGAAGAGGTACATCCTCAATCTCCAAGCCAAGCTTTATGTTAGGCACTAGGTAAACGGCTTGGAAACAGAATTGTATCATGGAAATAGTGAGAAGCTTTTTGCCATAGCATTGCTAGCAATATAAATACCCAAGATTGCAAACAATATCATCATGTGAGCATTCCAAGCCTGCCTATAAATAGCAATTCAGAAAGAACTGGCCTCTCACAACTACGGTGCCGCAGTACAATGTGTATCCACTAAAAATACCAACTTATATATGCAGCAACAGCACACAGTGAAAATAAGTCTGGCTGAATTTTGTGAATTAAATACCTATATACATATTCTCATTTATTAAACTGATGATAATTCACAGAACTACTGTGATAGACTTTTGACTGAACAAATACATACTTTGCCAGTGACTGTTACCAGTATTTGATTTATCCAGGAATATGTGTATTTGCAATACTTTCCTTGATAATTAAGTCCTACTTCAGAGCTTCTTGAAAACCAGCAGGACTAAGTGGTCACCTTCATACTGTCATCAGACTTTATGATTCAGAAATTAACCTAGTATTCCAGCAACAAAAGTAATGATATTATGCCGAGATGTTTAGTACTAAGGCGCTCATCTCCATCTACCTACACAGGTTATGAAAAACACACATTCAGCTAAAATTATTGCTTTGTACATGAAAATACACTGTTTTGCTGTTAATTATTTTTCCAGAAAGAGCAACTGAACAACAGATTCACATTAATGGTTACACCATGTATTTATACAATAGAGGGAGTGGACACATTCCTCAGGTAGCAGATCAGTAATACGCAAGGTTTCAGAAACAATCCAAACTTCCTGAGAGATAATGGAAAAGATAATTCACGTATTACTCAGGATAGGCTTCCTCATTTTGCTTTGCCAAAAAGGGAAGGCATTAGACACTTAGGGGAAAAACATGACAATTTTTTTGAAAATATTAATGACTTCAAAGTTTATCAATGGCTGTACATGTCCATTTTAGAAATTCATACAGATATAGTAAAAAAACCCCAACCTACTGTTGTATCTCTGCAGCATGCCTCACATTACTTACTTCCTATACTTCAGCCACTTCTATTACACCATCCCACCAGTCAACCATTTCATTTGCTGGAACAACCCAGTAACAATAAAAAAATCAAATTAATGAGGGACAAGGGAAAAAAAAAAATTAGAAGGATTTAAACACGTGTCCCAAGCTTAATTTGTGGTGGCACCTATCAAGCTGCTCCTGGGAGCAAAATGACTGAAATCAGTTCTCCTTGGGTGTGGGTCCTGCACCTTTGTCATTAAAGTCTTAATGGATCTGTACATGCCAAGCCTTTCTAAACTTTTGCAGACCCATTTCTGATTCCATCTCCGCTCAGAAGCAGGAAGGAGTGCTCCAAATGATGACACAAATGAATGAACATTCCTCAGTGAGCAGCAGGCAGCCACCTTTAAGACCCAGAACAAGAAAAGGCTGCCACAGCTCAGAATCTAGTTCTGGAAAGATTCCCAGCAAAGCACCAGCATTTGATGAGCAGCACCTTACACTACTACAGAAACCAGTGAACAACCCAGACCTATAGCTGAGGACCAGTGAGACTGTTAAGGGTTAATTAGCTGGACATCAGTGAACACAGGCACCGGGGAGTGGTGGTATTCCTGCAGAGCTACTGATTTATTTGTGTTCTCCTCCCTCTCACCTACAAGCAAGAATCACTGATGTGACTCCCAACCATTATCCATTTTTGAAAGCAACCTGTATGGGTAGAAGAGCCTGCTGTTTAGAAAACTGGAGCAAGTAGCTTTTAGAGAGTTGAGGGGGAAAATAAGACAGTGAGGTAGGTCTAGGAAACCATTCCACTTCTTCAGTAATTATTAAGTTTTCCTTAACTCCTATGCAGCATTAAAGATTTCTACTTACCAGACAAGTTATTCAGTGTGAACTGAGGAAAAAAACCCAAACTCTAAGTAACCACAAAAGACACAGAAACCCCTTCCAATCAGCAACAATGCTGAGCCAGTGCCAAATAATTTTGCAGCATCCTGGCACATTTTTATATTCTTCTGTTTAGCTGCAGTTACAGACCTGCTTCAGAAACTCAAATTGTACAGACAGTAGAGATAAATAGAAAATAAACCTAGATATAATTGGAAACTAAAGCATTCTCAGTGTTTAACACAACTAATTAAGTCTCTGTGAGGGACAGATACACGTGTGAATACTAATTGGTTCTTTTTTGACAGATCCATGTACAGCCTTTAATAAAGTATAAAACAAATAACCCTGTGACTACATCAGTTGATCACAGATTCTATTTTAACAATATAAATAACAGCAATTTTACCTTAGATTTTTATTCCTGACTAGCAGGACAGATCTGTGTTTTATTGCCAAAAAGTGCTCTGGAATACAGAGAATGTGCGTGAGACAGTTTCAGTTTCCAAGCTGCATGTTGAAACAGGAATGTGCTCTTTTGTTCTATTTTTTTCCCCTCATTTAATCATAATGAAGTCACTTGTGACATTACAACGGTTTCTAAAGCAACAGTCCAGTCAGATGTGATGAACAGAAGATAAGGGTGTGCACAGGAGCGCTCTGTAACCCACCAGTGATCTTGACAGGAAATTCAGCATAAATCTTGTTTGGGCCAAAGAAGCAACTGGATCTGTCCTTTTCTGTATACAAGGATAGACAGTTTCACTTTAGATGAACTATAAAGAAACACAAGGTAGAGAAGGTATTTTTTCCCCAAATATGTTAAAAGGATGTGCAAATCATCTGGTCTGTTCCACAGGGAAAATACATAATGTATCAAAAAAAAGTGGAAAAACCTACTGTACCATAGCACTTACAGTTACAGTAATAGGAATAATCCAACAGCTTGGCAGACTCCTCATCCTGCGGTATTTGGCTACCAGATTTCCCAAGAACTTAAAGGCATAAAGCTTTATGAATCCAGAGCAGAAAGGGTAAAGTGTAGCTAATAACCCTAGATCAAATCAAGTGTATGTACAAACCAAACACTGCTAGAAACATGAGAAACAGAGGATTATGCCTTGAAAGGCAAGAACTTAAGCACCAGCAATACAACCTGAATTAATCCAGATATATACTTAGGCTCGTATCTATAGACAAACCACCTTTAGGGGTTTCATGAGGTGTCTGCAATCTTTCAAAACAGAGAGCTCAAAATGCCACGGGTTAACCGACTCATGTGTCTGTGTCCTGGGGCATGTTATGTATTTGTACTACATATTAATGAGTAGCCCACAGCACAAACAACACTAAAACTGCACAGTCAGCATCATTTAAATACATGCAGCACAGGAGAGGAGCTTTATCTTATATTGTAGTAATACCTCTCAGATGATTAATATTTTTCCAAAGTATTTTCCTCAGAAGAACACTGATAGAATTACTCTGCAATAATCTCCATCAAAGCATGTACACTCCTCCTGAAAAAACACCCCCAAACAAGCATTTGAAGGAACCATTATTGGCAAAAGCAATTGTTTCCTTATTGACATTGACTAACTACTGGCATGAAAGCTACACAGAAATTCTGCTTCAAAAGCAAACCAGTCCTTGAACAATTCTCCAGACCTTTTGTTCCCACGAGAGCTTCATACTTCAGGTCAAACACAACAACGAATTATGGAAAAAGGGAAGCTCTCTGGAACAGAGTAAAGATGTGGGGAAAAAAAAAAAAAAAAAAAGTCCTGATTAAGACCTATACAAACAAGTGATGCAACTAGAGTATATTTACTATGCTAATCAAAGGCTAGAAGAAAAGAGATTGTAATTTTCTGTGTTTAAAAGGCAGAGAAACAAACAACAGATAACTTCAGGAAAATATCAAAGTTCTGAATAGCACAATGAGCACAGACAGAATTATTTCTGCTTCTAATGGTACTTCTACCCCATTGTGCAGTTTTCCAATGCAGATAGATGCCTATCTACAAAATCATAGGACTGCAAAAAGAGAAAATCTTATGTGTCATATCAGGTCCCAAATCAGCATGAACTTTAACTTAAAGTAACATTTTATCAATTTCGTGTTGGGGATAGGTAACTACAATGGTCAAAAGACTGCACCTTGGTAAACTTAGTATCTTGGTCACTAATTTTCTGAAGACTGGCATCCAATGCCAGTCTTAGAAAGCAGTTTAATGTATCTAAAGTAAACCTAGTGTTACTGCAATATGAATATCTAGCTCCTAATTAAGTTTTAAGACAGGCATATAAGCAAATAACCACAAGAACGATTTTGGAAATGTCTTTTTTAATTTTTGGAGGCAGTAGCAGGGAATACAGAGGAAGATCTGACTGAAGTAGTCCGTCTGAGCAGCTGAGCAGCTTAAAAGCAGATTTTTATAAACCTTAAAATATCTCTAAACTTGTTTCAAAAACATTAATTATATGGCACACTTGAAGAGCTGTCTCAAAACAGTTTTTCTTACAGGTCTCTTCATCACTCAATAGCAACTCTCTTCCAGAGAAAACATGTCACACATGAAGAAAAACAAACAAACCCACACACAAAAGGAAAAAAGTTTACTCTATACACTGACTATCTTTCGGCAATCTGTGAGTCCTCATTGTATTTTCATGGTCAGATCTGAGTTGTCCCCTAGGAAGCCACAACAAAATACACCCCAGACTTCCCTGAAAGATGACTGTTCTCACACACCTCACCTTGGTACCAAAACACGGCACAGCCTGGAACATAAACCCAAAATTAGAATTTAATCCATTCATGATAACCCTTCTCTGGAAGGAAGACACAACATGGCAGCACTAGAGAGAGCCTTGGGTGAGCCCATCATTCAATCAATATCAGTAGAGACATAAGTACCTAGCCTACCTTCACTCTTCCTTCATTGTCAACAGCAACAAGAGATTATTAACAGTGCAAGTATTGCTAAGAATTCTCAAACACCTCAACCTTAGAAACACTCTTCCAAGATGTGAGCCAAACCATTAACACCTTACGTGAACCACTGTAATTAAAAGCCATACCAAGTATCTATGCTCACTCAGATCTCCCTGTAGGGTTGTGTGAGGTGCTAGAGCTTCTGAATGCTGCTCTGCAGCGAGGGAAGGAAGGCTTGGTGCCTCTTCAGAAGGGAACAATTAAAAAAACCATGTTTGCTCTCCAAGTCTTGCTCAACTAATTTCTTTACCCATATCCTACAAAGAGCTCAACTGTCAAAGCCATTATTTCATAGTTTCTTCTCATCCATGCTGTAACTGAAAAAATAATTTAGTCTGTAAGGTTTTTTTAAATTAGTTACTACTATTCCTATGCTACTCACTTTTATATATCTTCATCATTCACTTGATTACTCACTTTTCACAGACAACAGAAAATAATCTTTTCTGCACAGCTGTCTCAACACCAGTTACAGGAAGCTATTTGAATTGATGGTACAATCTGAGTATCTAAAACAATGCTGAACAAAAATACTAAGGTGCTAAATAGGACAAAGAAACAAAATACAGAATACAAAACACCAAAACTTATTAAGAGGATAAAGCATAACTAAAGGGACATACTGTCTCATTTCTTAGAGAGGGGAAAAAAGAAAATAAACTTAAAAGACAACAGACAAGCAGATGCACTTCTTCAGAGACCACATTTCAAATGTTTTTGGCATTCATAGAAAGCCAAAATAGACAAGTTACTTTGACAAACTTTTGGTTTTTTTTGCAAACCTGAATAGCTTTTGATAGCTATCTACTCTTCGTTATTCCAAATTACTTCCATAATCTCAGAAAATTGTCATAAGGGATTTACAGCAATTTTCCTTTCCCAGCAGAAATCAGTGCCTTCTGACCTAATTCCAAATAAATCACCTCATCCAAGCTTCAATCTGTATCAGCGGATTTTTTTCTTCCCATGCTAAACACTGATCATTCTATTTGCAGCCTCTTACTGTCCCCATGTAAGATGTTGCCTCTATTCTCCACCTCTACCATCAGATAAGGAAAAAGAAAATGTTTCCCATCAATTCAGTGTCCATTTTCTCCTCCAAAACCAAGACACAGATGATTCTAACTTACTGTAACTGCCCATACATCATCAGATCCATTACGCCTGGTATCTTCACAAGCACTTCACTTCCCTGTCTTCTTGAAGTAAATTTATTATGAAAAAGGTGTTCTTCTTAGTATCAATGGAGTTCTCAAAAATTTAACAATGTTTCAGGACTTGGTGTCAAACATAGTGAATGCATCTTAAAAAATACTAGCAAATATGTTACTTGGGATCTTTATGTAACAGAGCAGCCATTTATCTTTGCCCAGTGATGGAAACTGTTACTGCCATCTGTGCTGCCTTCAGCTGGTATAAGACTAATATAAAATTCTGTTAGCTGCTTTGAGCTGCTTATTCAGCTGGCAATAATAAAAGTCAAGCACATTAACAGAAGCCTTGCATAGCAAAGTTTCTGCTTATCTCAGAGAAGCCATTAAGCATCTCTGTTAATGTTTTCACCATTTAAAAAAACAGACAACTCTATTTACTTGGCACTTGTTTTAATAACAATCTTGAAAAGTATTACAATTATTTTTTTTTTCCTAAACAAGTCTATCAACTGGGCTAAAGTTCCTTTAAAAAAAGGACAAGTTGCTACATCGAGGCAATATGCTGCTTCCTGTATACAAACAGAAATAAATTTATAAAATCAGAGGCATCCCTAACACTTCCAAGAGGCAGCTAGAGAATGAGCACCTGTGAAGCAAGTGTTCAGGAAACAGTTTTTCTCCCTCAAACAATACTTAATTGAATACTGATTAACAGTTTATGTGTCCTTTTATATTTTAAACAGACAAGAGACAACACTCAAGCAATCCATAGTCTTGAGTACACTCTGGGGAATTTTATGTTCCCCTTCTTCCAAATTGCAGAATTCTGGGGCTATGACCTGGGAGATACTAAAAATGAAATTTAGCCACCATTTTAGTGGGCTCTATCCCCCCTTCTCCCTAAAGTCACAGCAATGTTACTGTGGTGTCAGTAAGTGCCAAAACCAAGGAAACACAACTGTAAGAGTTTAATTGAGTATGTGCAACTTTTTGGTAATTTGTCTTATTTATTAAATGCAAACATGCTGTAAAAATTATCCTGTGACCTGTCATCATCTCTTGACTTTATCACTCTCCCCCAAAACTAGAAAACTCATCTGCCTCATCTACACATTTTGACACAGCTCATAAGCCATAATGCTCTCCTATTATTTTTGTTCCTACAGCTTCTGCCCAAAGCAGTTCTTGTCTCAGTCTACATTATACTGCCTGCACAAGGCTTCAATTTTCTTTACTTCCAAGTCATGTCTCATTTTTACCTTTCAGTAAAACGCTGAGTCCAAATATACAGGGCAGACAAATAGCAAAGAAAAAGCTATTATTGAAAGGTGGTAGTCCTAACTGATAGACATGGATAACAAAAAAAAGGTTAATTATCATCTTGTTTTTGTTGATTACTAAAATGTGTTATTACATACTTCCTCTCAAACCTATGAAGTAACATATTGAGACTCAGATGAAAGCGTTTACTTTTTAATTGTCAAACTATAATCCTCCTGTTTTGCCAATATCCACCCCACCAGTACCCTGAGACATGGTATTAAAGAAAGAAAAGGTTAGAGGTGTAGTTCTTAGTGCAGGCTTTTTCTGTGACATGGGAGACCCAGAGGATGGCAACCACCATCCCATCTCTGCCCAAGGCAGGAGGTCAAAGCCTTCTACATTTCAGAAAGGAGGCTGACTTGCCTCACACACATACAACCCAGAAAGAGAAGAAGCACGAGATGGTCAAAGGCAAAACAAAAGAACTATCTTGATTCCTCAAATTAGCAGCTACAGTCTTTTCCTTTAGCAGTTTCTTCCAATAATTAAGCAATTCTGCATTTCTGCCCCCGCTTCGCTGGACTTGAGCTTTTAGCTAATTTAGTCTTTGGTACATTAAGAAACCTTCTGTTCCTAGTATATCTGTGAAATTATTAATTTATCATTAGCAAAACTAAAAATGCCCATTATAAAAATATTATTTAATTAAATGTTTTTTTAAGTACCACAGTTGAAAAACACTGAAACACTACAAAGCACCTCTGCTCCCAGAGAAGAAACAGTTAACACTGCAACTAACTCTCATGGCACAGTATTAAGACAGCTGAAGAGGAGCAACTTCTGACACAACCTCAGCTGATGTGCAAAGCACAATGTGATCACACTTATTCCATTCAGAGTCAGTTGTTCATCCAGTCTAAGTTAGTTGTCTACAGTTTCACTAACTTTTCTGCAGAAAAAGCCCCCAAACCCTCAGTCCTTAGAAAGTTATACAGCATTTCATTTTAGGAAGCTAAGTAGTAAGAGAGATTCAGCTGCTTTGCCAAAGTGATCTGATCTCTCATCAACTCAAAATAATTCATCAGCACTGCACCTCACATGGTCTGACTAGGGAAAAAAGGAATAGGAAAAGCTTTTGCTAATAAAAAAATATGGTCTTTTAATTTCCTTCATGTATTTCTATTTAGTAACTCATATCTCATGCATCATGAAACATTTGTGAGCATTTTTCTCCCCTTCACAACTGATTTTTAAGGTTAATACTGCACAAGAGCAACTGGAATATCTATTATGAAAGTGACAACTTTTTCCTAAAAGTAGTAAAGACATGAATTGTGTGTTTGCCAGCAGTAACGATCTTTCAACCTTTGACAATATGGCATGAACCAAAAGTAAGGGTCAGATTGTGTGCTTTTTATTAAATGAAAACTAATGTTGATTCCTCTCTATTTTCACTTTTTCACAGGTTTTACTTTTTATGAAATCAAAATGGGTTTTACTTTTTATGAACACACTGACAAGACAGTGCAGTCACATACACGGAATTCTTGTGGCTAGGTTTAAGAATATGTTGATAAATACACTGAAGAGCCACCTCATCTTAATCTGATAAATTCCAATTATCTCAAACATTTACTTTTAAGCTGCTACATCAAACTAACTGATAAAACTACACTGAAATGAAGGACTGACATCTTAGGTGGTGATCCTTGCAATGCCTTCTACAAATACACCTTTCCTGCCCCTTCTAAAATATTGCTACTAAGTATCAGTTAAAACTTAGAAATATCAGTTAAAATTCAGGCAGCTGATGGCTCTTCCTACATGCCTTACCAACACAGATGCAGTGCAGTCTGAAAACCAGTAGTGTATCTTAACTTGTAGGCATAGACACTAGAAGGAAGGCAACATTACTCTAGGAGGACTAACCAAGTTTAGCAGCTTTTATTCATAGATTCCTCAATGCTCAACTAGTATGACCACACTCCCCAAAGTGATACACAGTAACCTCCAAGAACCTCAAAAAAGAGAGAAGCTTTGATCTAAAGTCCCTATGTCAACTACAAGAGAGTTTTATAAAACATCAACACAAAATGTGATCAGTCAATAAAAGAGCAAAGCTGGAATATTAACCATGGAAAAACCCAGTAAAATAGAGTCTACTGTTAAATCTCCATACCATGATTTGGGGAGCTCTCATGATCACTGTATTAAAATAGGAAGCTGCATTAGCTACAGACACCCAACACCAGCCAACAGAAATAGATGAGGAGGAAGGCTCCTTTTTAGACAAATTTAAAGACTTAACACTATGCAGACCTAGCACTCAGTACATAAATTACCTTCAAATAATATTTCTTTCACAGATATCTCTGTGTAGTTTATTGTAGCAATGGATTTGTAAAGAGCCATTCATTCCCTGTATCTCAATAGCTGGAATAAGCTCTGACTTAATGAAGTTACCAGGAACCTGCTGAGCCGCAGTAGCTGAAAAGAGCAATTGCAAGGTAGCAAAGTTTGCCTGGCCCACAGACACTTCAGACAACTCACACAACTTACATTAAATTCTTGCTTTTGATTGGTTTACTTTTTGTCTGTCCTTTTGGGAGCTTTTGATTTTAAGTTTAGCCCTGAGGCACAAAAATTAGCTGTTAACTATTTCCCAAAAAAAGTATTATTTTACACTCATTAGTACCATCACGTTGCAGTAAGAAGACTCTCAGGAAAAAACCTTCCTGGATAGCTGATGTGTGCATACCAGACAAGTCTCCTGAAGCAATTTGTGAACTTAATTCATTCTCGAGAGAGCACAGTATTTTACCTTTGCAGGTTCCTAGAAAAGAATTAAGTAGATGGGATATGTTCTCCCTTAAAATCTTGGAAGACACTTGGAAGCACTACATGATGAACGGATCATTTCATTGCCACTTTGATTTTAAGCCCTTTAGAATGCCCTATTTGGGTTACTTGAAAGATATTCCAGTGTGTAAGGTATAAATGATTAGGGCAATTTTGAACACATTTTTTGGTTGAATTCCAGCACTCATTTGTATCTTGGTCTTCTGAACTCTGAAGTTCAACATAAAAAAGCAGCCACAGTATCTTTTTCTTCCTTAGGAATGGAACTTCAGGTCAGATCTGCCACACAAATTACTAGACTACAAAAGACAGTGTAATCATCTTATCTCTCCAAAAGAAAACTCACAGATCATAATCTGATTTGCCCCATTAATTACTTGCAATTGATGGTATTTTTACTGAATAAGGACAGCTGGAACACTTTGTTCAATGGGGAACATGATGAAAAGTATCTTTCTGACAGCAGTAATATGCTCAGAACTGATTCCTCTTCACTTGCCTTTGAAACCACCAGAGAACTGAGTGCTTAAGAAAGGCAATTATGGAAAGGGACAGAATCGAGGAGCTATTTGACACCTCTACTTTTAAAACATTACACTACCTATTAAAAAACAAAAAAAGAAAAAAAAAAAAGGCCCGTTTTTACAATCCTTTTAAATTAAAACTTGTATACAACCTACAGAGACGTCTAACTTACTATTATACTTGCTTACTAAAATACCTGTATTCTTCTTTTTGGTTTTGACTTGTAAACTTAACAAATCTGAAAAGAAGTATGTGGGTATTTGAAGCCTTCAAGACCAAAACCAGTTCAAAATGTAACTTTAAGAGAAGCATTAAAAAAGAATTTTAATTTTCAACTCAAGCCTTCCTTATTACCAAAAAAACTCAGCATTCCACACAATCATGTCCAGCCCAACTACTTCTGTAACTCTTTTCACATGGTTCCCCAAACCTCTGCTCATCAATTTATTCCAGGTGTTCCTCTGCACAAAAGCACAGTAATGTGCTTGAAACAGACACCTAGAATATCAGCTTACAGATACTTTTGCTCTGAAAACTGTCTATCTTAAATCAACAACTTTCCTCTCCACAGAATCTGCAGAGACCTGGTGACTTTGGTAGCAAAATTACTACTCTAATACTCAAAGCTGCTATGAAAAATGTTGTTGGGTCTGGTCCTTTCCCACACAACAACAAGTGTTAAGCTCAAAGAGACACAGTGATCAACAATACAGACACAATTACCTGGCAACAGGAGAGAAAGAGATTATGAATCTGGCCTCTAAAATTCCAGAGGGTTACAAATATTAATGAAAATTTGATTTTGCATCTTTTCAGATTTTATCATAGCTCAAAGGCAATACTGATCAACTAAGCAATTTTGTTACCAAACAGTTTGGTCAAAGATTGCCAGTCATCATAATCAACTTCCCAAACTGGCTTCCTACACTATATAACTATTACATTTATTGACTGCCGACATCATCACACAAGAATCTACAAAATACACAAGCAGGCACATACTGAACTCTGACTAGCAGCCTGCACAGCAGCTTATCACTGTCAGGAAAGTTGCTTCCTCAAACAATTTGCGTCTCTCCAGATACACTTTTACATTATACTGTTATTACCTGTGAGTATTTTATCCATGTTGCAGGTTTATTGTGCAGACAAAAAACAGACACTGAAGCAAAAGAGTGGCACAGAGACAAGCCAATGTCTAAAAACAGAGAAGGTACATGAACACCTGCACGTGGTGGAGAGCATTTGATGAAGTACCAGATGAGCACACTGCCCCAGCCAGGATACTGTCAGCAAAGAAGCATTCCAAGTGAAGAGAGGGAAAGTCTGAGAACATGTGAGTCTGTATCACCCTGCAGAAACTCACTGGGCTCCACGTGCTTTAGCTTCCATTCAGCAGCTGCATGCTAAGCACAGTTGCACTATTAAAACAAAAACAAAAAAAGCACCTATTCTCTTATAAGTTTTGTCTTAATGCAGCAGAAAAAATCCCAAGCGAATTCTAAACTAGAAAACACGGTCATCTGACAGAGAAATCAAGCTGTCAGCCCTCGAAAGTTTCAGAACGGGAGAGAGACATCTAGCAATTAGCACACAGAAACATAAATACAAACCAGTTGGTAGAAACCCCTGTTAGTGAGTGCTACAAGGCAAATTACTCAAGAGGAGCAAGGCATAGAAAGCAATGAGCCGAGACAGAAGCAACACATCCATGCTACCACATCAACTGCAGGGTATTAAATGTAATAAAAATAATAAAATAATAAAATAATAAAACTTAGAATAAGCAAAGCACTGCTGGGTGTTGACAACAGCACTCAGTCTCTTTATTCTGAAACACCACCATTTCTGTAGATAACATTTTAAATAGTATTTTTAAAGAGCATGGGAGAATGCAGGTAGAAGGTCAGGAGGATGAAAGGTAGAGAAAGTAGAAAGTCAAACCAGAGAACAGAGAAAGGCATAAACTTTATCTATGGATATGTTTGCACAGAAATGATGAGGCTTAGTATAAAGATTAGCTGTGTATAGTTAAAGAGCTTGAATGCTGGTAAGTAAACCTTGGCTCCTGGGCCCAGACATTTGCATGCTAACCCAGAGGCTGCAGTGCAGTCTGTGACCCATCCTGGCACACATTCAGAGGCAGTTAAGAAGGCAGATCTAGGTTTCTGCATGGGGATAACTGTGCACAAGTCATCCTGTACTTTAGTTACACAATGGAAGGTCTCTTCCATAGAACGAACTGTGAAAAATGTACTCTTTCTCAATGAACACTTTTCCTGGTACAGCAAATTCCCATGGCTTAAATTTAACATTCAGCTCAATCAGTGAGGTCAATAGGTGTATTTAAATCAAACTGGGAATTTTATCCCACTTTTCATTAAAGTATTTAAAATATTTTGTTTCTAGTATTTAATGAAGTACTTTAAGTTGTTCATACAGAGCTTTATAGTTCCATTCAGTACCATCCGTGTTGTGATCTGCAGTCAGCTCTACTACGCATGATGAGTGTAGGCTGAAACACTCTTTACAACAGAAATTCCCAGATAACACAGTGCACGCTTGGAAGCGTGTTGCAGACACTCCCAAACACTGAAGCACCACTGTGGAATCAATAAGTTATCTCTGTACAGCCAGTCCCCACACTCTGAGTTTTAGGAGAGCCCACCAGCTTCACCTCATTACCAGAATATGTGCTCATCCTACACTGCATCTGAACTAGCAAAGGCCTACACCCACCTACTGTTTGCCCTTTCCAATCCCTGCCACTGCTCTCGACTCCCTGACTGCCACCTCCTCCCACTTCCAACATCACGAGGACAATCATAAACACCAGGTACAACATGGACAGCACAGTCTAACGACGCCTTGCTAGATGCCCAGTATTTGCCCTGAGCGAGCAAGCTGTGGGAGCCCAGACTTCTGATCCGACTCTGCATGGGAGGAGGGGAGGCCCTGCAAAGCTTATCAGCTAAACTTCCATGACACTGAGACACAATTCTTCTGTTTCAGGAGCTGCAACTCAGCTAATTATCTCTGCCATAAATAAACCACAGCCTAAATGATCTATCTAGAGATCTGCCCGCATAGCAAATAGTTACACAAAACAAGCTAGAAGAAATAAAGTAGAACAGCAGTCTCTCAGAAACTAGACCAAAAAAACTTAGAAGAGAATTAAGCAAGAAGAAAGACTCAGAACAAGTAGATCAGTCTGAAAAAACATGGAAAAATCTTAAAGAAAGGGGGCATGCAGTTTCTGAACTCTGAGAAGCATGGTAGTAATTAGTGATCAAAAAAGGCAAATACTACTCAGGTCAGCAGGTTTTGGTTAGTAATATTAAGATAAGAATGTGAAGAAGCAAAACAGGTAAGCAGCAACACTGCAAATAAAACTCAGGTTTGACAAACACAGAATTAAGTTCAAAATTATTTTTAAAGTTTAGCACATTAATTTTTCAGTGTAGCTTTCCCATTTTGACCATCAGAAATAATAGTTCTTAATAAAAGTCAACTGCAACACTCAATTCTCAACAACTTTCTATTTAATAAGGAGTCAACTGTTTCCCTTTTCTTAAACAACCATTCTACTCCAAAAAAGCCTAAAAGTCACACTGTTTGATTAGTGAGTCCAGATCAGTTCAATTTATTTTCATCTACAACATTTGCAAACTGAGACATGAAAGTAACAGAGTATGAGTAGAAGGATCTGCTGCTTCAAGAGAAGCTGCAGTTAAGGCAAGCATCCCACTTCAGATAACTCTTAGATTAACAGTACTGGAGCAAAGAAGTGATCTGACTCAACTACAGAGAAGAGAACAATAACAACAACAAAGAAGTAATATGATTTTTTAATGAATCATTAATTATCCAACCTAGTTCTTTAAGAGAAAACACCAAAAACCATAGAGCACCCTTTGCTTCTTTCATTTAGAGCAAAGATTCTCTAGGGAATCTAAAAATTGCCTTCTGCTTTGAATGCAAAGTAGAATGATAATTATGGAAGCATTTCAAATAGAAACCTTGTTTGGAAAAAAGTGCAAGTTTCCTAGTCTAATCAAATTCAAGCTCTGACATGGCTCATTACAGCTACCAGTCAATAAATCATTAGACACTTAACAGTCCTAAATGTTTCTTTAAAGGAAGAAAATGGGCTAATTTAGTTTTTCTTTTCCTACATAACAACTGCATATTATAACTAGTATTGCTATTTTCTCTCATTTACATACATGGTTGATGAAAAATTCTTCCCTCAACATTCAGTTCTGCAATTCCATTTCATAATATCTCATTTCAAACTCCACAGTCCTAGGATTTACCCTCCCTTTTAAATCACAGCAAAGGCAAGCAGGCAAGAGGTGACTTATATGACTCACTTGCCTCCGTCTTTTCTGAACCATGAGGAAGATGCAGACAGCTTGAGAAAAACATAAGCATTTGAACAGCAAGCTCCTCCAAAAGTCATCATACAACACCCTTCTTGATGAAGGATGACAGATTAAGATTGAGTTGGCTTGGAAAGATTTTTACAAAATTCATGTTACAGCTTTTTCATGCGAGTGCAAGAGTATTGCCAAAGTCTATTTGATCTGTCTTGCATACAAACTATTAATTTCTTCCTTAGTCAGGTAAGAAATACTCAATAGCAACCAACAATATGTGTCAGACCACGTACCAGAAGAACCATAACTTAGAAAACACATGAGCATTGCAAAATACTAAGGCCATTCAGTCAGCCCAATGCTGCAGGTCTACATTTCTGGGTTTAAACTAGCACAGAGTTGCAAGATGCCATTCTGAAAAGTCAAATAAAGCTAGATCACACTCCTTGGATCACATACAAAGCTTCTATCTATGAGTGTTGACAGCTGTGGGCACAAAGCTTGCACACCATTACTATTTCTGCAAAAAAGCTTCCCATTACTACATTCACATCTGCAAAACTGAAACTTCAAAAACTACTTGAGAGGATGCAGCCTGCCCCAAAGAGTAATGAAACCAGAGAGGAGATACTAGACTGATGGTTTTCTAGGTTTGGTATTCATCCACTATGCCCTGCTGCGCACTTGAAAAAAGAACTGGCAGGAGCTCATTTCTATCTTTCATCATGGGCAAGTGAGATATCCCCTTCCTTCAGTACACAGTACTTCTGACAGTGAGGAGAAATCCAATCATGGGACTAGCATGTTGAGTGGGACAGAACATCTACTGAATGTATTTTTAAAATTCAATATACTACTCCAGTGAAAGAGACGTTAGGAGAACACTTAAATGGGACATCATAACTCACTTCCATTGTCCTTTTGATGGACACAGAAGTGTTTCCAAATGGACTATTTCACAGCCAATTTACAAAGATTCTCAATTATGACAGACAATATAATATGTAGAAAAATTTAGTGTTAAAATACATGTTACAACTATGCAATGAAAATTAGGAATATGACATGAAATTAGCTGCAATGTTATAAACATCTCTAACAGTAAACATACTAAGGACTTGGAAGCTCTTGACAAGGAAACTACAGGGCAAGCTGTCCAGTATTCAATGGTCTGTTTACAAGAACAGATTTTCCTTTTTCTTTTCAACTTGGAACACACATGAAGACTGTAGTACCACCCCAGAGAATGCAAGATTCTCAGACACATTTTCAGTAGGATGGAAAAAAGCTTACTGGATGCTGCTGGGTTCTGTTGTTTGTTTCTTGTGTTTTCCTCCAACATGTACTTTGAGGAGTTTCATTGTGTTGATGGGCATTCACTTCTGTACCTCTCCATAGTCTTTCATCATCCTTCCAGTCCTGGTCCCCAGGTATCCTTTTCCTACATTCTAACATGTCAGCAGCAAATCCATTAAGGAGCCAACTTTTGCATTTCCTTGTGTGTCACTTTCTCTGCAGACACTGAAGCAGCATTTCTCAAGGGCACTCCAATCAAGAATGCAGGTACAAGGATTAGATTAACACCAGCAGAAGAATGAGGACTATTCAAAACTTTCTTACTTTTTTTTTTTTATATGTATTGGGTAGTATGGAAAATACCAGACAGTTTTCTAGACAGTTTGTTTCAGAATCTCACTGTGGTAACAGTAAGAAGCTCCAAAACAGCAAAACCTGAGTGCTGGGACAATGTTCCATTATATACTTCTAACAATACCTTCAGAACCATCTTCTTTTATCCCAATACGGGGGTAGGTGGGAAAGGCAAGCAAATGGTTTGTGCTCTTACTCCCTGCAAAGTTGTCTTTAAAAAATATTTTCAAACTCAACTACTTCTTGCTGAGCATTCAGAGGATACATCAGTAACATATTCACTTCTTCAGCTAAATACAGTGAATATAGAAACATTTCTGTATTTTACCAAATGGCCAATTTTCGGTTCAGCCTCATTTAATTAAATGAAATTATCTGTAAACATATTTCAAGTCTAAAGTAAATTTAGAAACATCTCAAAACAGGGGATGATAGCATGGTATGACAGCAAGAAAAAAATACAAAAAAATACCAAAACGCTTTGGATTTGCATCATTCAGAGAGGTGGGACTAATAAACGAAAACAAGTCTGGATTGCTGCAGACTTACATCACATCACATACATAAAAAACTCACACTGACAGATGCTGACAAAGAAACTTTACAAAGCAGATCAGGATGCTGCTCACTCAGGGCCATAAAACAGCTTTGCCAATAGAAAACTTCCACCAGCTCTCTGCCTCTGCTGGAATGCTCTGTTGACTTATCTTTAGCAAAAGCTCATCTACTGTAAAACAAGCCTTGGCTTTTGAATCACAAAGTAAAATTGAAGTAAAAATTCAACAAAATCTGAGCTCTGAAGTATTAAAAATTGCACTGCAGCTAGCACCAGTCACAGTACAAATCTATTCATTTTGCAGATAAACTTCCCCTTCCACCACACCCAATCCTTTTTCCTTCAACTGAAAGAAACAAATTTGTGGAAGGCTTTCTCAGCTACATCACACGTGATTTTAATCATAAAGTCAGACGAAAAGTGGAAACCATGTGTGAAGAAGTATAAAGTAGTGCAGTTTCTTATCTAAGATCTGCTGTTTCTTGTCATCATATAAGAAATACTAAGCAAAGCAGACAGCTCCACATACTTGTATTTAAGGCTAGAGAAATTACTTCAGTAGCTCAACAGACAGATTCATAATTTTAAAGCCTTACACTAGAAGAAAATCTAATTTTGCCTGGAGGCTTTTGAACACTACCCACTTGGGATTGGCATTTATGTTTAAAAAGAGACTGAAATAAACTAAGAAAATGTAAGCACAATAAATAGGATACCACGTAGATTTTTCATTTTATTTGCATGTCTACCATATTCTCTAATAAAAAAATCCAGAAGAAATATTTAGGTGTTGACCATTTCAGCAATGTATTTTTAAAACAATGCATCAAATTACTTCGTAGAAAGTTTAGTGTTAGCAATGCATGCTGGCAGTTTTTTTAACATATTGAAGAGTATCTTCATAAACACATACAGAGATAAGCATGCCATTCCAGCCACAGTAGCTGCTTTGATTCATGTTTTTGAAATGCTTAAAATTCTTGGGATATACACACACTCCAAACAGACTACGCAGTGAAGACATGAATCTCAAAGTAAGCCAGTACTAGCCTACTATCTGTGCTGTTACTAAACACAAAGAGGCAGCAGCATGGGCTTGGTGTGGGCTTGCATTTAGAAAATAGACCCAATGTACCCTGTTGCTAGAGCACAGTGAGCCTCTCTGATGTATCTCCAGCATCATCTTAAACATTCCAGAAACCAGGTACTTACACAAGCACACATCAATGTTTCAGACATAAATTTCTCCTGCTGTGCTGATATACCTCAAAATAAGTACTGTACCATTAGTAAGTATCAAAATATATTCATGGCTTAATCTGCCAGAAAAGCAATTGTGGTACAAATCTTTGTTCTAAGTTTTAACACAAACAGCAAGTAAGTTACCACAGGACAATAAATCATTAGTGACTTCATTAGGGGCTGTCTCCATATAGATTTTCCCTATGGTGATCTATGTGAAACAGGACAGAACATCCAGATTATCTGCTAGTGAGAAAGTTGCACCTTACAAGTCACCAACCTCGCATTATCCAAGGAAGATGTAGGTGTATTTGGTAAGCATGTACTTACTTGAGGATGTCTCTATTTAGGATGTAATAAAATGCCAAGTAAAAGTTGCAGCTGATAACTAAGGAATTTATTAGTTCAGGATATGGTTATGAATTTCATTAAATGTTTTGATGACTGAGGGTTGGGTTTTTTAATTTTAAATTTTTTTTTTAGATTAAAAGGGAACTATAAAAAATAAAGACCAGAACTGCAGGGGTTAATCAACACTAACCAAGCACAAAAGCATCAGAAAGCCATTAATTTTCCTTTCCCCAAAAAACAAGAAATGACATAAAGGAACACCCTCCCATGGCACTGAAAACAGCTTGTGTAACTCCTGCTCTTCACCAACACAGATATCTTGAGCTCACATCATTGATTTTCAACTCCTGTCAGCAATGCATTTTTTTGATTGATCTTCATACAGGAAATTTTCAATCTGCTTGTTATTAACTTACAGAGCTCCTCCCTCAGCTCCTACTGAACAGCCATCACATGCCACAAAGGATTCTAAACACACACACAAGCAGCTCAAGCTCCAGCAGACCTCAAACTGATGATCAATTTCATATCAATGTACAAAGTCAGGTACTGACTGAAGAACTTCATATCCCTTCTACTGTCTTTTGTAAAAAGACACATAGCAACAACACTTCCAGGCAACACCATTAGTTAACTTAGCAGTTCAGGTCTCAAGTTCACTTGATGCCAAGTTCTGTGGTGCACATCATTGCTTTTCTTTGGAGGCTGCACTTACTGAAGACATAAAATTCACTGTTTCCAGCCAACACTTCCACATTTCCTTAAAGAGCCTTCTCCACACTCTGCTGTTGGTAACAGACATCCTCACAAGTACAAGGAACCAAGCAATCAGAGAAGTTATTCAGTTAAGCAACTGCATCTGTGCAGCACTGTTGCAGCAGCTGGCATTTTGCTATAGTAGTCAGTAATTGTTTCCATTAATAGATTCAAACCATGCCCAGGGCGGGTCAAATAAGCAAAGATACTGTACTACTTTCCCACCACCAAGGACAGCCTGTCCATGTAAGAGACATTGGCAACACAGCCAGAGGCAGCTACCACTAGTGCTAATAAGTCTGCACCCAACTGTAGAGGAACGAAGGACTTAAATGTGCTAAGTCTCAAACACAATAGCAACAAGTATATCTGTCAAGTTAAAGATTTAGCTCAACTTTTATTACTGGAAGTGCCACCTTGGTGACTCTCTGAACTGTCGATGCCTGCCTGTGTGTTGCAGGTCCAAGACCAAGTTGGGATTCACTTTATCCCCAAAACTTTGTCCCAAGATTCACACCCTAGCTCTGTGTGACACACAGACCCCCACAGCAGGACAGCTGGAGGGCACTGCTTCCCTCTGAGCTCAGGTTCTGCAGAACAGGGACCTCTTAAGCACTTCCTGAAGTATTCTGAATCTAGACTACACCTGAGTCACTACACTGTTTACAAATATCATTTAACTTTTAAAACTATTAAATTAATCTAATTAGAACTCTGAAATCTTACCATATGCAGATTCGATAAACCTAGCAGATATGCAACAGAACAAATACAACCTTGTTTTCAAAACAAGAAAGCTGTCTATTATTTATACTACGGGGTAAAGGAGGTGAAAATAGAACTCTTCTTCTAGTCCTGATCTTGCCAAAGAAAAGGGCCAAAAACGACTTCCATTTTAAGAGCTGCAAATTTTTTCAATTCATAATTAAATCAATAATAATTTCAATAAACAACATATTCAAGCTGCATTCACTAGTAATCCAGATCTCAAAAAACACCTCTGACTGCAGTAATAAGCCAGTGCACACATACCTTCCCCTTTCTAAACACAGAAGATGTGTGTCTAAAGGCCTACTAATCTTTTAACATTCCATAGTGTAAACATTTCTAACATCAAAAAAAAGAGAAACTGAACAAGTTCAAGGCTGAGCCTTGTTTTACTGTGTTCTACTCAGAAATATTTGAAAACAAATACTCAGTAGTCCAAAAGCAGAGAATGGCTACAAAGCAACGACTGCCTAAACATGGTATTACCAAGCAGTTTCCTTCTCTTCAAACACGTTATCTATTTTTGTTCTGAAATACTGCCAGCTAAGGACTACTAGCTGCTTATGCACAATCCCAACAGCCTCCAATTATAGTTTCCTCTAGCAATGACATTTAAAGACCAAAGAACAAGATCCTAACAGCTATCTGGATCTTATAAAGGTAAAATAATGCATGTCATATTTACTCACAGTCCAGGCCATCCGAGGAAAAATCAAGAGCCATGCCACAAACTTGTAATTCAAAATTCAGTCTCATTTTGTTTCAAATTACACGGAATTCAAGAACAGCAGTTTCAAGGAACTACATCTAGCGTCCCATCTGAGGCATGAATGAAGCAATGCAAAAATAGCTCCGAAATGGCATTTTCCAACCACACATTTCATAACTCAAATACACCTCTTCTGCAACAGTTCAAAGCTAACAGTTCACATCCTGAACATCCATGTCTAACAGAAAAGTTAAGAGAAGAGGTCAAAGTCAAATTAGTTTTACAATTTCCTGCAGACAAACGCTGCTGCCTGCTGTTATTTTATGATCTACTTCAAACAGGTGACAATTTGAAGTACACACATCAACAACATGATTTTGTTGATCATTCCTTAAGACATGGAAATAATTAGCAGTTGTCCAACTTCAGCTTCCACAAGTTTCAATTTGGAAAGGTGAGAATTACCAGAAACATCCTCTCCTTACAACTTCTCTCATCTATAATGCTATTCAAAGCAACAAATTTTAAAAATATAGTCTCACCACCACCACAAGAAGGACTAGGTACTAAAGACCATCCAAAAGTCATGTTTTCTCTAAGGCAGGGGAAGCAACAGCTGTTTTCCAGAAACATGAGTTTTAGGACCAGCCGCCTAGGGACAAAACCTGTGCTACACACACTCATCTTTGAAACTATTGTGACCTACAAAAACTAGGCAGACACACACACACACCTGTTCCATTTATTTTATTAGAGATCTTAAACCTACTCAGAAAAGCCCCTAAATATTCTGAAATCTTTAGTAATTTAGAGCTATAAGAGGAGTTTTACCTAGGTAGAAATGACCTTTGGTGCTACTTACCTGTTATCAAAATGAGGATGGAAGAAGACAGAGCAAGCAAGCAATAAAATGTCTTTTAAAAAAATAATAATAAAAAATTAAGCCAAGCGAGAATATTTTTGGAGAAAAGTGGTAATTTTCAGTTCAGCTCCACACACTGATGTTTTCTCTCTTTTTTGTCCTTAAATTTTTAACAAGTCAAAGTATGCACAAGGCTACTGTGCTCTAATGGAATAAATTACCCAAGAGATGATTTTTTTGTTGCAATCAAAAGTACAGTTGAAATAGTATTTCAGTTGTACTGTCTCCATAGTTCTTTGTTTATTTCTGTCAAGACAAATACTTTGCCTACTAAAGGAAAAATCATGTCATGAAAAACTGTTGTCAGGGAACTAAACTTATTTTCAGATCCTATGCATTAAAAAGCATAGCTGAAAGGAAAGGTTGGAGGAAAGAATTTAACAAATCAAAAGCAGAGGAGGAACCCAGCAAAACCCAATTTGTCCTGCTAAAAAAATACATCCCTAAAGTCAAATCTTTCATAAACCTAGAGAGGTGTCAGATTTCCATCATAAAAAAATTACTCAAACATTTTGAAAGACTGTAACTCCACCCTCTAAATATCTCATAGCTACACTTCAATAGTGTTCCTTATTGCCAACAAATACAAACATTTGTAGCAAGACAGCAAGATGTACACAACTGGCCCTGAAACATAATACCCATTTCTAAAAGACCGTGAGTGAGAACAATTTTTTCAGGAAGAGTGTACTTAAGAGGCAAGGAAATACAGATTCCCAGGTGAAGAGAGGGAAAAAAACCAGTCAGAAGGTTCCCAGAAAGACAAGATATTCTTCTGGGGAAGAAAGGGAAATCTGTGTTGATTCTGGGGAGGAAACATAGGAGAGACAGGAGAGGTAACTAAAACAACACAAAAGCACACTTAGGCAGATACAATGGAAACTACTGCTGGTAATAATAGCAAAACAAGGGTTAAAGGTATGAAGTCCAACAACCAACTTACAAAAACTTTGCCAGCTCCAGAGTTTATACATGATACCAACTAATGAAAACCGTTCCTTTCTGAACTCTGTACCCTATTATTTAAGTCAATGAAGATTTTCCTGTGCCTTTCAGACTCAGCCTGTTCAGTTTTACTAAGTTCTGGTTTTCCTCTTTTGTTAGTTTAGAATGCTAACAGTTGTGTGTCTGCTGGGATCGGCAGGCTTGCTGCTTATAAAAAGACAGAACACTTGTATTTAATAGCAATTACTATTTCGTAGCTGTGTTTTTTAAGGCGTGTATGTTGTGTGTTCTAGTATTTAGAAGAATGAGTCAGAACCCTATTCTAATTTATGGTTTTAACTTATTCCTTTACTTCTAATACAACAGAGAAAGCTGGACAACTGACAGCACTACCAGAGATTTTAGGCCTTTTTTACCACTTCTAAAGCTAGAATTACATGCTTATCTAAAATGCTTCAGAAATATCCTTATTAAAACCAAGAGACTGATTAATAGCATGCATCTGAACTTGAACATAATTCAAAAACAGATATGCAAAGCTTATATATTCTTATATAAAGCTTAGATATTCTTCCAAGAGCAAATTTTATAATCATTAAAGAGTTATCTAATTTTACATGAGAAAATTCTGTCAATACCTTTAAAATTACAACCAAGAGAACAGAGCAAACAAAAAAAGCATGGTCCTGAATTCACCCACACCCTATAGTCTCTTGGCCTCAGTTCAAGTAAGAAAAGCAAGCCCTAGAAACCAGATTTGCTTCAGAAGGCTACTTATTCCAAAGTGCAGTACAAACTTGTACTTCCATTCATCTAGAAAAGGGAAATTTCCATATAAAAAGATAAAACGTAAAAGGGGAAAGGTAAGACTAAACAGAATATTAAATTAATGCAATAAAGTACAGAAAGACCAATTAATCACCCTAACAAGTGAAATCATTTTTGCAATGACATGGTTGCTCTGAAAGAAAAATCCATTTGAGCTATATAAAAACAAGCTACACAAAGAAAACCAAAAATCCATTTGACATCTCTAACCATGCCAAGGCATCAATCCAAGTACAAGTAGCAACTACTCAGCAATTCAGAGCCAGTTTATACAGACATTTTATGGTGGGTACACATAGAAGAATAAAACTCACTCTTCGTCATGAGAAATTAAACTATTTATATTGTGTAAAATGTGGGAATCAGCAGTTTAACACTGAAGAAAATGTAAGGATCTTCACAAGGCACTGGAAATTCTACTAGAATCACAGAATCCTAGGGGCTGGAAGGGACCTCGAAAGATCATCTAGTCCAACTCCCCTGCTAGAGCAGGATCACCCAGAGCACATCACACAGGAACGTGTCCAGGCAGGTTGTGAATGTCTCCACAGAAGGAGACTCCACAACCTCTCTGGGCAGCCTGTCCCAGGGCTCTGTCACCCTCACAGTAAAGAAGTTTTTTCTGATGTTTATATGGAACTTCCTAAGTTCCAGTTTGCACCCGTTGTCCCTTGTCCTATCACTAGACATCACTGTAAAAAGCCTGGCTAAACATCTCAACAGGTTACATACAGCATCTGCCATTTAGAAGGTACTCCATGTTTGCATCTGTGTATGTTACTTCTGATCAGTATTTCTTACTGATATTTCCAATCCACTCACATGAAGCAACTACTTCAAATGCATAAATCACACTTGTAACAGCTAATAAATGCCACCCTCGAACTGCGCTGCAGCAGGACAGCCATCTCCTGCCAACACAGCTGGTGATGGTGAGGAGGCACAAAGCATCACAGCTCTTGGCACAGAAGCCAACACACCAATGCCAAAGAAGGACGAGAATTTATATACATTACAGGTATTAAAAGCCAGATAAACACAAGCCATGGAAGCTTTCAACACTGCACAGTCTCACTGAATTACCTGTAGGCCACTGTGCACAACAAGCAAAATTCACGTTACAAGCTCTTCATTAAGCCATCTGACCCTAAGGTTCTTTACTCTACTGAAAGAATGATTTTAAAATCTTAATTCTGTTACCGTTTTGTAAACTCTTTTTGTATCTGTCAAATACACTCACTTTAAAGTGTTAACATTATTCTTATTATGCCAGTGTTGTGATGGTCATATATACGCTTCAATAAACAGAAGAAAAAGAACCCCATACTTTCTAACATAGAACAGTCTCAAGAAAAACAAGGTTTCCATTTTACAGATGGAATGCTAAGACCCACAGAGGTAGCGTGATACATAAAATATCACATAAAGACCTGTGAAAGGGTCAGGAAGCAAGTTCAGATCTCTCAATACCCAGCTCAGCATCATTAGCCACAACAACAGTTCTGAAGACAATCCAAGTTGGATTTAAGTTAAACCAGTGTGATTACATCTATATTCCTGTATGTGGCTTAACATAAGAAGTACTTTCACATCTTGGACATGTAAAAATAGAAAAAGGTCTCAAACCTTTTCTGCTGGAGAACTGTGAAAGCATGAAACACTGCCTTGGAAGAAACTCATACTCTCACATTACAGTTTTTTCATAACAACTATGAACTCAATCAAAAATATTCTTAAAGTCTAGAGTAGCAGGAACGTGTTCAGATTAAAATCTCTATAAGCATGCAAATTATTTCACGCTCCTTGTCATTAAATACATTTAACAGATCAACTTTCAGTTGAGCAGTCAACAGGTAACTGAAGAGATCACCATGCAACATAACTATTCCCCTTGCACCTCCCTGCCTTTCCCCACACTCCCTCAAAGGAAAGAAATCTTTTCCTGTTCTGATCTATTTTTACAGTCTAGTGCATTGGTATTTTGGATTATTTCCAAGGGTATTCTTTACTGGGGCATCACAACTAAATGCCAGATTTCAAAATTATTTTAGCATATTCTCACAGGCTGCTTCACAGTAGCCTGAATTAATAAAGGATCTTAGCAATTACAGCCTTTTCAAATGCAAAAGCGTTAAAAGCTAGTAAAGAAGCTTTAAAAAAAAAAAAATACCATCTGTAGCATAAAATTCAGATCCTGCTTCTTGTTCCCTCAAAGGTTACATCGAGTTAGTATCGGCCCGTACTCGAGGGAAATTTCTGAAAGCAGCACGCCCAGTCAGTTTGAGTCCTTTCCTAGCCAGTAGCTTATTCCTCGAGCAGTTAACCGAGAACCAGCTTTTAAACCTGCGAGGCCAACAGGCATCTCCCGTCTCCACATCCCCATCTGGATACCTCCGACTCCACTCCGGCAGCCAGGAGAGGAAGGTCTGGTCTGGTCCTTCCCTCCCAGGGATGCCAGCCCCAGCAAGGCAGCAATCCCTGGCTGGCGCTCGCCCTCGCCCGGTCCCCCCCCCGGCTACCCCGAAACGCACCGACAACGTCCGGACACCCCTACTAAGCAAGGCAGGCGAAGCGTCGGCAAGGCTGAGGCAGGGGAGCCGAGGCGCAGCTGGGGACGCGGCCGCCCAGGCTTGTTACCTTTCTCCCTGCTTGGTGTTGGCGGGCGGAGGGTGAAGCACGGTCTGGTTCCCTTCCATCTCCACGATGCACTTGGTATTCAGGTCCAGCTCTGCAGGGCGACACGGCGGGGGGCTGTACCCAGGGGGACAGAGCACATCCCCCCCCCCCCCCCCCCATCCCTGCCCCCCTTCTCCCCGCACGCCGGGGCACTTCGACCCCCGCCGGCTCCCCCTCGGATCTGGGAGGGAGGGAGGGAGGGAGGGGGTGTCTGTGAGAGGGTTTACGCTCCCGCCAGCCCCGGGGAGAAGCCGGAGACGCTGGGGGGGGGGGGGACTCGGCGGCCGCCCCAGGCGCGCCCCGGTCGCCGCCCCCTCCCCGCAGCCTCCCGCCCCCGCAGCCTCCGCGCCCCCAGACCCCGCCACCCTCTTCCCCGGCGCCAGTTACCTCTCCTGTTCATCGGCCGGACCCTGACGGCAACTTTCACCTTCGTGTCCGACATCTTCCCCCCACCCCCCCGTCCCGGGAGCGGCCCCGCTCAGCAGCAGCAGCAGCAGCAGCAGCAGCAGCAGCAGCAGCAGCAGCAGCGGCGACTCGCGGCCTGGCAGCGCCGCGCACAGCGACACGGCGGAGCTACGTCCATGCCGGGCCGGGGCGAGGGGCCGGGCAGCCGGGGAAGGCGAGAGACGGACAGGGAGGGAGAGGAGGAGGAGGAGGAGGAGGAGGAGGAGGAGGAGGAGGAGGAGGAGGAGGAGGAGGAGCCCGGCGCCGGGGAGGGCGGCGTTGGCGGCCTCCTCAGCAGTCACCTCCCTGCTCAGCCGCGGTCCGCACCGGCTCTGCCGCCGGCTGCCGACGGGCTGGTTTGCATAACCCCTGCTGCTGCTGCTGCCGCCGCCGCCGCCGCCGCCGCCTCCCCGCCGAGCCCAGCCGCCATCTTCCGCCTCCTCCCGCCGCCGGGAGCGCGGCGCCCAGCCCAGCGGCCGGGGGGGCGGGGCGGGGAGAGGCGGCGGCTCCGGAGCGGGACGGAAACACCCGAGCGCCTTCGGCCCGGGGGGGGGGTGGGGAGTCCGGGGGGAGGGGGGGGAGCTCCCCCCCCCCCCCGCCTAGCTACACGCGTCCTCCCAGCGCGCATGCGCAAGGGGGCTGCGCCTTGCAGCGGGCAGAAAAGGGCGGGAAGGGGGCGCCGGGCGGTGCTCCTGCGCATGCGCCGGGGGACTCGGGTTCGTTTTGGGTTTTTTTTTTTTTATTTTTTGGCACCAAAAAAAAAAAAAAAAGATGCGCAGTGCCTGGTTAAGAGAATCACGGCCTGCCTGGTGCGGTCCTGGTGCTGGCACGGGTGACCTGGCTGACACGTGCGTGTCGTGGAGGCCTGGAAGCGGAGCTGCGCCTCAGGGGGATGCAGCAACCAGCCCTGCCCCGGCCCGTGCTTTTCCTCCTTGGAAAAGGGCCGCCTGCGAGGCACCGGGGTGGCTTGTGTGGTGCGGCTTTTCCGCCGCTGATGAGCGGCTGGCCCACGTGCTGCAGGACGGAGTTGTGCCCGTCTGCGAGGGGGGAGCGCATCCCGAGCAGCCCTGCGTTGCCCCAGCAACCGCGGCCTTCAAGGGGGGCTGAGCTTCCAGGGGGTAAGCCAAGAAAGATTTAAATTGCCGTAGGCTTGTGACCCTCAGGATAGCCTTTTTGAAGTGCCCTGGTAAGACCGTGTTTTCTCCCCAGAAGGGTTTCCTGAGCTTCAGTAAAATATCTTCTAAAGAATCAATCCTTACCATCAGTGCAGGAAATGGGCAGGAATCCCAGGTGCAAAATAGCTATGTCTGTAACATTTTCTTTATGGAGAAGGCAGGCTCAAACCCAAATGGGATTATTCCGTCTACTCGGGGGCTAAACTACTGTAGGGAGAATGGACTAAACAACAGATGATTAATAGGTAGCTGCTCTAAGAAAGAACAGACCTTTCAAACAGGTGAAAACAAAGGATGATGCTGAGAAGATCGACCTCCCCTGGCTGCCAGCACGCCAACCAGAAGAGCCCTGCAAAGGGACAGAGGAATGTCCCTAGAGGAGGCCTGGCTGTCCCAAACAGCCACATCTTGCAGGAATGCTGAAAGGAAATGAGAAGAGAAGCGTTGCCAAATAGAGCCGGCCATCTGGAGAATGTCAGCAGCAGAAGCTGGTGCATGTGGATTTCTTGCCTGCAAAAGTAGGGATAAGGAATCAAGTTAATCGTGGAAGGCATTGTAAGGATGTGGCTCAATGAGTAAAGAGAAAGGAACAGTGCTGAAATGGGACATCCTACTTAATACTGTTGACTGGAAGAACCCAGATCAAAATAAGTGCTGGCTCAAGATAAGGCATGAAGTCTGAAATGACTGTGCAGACAGGGAGTTGTTCAGTGAAACTTGGACACTATTGTGCAAGACAAGACAGCCAACAGATGGAAGGGAAAATATTCCCTTCTGTCTTGATTTTCCACCTCTTAGTGGAAAAACTACATCACTGTAAGATTAAATAAAAACAGTGATGTTAGCTGAAGAGAAACTAACTGGAGTCTTTATGAGATTGACTGTGATTTTGGCTGTGGGAAGAGTCTTGGGAAGAAATTTTCACTGATGTCTGGAACAGGCTTGTAAATTATTTGCAGGTACAGAAAGGCAGCCATGCAAAAGCATTTGAAAAGGGAGATGCGACCTAGTTTCTTCTAACACAGACTGTTGCAGTTCTCTTCTTGTGAAAACCTGATGGTTTTTTCTAGTGTTAGGTAACTGGGAAAAGGATTTTTGTTCTTTCATTCACATCAATGTGCCCTGAAAAACAAACTGCCAACAATGAAGTGCTGGTTCCACCAAGTTTTTCTGTCCTCTTGAGGAAGGGCTTTTGGCAACATCTGTACCATAACCTGACAACATCTATTAGGCAGCATGTAGCAGAATATATGTCTGGTTTTCCCCAAACAGGGATTACAGCAGAATAGGAAGAGAACTGCATTACAGGGGCCCCATGAGATCGTTATGTAACCCAAAGAGCAATCTGTGACCGATTGCGGGAAGTGAGTGCAATTCAGGCCAATGAGATCTTTCTCTTCTGGCACTGTGTTTCCCCATCAAACACAGCTACCATATGGAAGCCTTTACATCTCTGTCTTTGCTACCAGTAGCAACTGTAGATGAATGTCTCTCACCTGTCAGCATTTGTTAGCTTGATCAGTTTACATGCCCCGTGGGAACTGGCAAGGGATACTGATAGGTCATTCATCCATCAGAATTAGCTGACAGCTACCCCAGACATGCTGATGGATGGATAGGTGGGAGATACCAGATGAGAAATGACAGCTTACTGCTTCAGCAATGTGAAAAGATGAGAGCTGGAGAAAGTGGAGGCTGATGGTGGGTGAGAGAAACAGGGATAGGAATACAGAGACAAAACTGTCTGAAGCCATCTACCTGTGATTTCCTTTTCGTGTCCCTGCTTGCTACCACCCTCCATTCTGTTCTGGTTCTGCACCACTGCAGTCAAGAGGAATTTTGCAGCTTCACTAGGGCCAGGATGGAATCTTTGTTTCTCTCTTGCATTTCATCTTTTTCATTTTTGTTTCTTCCCTTTTAGCATTTCCATACATCAATCCACAGTTCAGCAAAGAGTGTGAAGAAAAATATCACTCCTTGCATTTTTCTGGTTGGAAGCTCCAGCTGCTCCTCATCTTCCCAAGACATAGAGTAGATAATGTGATTTGACATGAAGGCATGGCCATGTTTTCCCATATACTCTGAGCAGGAGGATCCATTGCTCTGCTTCATGATGCGGAAATGGGGGAGTGATGCTATGCACCCAGAGTTGATGCCTGAAGCCCCGCCAGTAGGGCAGAGTGTTCCATTGACCTCCTTTCTCTGTTGAAGGGCATGAAGAAATGTCACAGTGCCTGACAAGAACATCCTGTCGGCAGCATCCCCAGCACATATCTTGCTGTGCCTGGCTGGTGCACACTGTCACTGGCACTTCCAACTTCATCTCATGTCACAGGAGCCAGAGAAGAGGAGGGCAGTGAGAGCATGGGAAGCAAAGTAGTGTTATTCTTTCGGTGTTGGAAGTGTGGAAAGAATGACAAAGTGTTTGATTTTACAGCACCTAAAGTCCAAAAGATGCTTACAATTAATGTTTTTGCTACCAAGTTTAATCCAAGGCACAGATTTTATAAGATTGACCAGAAGTAAAGTTTTCTTTGGGCTTCCAAATTTTTACTAAGCATGTTTTTTAAATTAACAGAGAAAACAAAACTTTATTTTCAGCCCAAACACATTATATCATCATCCAGCCTGAGAGAAAGAGGTAAAATGAACAAATAATGTATAATGAAACAGATGTCTTTAAAGTTAATAATCTAATATATTACACTTACATTAGGAAAAAATATACAAAAAAACAGTAGCTCTAACAAAATAGTTGACAAAACTTCCAGGATATTGGTGAAAAAGAATTACAATAATTTGTTGGCTTTTTTTACATAGCATTTAGTATATAGGAAGGAGGCCTGGACATTGCAGAAGGGAGAAATATTTCATATTGAAGGGCTGGGATAAAATATTACTCTATGTTTGTGCCAGTACAGAAATTAGTGTCCCATTATGCACACCAGCTTCTGTTTTTCAATGAATAAAATGGGAAGCAAGTGCCTGTCCTGCTTTGCAAGTAACCCCACTGCACAGGTACATTGAATTTACAACAGAGCACGCAAGAACAGGATTTTACCCAGTGCCCTCAGCCAGGTTTTTAGGCTGCTTTTCCATTTCCTTTTTGCTCCAAATTCTAGCTGGATGTTAGTCAGGCTGGATGTTTGCCACCTCTATCTTATCAGAGATCTGTTTTGACTATCTCTAAAGCTGTGCCGGAGGCATGAAAATCGTCCTCTAATGTCCAGCATATTTATGGCAACACTCTGGGGCTGTGGTGACAGATGCTCTTCTGACAGCCAGAAAGAAACAAAATAATTGTAATTGCTAAAGTTGGGAACAAATGCAGCATATATATGCACCTAAACATGATCCTGCCTGAGAGATGCTCTCCAAGCTGCCTGAGGTGGCTGACGGCCGTGCACTTAGATTCCTGCCTTGTGTGTTGCTTCTGACAGGCACCACAGTTTCAACCTGCCTCAGCTCCCAACAGAACTGGCTTACAGGCTCTTTCCACAGTGAAAAGACTAAAGCTGTTCTTACAGGCTAATTTACATATGTTTTGAATGACCCATTTGCCTGTACCTGGATGGTGTCCTAACCTCTGCTTCCACACCCAGCCTGGGTACCTGGGAGTAGATCCACTCTGGGATCAGAGGTGATCAGTCACAGCTCACATCCTGAGGCAGGCACAGTCACCTCTCCACTGACCTGAAAAGTTCCTTGCTGTGTGGGGAAAAAAAATGCAATGGGATCTCACAGCTCAAATCCAATGTTTTCTCTCTGCCTCTGATACAATATTGCAATAGTCTTTTAGAAACTTCGGCCCGGTATTCCGCAGAGTGGTTGAGACTAACCCATCAGTGAAAGGATCAGCTCAATTTTTAGTACATTTAACTACATGACCATTCTGCAGAAGATAATCCCTTCCCTTCACTCACTGAAGAACAGGGGGCAGGGGGCTCTGTTCCCCATCTCCTATCTCTTTGCAGGAAGAAATAGTTTCAAATTACTGTGCAAACTTTAATGGTCATAGCTACCTGCAGAGGAAAAGTCATATTAATAGAAATAAATGAGCTTCGAAGCAGACTAGTGCAGCTATAGGAAGCTGATGGGATGCAAAGAAGGGGGGGAAACTAGAAATAATATGTTTTTAGAGTGCTCAGATACATTTCCCTGCACTCTGGAAGTCTGACTGAAGTTTTTACTGAATCCAAAGTGAACCTTTCTGTCATCTCAGGAGGGATTTGGTTTCTGGCAGGGAATTTAACATCCCTGCAATCCTAATGTCATATACAGGCAATAGTTACTCACGTTCCTTAGCTGTCAGGGAAATTAATTACACATTGATGTGTTTATTTACACTTTGTTGCTATTGATGTTAATTATCTGTATGCCATCCCTTTTTCATGTCAGGAAACACTCCACCCTTGACTTGAATATCTTCCTAAACATTGTGCTGGGAAGAGCAAGGCTGTGGATATTCAGCCTGGCATGACAACCAAGTGATACCATGATGAAATCACATGTTGTTGGGGCTATTATCACTTGACTTAGTTCCAACAGTGAAAGAGGAGGTGCAGATGACATTGTAAAAGGCATCACTGAGACTCCACCTGGAAAACTCAGTACAACGTTTAGGCAAGAGGCATTCAAACTGGAACAGACCCACAAAAGGGTTGCTGGGAGGACTGAGGAGTGATGAGTATTATCAAACAAGAGCAGACTAGAAAAGTTCAGTTTGTTTAGTCTAGCAAAGTGAAGACTGAGAAGGGATATGGCTGTTTATGCTTCCTTTCAAGTCAGTTAAAAGCATGGTGCTACTCAAGTTCAAGGAAAACACTAGCACAAGAATATATGGATGTAAACTGTCTTTAATGCAGCCCTTTTATTCTGGGCTGTGTTAAGAGGAGAGCTACCAGCAGGTTGAGGGGAGTGATCCTTCCCCTCTACTCAGCACTGGTGAGGCCACATATGGAATATTGTGTCCAGTTCTGGGCGTCCCAGTAGAAGAAAGACATGGACATACTGGAGTGAGACCAGTGCAGCACTATCAAGATGATTAAGGGACTGGTGCATCTCTCCTGTGAGGAAAGGCTGAGAGAGCTGGGGCTGTTCAGCTCTGAGAAGAGAAAGCTCAGGGGTCAAGTATTAATACCTACAATGCAGAGAGAGCCAGGCTCTTTTTCAGTGGTACCCAAGGACAGGACCAGGGGCAATGGGCACCAACTGAAAAAAAGGACGTTCTCTGTGAACTTTGGGTAACACTTTTGCACTCTCAGAGTGACCAGACACTTGCACAGGTTGCCCAGAGAGGTGATGGAGCCTCCATCCTTGTGGATGCTCAAAAGCTGTCTAGACAAGGTCCTGCAGAGCTGGCTCTAGGTAGCCCTGCTGGAGCAGGGAGCCGGACCAAGTGACCTCTAGCCCTCCCTGGCAACTTCAACCCTCTGTGATGCTGTGATTCTGTCTTGGAACACACTCAGGCTGGAAATGAATTTACTTCTACCCCCAGAGAAATCAATGGCCTCTTACACAGGAGGCCAGAGGACTAAACCTAGCTAATATTAAGAGTGAGCTTGATTGTACTGGATTCCATGATAGCAGGGTCCCAAAGGAGCTGACATCACCTACCTGTGGTTAATATAAGTTATGAAAAGGGACTGATGTTAAATTAATAGAAATGTATAATTTTTCTAATATATTTTAGTAGAAATGAGATGCTTCTCCTAAGGAGCAACACACTGTCACAGCTAGTTTGTAAAGTTATTTACAATTTAAATTAGTAGGCAGGCCCCAGCAAACTGAAGGAAAGAACAACCCTCCCATTATTCCCCCTGCTCAGAAAGCTCTCACCCCCCTTCATCTTTATGATAAGGAATGTCTGGTATGTGAGCTTCACTCCAGCACATCCCTGCAGTTCTCTTATGACTAGGAATCCTAAATCAAGACTGAGGGCACTTGTGGGGCTCATAAGAGTGTCCGAAGCATCACTAATTATGATGCATTTCGTAAGTGCGGGTGGGTGTCTTACCACACGTGGAAAAAGTGAGCCTGCAGACCCCAAGTCTCTTCAGTTTGCAATCAGATACTACACACAGTCTAACATACAGCGACACTCAGGCTCTGTTTGCATTATTTTTGTTCAGGAGGGCTGAATGGGAAAGCTGTAAATATCAACAGCCTGATTAGGTGGCAGCAACCTCTTGGGACAGAGGTGCAGCATTCCTATTAAACCTTTTGCACTCAGTCACAGTTCCCTTGTTGGTTTACTTTCTGCTTTCAGAGAGAAGCTGAACTTGGCTGGCTACCCTGTGTGAGACTTGGAACTGGGAGGGGGAGGAGGGTGGGGAGGGAGGAGTGCGTCCGCTGAGCTTGCTTACTAAGTAAGCTGAGCTAGTAACCATGCTGGCCAAGCCAAAATTTCTCCTTATGCAATTACTTTTTAGTGATGTTTGCAAGTATGTGCTCTAGCCAAGTATCTTTCTAAAGTGCAGAGGAGAGGCTTTTGCTTGAAATAGATTAGAAAGGAGAACATTAAGCATGGGGAGGTCAGCATGTAAGGAGGCTGAGTGAGGCAAAGCCTTGAGAGAGGCGGTGGAATTGCATTTGTTAAAACATACGGAAGTCAGCTCAGCACAGATCTTGGATCTGTTCTGTTGTTTGTGGAAGTCAACAGGAAGATTCACATTAAGTTCAACAGGTTTCATCAGTTCCTGTGTAAGGTGGAAACAAGTGCTGAAGGTGCTAATTAAGGTGCGTAACAAGACTCCGGATCTTTTATTTGGAAAACACCCTATCAGTTCCCCTCCCAGATCTTCCCAGCCTGAAGAAAACAGGTCAAATACAAGCATCTCAATCGATAATAACAACAAAATTATCAGCAACAGATCATACTCTCTTTTTTAGATTGAAGACTGTAAAATAGTGCAACCACTGGATGTCCTTTGTTGTCACATCTCTTCAAATTTCATCCTCTTTGACTCATGGCAAAAAGATTTACTCTTTGCAGGTGAAAAAAATAGAGGAACAGATGGCATATGCAGGATTCCCAACTTCTTGTAGCTTGTCTACACCAGCAATTGACAGGGAAACTCAAACCAGTTACAGGAGTCATCCATAAAACCCAGTACAGGGGGACCTCTGTTGCTGTTGCTATTGTAGCAGTCGGTTGCTATTGCAGAGAGCACAACAAAAGCCAGTGACTTGTAAGTTAATGATTTCTGATTTTGTTTTTCCCATAGTCACTATTAAAAACAGAGCAGCACACAGGGGAGCCAGGGTAGAAGGGTTTCTACAACTGTTAGTCCACACAGAGTTTAAATTGCACAGACCTCCACCCTTTTCTCTCCTGTAATAAAGCTTGCACACCTGTCTCCCAAACGCATTCCCTGAATGACTTTCCTGCCATTCATATTGTGATCTGAGGTTTTCTCCCTTTAATCTGACAGTAAAGATTAAAGGCTGTTTTAGAAAAGAAACACAGCAAAACCAAAACATGGACAGAACATCTGGGGGAATTAAGCCTTCTTCTGAAATGAAAGTGAACACACACACACTGTGTGACTAAATAACGGCTAATGAGAAATATACTTGTGGAAGACACTTCAAGGGGCTAAACAGCCAACCAACAGGGAGGAAAGGTTGAGGACTGTGCAAAAGGCACAAATTGGAACAACATGGTTGAATTTCAGAAATAAAAAATGTAGGCTTATCGTCAAGAAAAAAGACTTAAGATTCAAGTTCAATGCACATGAGAAGTTGAAAGTTCATTGCCTGATGTTTGAAATTAATTCAGTTGTAATGGCTTTTATTTCTCCAATGAAAGAGATAAAAGAAAGAGATTTTCTTCTGCCTTCAAGGTACACCTTTTCTAAGGGAGTGGTTTTAGTTTTCATCTCAGTACCGCCGACACATTGGAAAGATGAGAAGAATAGAATCAGCTGCATTTAAATGATAACACCATCCAAATACTGAATAGCTTTATGAACATCACAAAATAAATGATAAATAGACACATATCTCTAATTTTGGGCCAGAGGCATTTTCAATTTCACTTTGCCATATTGGGGCAAAAATGGTGCACTTTTCACCTGCTCTTCAAATCGGAAATTAAACAAAAAGTGTCTGACTTAGAAATTCTTTTCTGTGGTCTTCTTGGGACCTAGAACCTACAGTGAGTTTCTACCACAATGAAGACATAGCAGCTTTCCTAAAATGTTGGCTAAGCCAAATAATCCCCTCTTCAGGATCTGCAAGAGCAGTTCAGGTATAAGTTCTCCACTGATGCCAGTCCAGAGTGAGTCTTGCCTCAGACTGCTGGTTACTGAGCAACTCAGTGTCCCAAAAGGGAGGTGATGTACAGATCCACTTAGCCTGATGGACTGTTAGGAACCAGGCAGGGGTTCAGTGTGTTATGAAGGAATAAATAAGACAAGCTAAATAATTGCATTACGTTTTTTTTTTCACAAAAGATTTCTGATGTTGAAAGTCATAATTAGTTATAGTATATTCTAAACATGCACAGGGCTTTCAGCCTGTAAAAAAAAAAAAAAAACAACACAACAAAGCAGCATTCCCAGAAATTGTCATAACAATGTCTGCTGCAAAGACTTCTCCAGGGCAAAATTCTGCACTAGCCTGAATCTCCCTGACTTCAAGCCCAGTCCTGCAGCATTTATTTATGTGGACAATTCCATTTGCAGTGCTCATGGCTGCACAGAAAAACTAGGACAGAGCAAGCCTCAACTCAAACGAGTCACTTTAAGGAGTAATAAGAATAGGAAAAGACTAATACATGTATTTTAAATACTTCTGGCTCCATAATATCATGCTCTGAGTTGGTGCAGAACTCTCTGAAGAACCTACCTAGTTAAGGACAATGACAAATAAGGGAGCCAGGTACATCCTTTTCATATGAAGATTATTATAAATTTTTTTTTTATTTAATCTGTCTGACTCTTTTTGATTGATTTCTTATAAAGCATATATTTAATTACAGTCTGTTTCTTCTCACATTAGGTCCTTAGTCTGTTGATAGTAAAAGACATGGTTGTTCTTTGCTTCTTACTTTCAATACAGGTCAGTAGTTACTAAATACTGGTCAATGCTGGTTAAATTCCATAGTTCACAATATTAAAGAAATTATGCTAGACAAGCATAAATACTTTCATATGGGTTTTACCTTTTATCTATTTACATTTGGGACAAAAGCCAGTAAAATAGTTACCTCCTGTGATTATGTAACTGTGATAGTTCTTTCAAGATCATCTTCTTTGTATTAGTCTTAAAAGCAAGCATTGGTAAAGGACATATTTTTCTTTTTTTACACCTTCACAGCTTTATAAAAATAAATTATTTCATTTTACCAGCTATAATTTTGTCTCTCTAATCCTATATCCTGGTTAAAATTGCCTGCCCTTCATTCACTACAAAGCATATAACTGTATTTCAAGTATTTAGAATGGTTTACAGAATCTTCTGACTAGCAGTATTTTCCTGATTTAAAAAACAATATATTCCATGAAAGCAGAATTTGTTCTCACCTCACCTCACTGCCCATATAGTGCTCTCTTGTGACCAAATAACAAAAATTGCCTGCCTTAAGAGGGATCTTTAGAAAAATGCTACATGTGTATTTTATTCTATTATTCTACTTATTCTGTTATTATTCTATTAGGGAGCATACTTCCCTAAAATGCTTAGTTTGCTCCAAATCTTCATTTCCCACAGAATTTTGCTACAAATACAGAGCTGAAAAGTAACAGATAGCTCTCCTAAGGATTAACATGTGAAAAGTGCCTTATGGTGGCTGGGAAATCTGTTATTCCCCTGCCAGAGGTCAATATTAATCAAGAGGCAACAGCCCTTATCATCTTGAGCATTTTCCAGGCTGAAATGCTTCACCTCTTACGAGTGCATTCCTTTTACTGGGACGATGGGTGTGCTCCATGCTCTAACTTGGTGGAGTTGCCCTTTGCTTAAGCCACAGACACTTTTCATTATTTTTTCCCCTTTTCAGAGTCAGTCAATCTCTTCTCCTTTCTATACTCAAGATGAAATAAGTAACTTTATCACTACAATGGGGCTTTACAGCAGTGCAACTCCTTACAGAGCATTTCAAAACTCTGAAACCATGCCCCTTTGTGGAGCACACTGGAAGTAATTATCTAGGAATACACTCTAGTTTAGAAAAGTATTAATTTCCATGATTTGTAGGAAACACCGAAGGAATTAATAACAAGATCATTGGCAAAATGTCCACTTCTTCCAAAATCAGGAAGACAGCTCCTAAACAAGAGGATAATAGAACACACACTCTCCCTGCTTTACCAAGGCACCAACCTTATAACGGGAATTCTGAGATCTAGTCTCAAGTCTGCCAAAGGTTTTCCTTGATTCTTAAGCCTCCTGTCTGCAGTTGCAGGGCCAGGACATTTATACCATGTTTGTCTCAAGGGGAGGTTGGAGCACCAAGTTAAAAAATATCTGCGTATCTCTTGGAAAGCACAGGAGAGAAAAAGGCAGAAGTGTAATGCATCATCTGCTCACGGGGAACCTCTCCAGCATTAGATAGCTTTCAAGCTCTCCAGGAGAATCCATCAGGTTATGCTATGGAAACACTCCAGAGAGAGCCTGGGTGGTTATGTAACAGTATCAAATACAACCACATTATTATTAGCACACTTAGTTGAGATACAGAAGTTGAAAATGTAAGGTGGAATGGAGGCATGGTCAATGTCCACTTTGATGGAGAAACACAGAACTGGTAAGTATTCCTTCCCTCTGGACTGATGGAGGACCCACAACAGTACATGGCAAAGGGAAAATACTGAGTGGTTCTTTGGTTTAATATATTTCAAGCTTAAAGATTTAAATGTTTTGTACATTTGGACTTTTTATAGGCAGGTACTGATAATAATTCCCCATCACATTCAGAAGCATCAAGAGCTTCTGGGAATAAAGCAGATAGTACATGTTCTCAGCTCATGAGCTCAGCTCTCTGAGCCAGCCTTCCGCCCAGCGACGGCAGAGAGAGGCAGACTGATACCTCACTTCAGGTCTGCTTGGCCTCTTCTTGCTCTTTACAGTCAGTGTCTGCAAATGTGGCATGACAAATTTGAATACTTTCAGCAATTTCAAACTCTACTTTCAGATGGTAAACTCTGCATTGTTTCCAGAGCCTCGTTTGTGCCTTCATGCTGTCTCTGCAGCTCTCACATCAAGTTAAAAAAAGTGGGCAAGGTCCTGAAAAAGCCCCCCAGTTGCTGGGGGCTACACATTCCACTTGAAAGATCCTCCGTTCAGATGGAAGCACTTTTGGACACACTTGGCCAAAACAAGAGAGCCTGCTGCATCAGCTGAGCTGGCAAGTCAAACAGCAACCACCACGGCTGGGGCTGGACACGGCTGATCAGAAAATTGAAAGGCAGACCTGACAAGAATGTTACAAAAGGAAATCTCTTGTGAATCATTTCCCACCAGATTCTAGAGCAGGACAGTGGATTCTATATAGAAGCTTCTGGTGTACTTATGTGGGAAGTGAAAGTAACTAGGGGAGAAAAACCTATTATCAGTAAATTTCAACTGTCTACACAGGCGATAGGCCGCCAGTGCTTGCTGCTTTCTGAATGATCTGTCACTTCCTTTGAGATGTCTGAATGAGGTGTGAGGTTTAGAACTCATCTGCAAAATCTGTATGTTTTTGCTTCAGTTACCCTATACTTCTGTGGGGGTAAGCCACAGCTTACCCATGGGTAACTTGTAAACTACAAGGATGGGCTACTGAGAGGAGCAAGAAAAAAACAGAACACCTTGGTGGACCCTGCTTTAGAAAGCTCTCAGTGGTTTGGGGGCTGGACATTACTTCACTTGAAATCAGTCCATGCTACAGAAAAATGTCATGGTGCTGTTACATCCATGCTTTGTGAAAGTGTAAACAGATGTTCAAAAGGACAATGGCCAAAATTAAGTAAATTTTACCTTTTTTTCCTGTACTTCTTTTCCTTTGATTATATTCTTTATTTAAAATTATTTTGCTTACAAGCAAAACAAAAAAAAAAAGTTACGGGACTCAATTTCAATACACATTTCTGAAACTCCCATGCCTCCTTTCTTCCTAAACACTGTAAACATACCCTGCTATATTTATATGCAATGATAGTAACCTGAGAGTAGTGCTTAAAAATAAGCCTAATAGGAGTTGCAGTGTGTGTGTGCGCACAACATACATACTGATCTATAGCAGGGGCTGAAGACATGACATTAGGGGAATAGTGTCCATTGTATTTGTTTGGTTTTAATAAAAACTGTTAAAGCATGAGGTACAGAGGGTTATACAAAGTTTAGTTTAAGCTCTGTTTTTTTGTTTGGTTGTGTTTTTTGGGTTTGGTGTGGGTTTTTTGTTTGGTTTGGTTTGTTTTTAAATAATGCTAATTATCACTGCAGCAGTTAGACCCAGTCATGTGTTACTTTCTAGATTAAATGGCCACTGCTCTTTTCCAAGGGCAAGCACACATCTAGCTATCCCCATTTTGGGCACGTGCAGTCAAAACCCAAAAGCATCACCTACCTAATGGTATCAGTTCAAGTATCTGCCCCTCACCCTCTGCCATCCCTCTCTCAGAACCAAACTTTTAGTTCTGTTGAAATCTGTGATTAAACTGCAACAAACTTGCAGATGTACAGGAGCAGTAGGCATCCCCTAGGCTTCTGAAAAGCAGACGGCATTAAGGTATCACCCTGAAGGCAACAGATATCTACAGTAGCTATAGGGGAAACGTGCATATATGCATAAAGGAAGAGGCAAGAGTAAGTAAAAATGTAAAAAGCTTCTTAGTTGGTTATCAGCATATTGGTGTATCTCTGTCTCCCATTATCTCTCAAACTCTCTGGTGTGACAGAAGAAAGATTTCAGGTTTACTGCTGCATTTTCCCTTACATACTGAAGGACTCAGAATTTTAAATTACTGGTTTTATACTGGTTTTATGGTCCTTTATGGCTTCTCAATTGAGGCACCTGCATCAAATGAATTAAGACAATGTAATGGCTTCTTTGACACGACCTTGTACAATCCTAAGCACCAGGGTTTATAGCAAAAGGAAAACAGCTGCATCATTCATAGGAAAAAGTCTAAATTTGCTTGCAGTAGGTAAAACAGAGATTTCTGGTGATGGCATAGAGCAAACTGGACAGAATAAAGGCACAGAGTTTATTTTGCTTACAAATCCAAACATCAAGTGATTTCTAGTTATATACCAAAGAAGACTGGAGCAGAATGGGAAACAATGAGAGTTTTTGTCAATTTTTAAACAGCATGAGTCAAATAATTAAAAATCAGCGTTTCAGCTGCTGGCAAGTTGCTTGCATGGCAGTAGGTGCTAGAAATTTGCCCATCCATGAGCTCAGTAGCAAAACTACATGCTCCTGGTGGACACGAAGGTTTGAGGAGATGAAAGCTCACAGCTAGGGTTCAGAGCTGCTCTTGGGATAAATTCTTAATTATGTATAAATACAGCACTGACAGGGGGTTGGACTAGATGATCTTTCGAGGTCCCTTCCAACCCCTAGGATTCTATGATTCTATGATTGCATGCACTTTCAAACACAGCAGTCCCCCAAAGGAAGTGTTATCTAATTGTTTTTATATACCTCAAAGGCAGACATCTCCTTAGCACCTAGAAAGGAATATAATCCAGGGGGGCTTCTTCTCTGAGCAAATTTCCTTTCTGATTCCTCAAGAAGGCCCCTTTGCAGGGCTGAACACTGATTGCAGAATAGCCAAAGAGTATTTCTGGTCCTACCAAAGGCACTTGTGTGTGGCCTTGCAGCAGAGAATGTTGGAAAAGATCAAGTTTTATGCCATTTTAACCTACTCCTCTCTACATTAGATAACATTTCCATCTAACTTCCCTTTAATGCTGAACGGCCCAAGTAATCATTTTAGCAGCAGGTAAATACCTAAAAATGCAACAGTGACTTCTAGTGTGAGTGTTGAATCCTTCTCAAAATAATTCAGATATACCTTCCTTTCCTCTGTGCAATAAGGCAACAGAACTTGTGTCCACAGTGAAACTGTTTTCAAGGAAATAAATATATAGTGGAGTAAAACTGCTGTGTATTCACAATCAACAAAACCTTGTTTGGAAGACAGGAAAAAAACAAGGCTTACATTCCCCCTTCTCTATTACTTCCACCAACATTTCAACTTGCAGTTGAATCTTGGAGTTTAGGGCACAGAAGTACCATATTAATGACAAGGCAGAGGCAAGCAGTATTGGAAACTTCTCAGGCATAGATGTGTTAGCAGCACAGCCAACTCAATTTTATTTATGCAGACGTATTTGTGGTCTAAACACAAATATTTCAAGGGGCTTTTATGGAAAGCTGCTCATGCTGGTAACCACACACCACATTATTTTTAGGTAAAGATGCAGACTTCTGCATTACACAGGAAGATTGACTGCTCCAGCTCTTCTCACCAATTCTAATCAAGGTGGGAACAAACTAGTACAGAGAAGAGTGATCCCAGAAGTGCTTTTCCCTGTTGCAGAAAAAAATAGGCTTTGAACACCAATTCACATAACTCACTAATCAATGGTAGCTCCTCCATTGCAATGACCTTAGCTGGGCCTGAAATGAAGCTTTCACTTCTCCTACCATTTCATCAAGCCAGTCTCCTCTGTTGTCCAGAAATCTTGGAAGCAGAAACCACTCTGTCACTTTGATGAGTGTAGCTATGCTTAATGAAGATGAATTACAACTAGGTGCTGGGAAACATAAACAAGCGATGCATCATTTTCTTTCCCAGGTGCCAGTCTTAGATTACTCCATTCCACATGATGTTGTTATTACTTGTCAAAAAGCACAAAAAATATTTGTTTGTGGAGGTATGCAATAGTTTCAAAAAGCCACATTATTTGTTTGGTTGATTTGTTGCTGACTACAGCCTGCAAGGGCCAGGTCTTCTCCACAGCCAGGCAAGAGGTTCAATAAGTTTTGCAGGAAGCACAGCATTAGTTGAAGAGGGCAGCTTCACTTTCACAAACAACTTTCACAGCCCAGAAAACATCTCCTCCCTACACGCCTACGAACACCAGGATTTTGTGTGCTTTGTGGCCAAAAGCAGCTTGAACCTACAGCAGTAAGCACCTAAACCCATTCAGGTGGAACTATATATTTTTATCGAATGATCGCCACTATCTAAAACGACGAGAGAATTGTTTGCTGTGTAAGTCAGTCCTACAGGGTAAGAGAGCCCGTGGCTAATTAGAGGGTTAAAGATGGGAAACTCCTCAGGTTTCCCTAAGCATATTACGGCCTGGCTACAGACATCCGTCACTATAACATGGCCCTCTTTGTCAAAGGCCACAGCCGTAGTATATATTTTGGAGGGGAAAACGAGGTTCAGACCAAAGCTATCCATCTGCCCGATGAGATCCATCTCGGCACTGAAGATCTTCACTCTGGTGCTGCCGGTGTTCGGCCCTTGAGCTTTCAGGTGCTCTATCACCACGACAGCACCCGAGGTCTGGGAGACCGCAACCCCTCTGGGGCTGACGAGCTGAGACCGGATCATCTGACACACCTTGAATCTCCCCTGCTTGAAGTCGGCCGTCAGGCGGTACAGAGCGCCCGCCTCCGCGTCGGTCAGCAGAACCTCGCTCTCGGGGGTGGCATCCAAGCCCCAGGGGAAACAGAAACCTTCCCGCACGGCCAGGACACCCCTTCCCTCAAAATCAAAGGCCTTGACGGAGCGGTCCCCGCCGTCGGTGACCACCACGTGCCCGTCCGACGTGACCGTCACGTCCAGCGGGTACTTGATCTCGCTGCCCGCATCCCCCCCCCCGCTCCCCGAACCGATGCAGGCAGGATCCGCTCGGCCCGAAGACGTGGATCTTCTTCTTGCCGTCGTGTGCCACGGCCAGGCGCCCCGACCTCCGGCAGGCTGCCACCCCGGTGGGGTTGACCAGCGACCCCCAGCCGCCCAGCGACAGCCGGAGCCCGAGGCCCGCGGCCGCCGCGCCGCCCGCCTCGCCGCTCCTCCGCAGAGCCCAGGGGATGCTGCCGCCGGCGCGGCCCAGCACCTCCAGCAGCTGCAGCAGCGGCAGGCAGTCGCTGGTCTCGGCGGGGCTGCAGGCCCGCCGGCAGAAGGGGCACTCCAGCCGCCGGCCGGCCGGGCCGCCCAGCGCCCCCAGGCAGCCCCGGCAGAGGACGTGCCCGCAGGGCAGGTTCCGCGGCCGCCGCTGCCCGCCGGGGCCGTAGCGCTCGAAACACACCCGGCACTCCAGCAGGCTCAGCTCCGCCTCGTCCTCCGCAGCCATCCCTGCGGCGAGCGGGCGGGGCGGGCTGAGGCTGCGGGGCCGGACGGGGCGGGCTGAGGCTGCGGGGCGGGCTGAGGCTGCTGGGCCGGACGGGGCGGGCTGAGGCTGCGGGGCGGGCTGAGGCTGCTGGGCCGGACGGGGCGGGCTGAGGCTGCGGGGCGGGCTTAGGCTGCGGGGCCGGACGGGGCGGGCTGAGGCTGCGGGGCGGGCTGAGGCTGCGGGGCCGGACGGGCGGAGGCGGGCGGGCGCCCCCTGCGGGCCAGCTGAGGCGCGGGCGCCGCTCCGCCCCCGGGCCGCCCTGCCCCGTGAAATCGTGGTGTCGTTCGGGTCGGGAAGAGACCTGAAAGATGATCTAGTTCCAACCCCCCCTGCACGGGCAGGGACGCCTCCCACTAGACCAGGTTGCTCAGAGCCCCATCCAGCGTGGCCTTCAACGCTTCCAGGGATGGGGCTTCCACAACTTCCCTCGGCGACCTGCTCCTCTGTCTCACCACTTTCACACGAGAGAATCTGTTCCTAATGTCTAACCCAAATCTGCCCTCTTGCAGCTTAAAACCACTCCCCTTTGTCCTATCACTATGCGCTCTTATAAGAAGCCCCTCCCCAGCCTTCCTGTAGTCCCTTCGGGCACTGGAAGGCAGCTCCAAGTTCCCCTCAAAGCCTTTTCTTCTCCAGGCTGCACAACCCCAACTCTCTCAGCCTGTCTTCATAGGAGAGAGGTGCTCCAGCCCTCTGATCGTCTTTGTGGCCCTCCTCTGGACTTGCTCCAAAAGCTCTATGTCCTTTTTGTGCTGGGGGCTCCAGAACTGCACACAGCACTCCAGGTGGGGTCTCACTCTCCAAATCCTTATAAACATGCAGTTACCAAGCTGTCACACCGTTGCTAGTGCTATTTTATGCACTTCTCTCTGGCTGTTCTGGGAAGCTTTTGAAAATGCAACGAGAATACTTACACTGATCACTAGCAGCTGCTTTTTCCAAGCAGGCGCATACACGCATCTTGTAAGATGCATGGACAACATGTGCTCATTCAGCAAGGTGTGTCTAAAGGGTATTCTCAGAGTACAACACAACAAAGCCATCCTATACACCCTAAAATGGCTCATCTGGCATGTGGCATTGCTCCTGCTAGGTTGTCCCATAGCTGGGAATCCTCTGCGGGACGTTGCTGGGTATGCAGCAGCCTTGTGCTGAGCACCTGGCCTTTTGTGGCTATCAAGCCAGAGATAAACTCCAGTGGCTCTCATGCTGCCCCTGAACAGAATTTCTGGATCGAGAGGAAGGAGAGGCTATAACCTGGTAGCCACAGTACTGGCCAGAAGTGCAAACCTATGAACACAGCAGCTCCCATCTCGCACTAGCCCCGTGGCTACACACCTTCTGCTGTCAACCCAGCCTTGAAGCAGCAGTAGCTACAAGCAATATCGAAAGTCACAACAGGCTGTAGCTTGGGGACAGCTGTGCTGTCATCATCAGACCCGCTTGCAGCTCCAGGACCACACCACTTCTTTATAAAGAGCTTCATGGCTTTTACTCACCTTCTGGACTTGGTGAAATATAGTACACACCACGGCAATTGTACCTTTCCAGCATTTTTAAAAACAAGCTGTGAAGGGGTGAGGGCCAGGGCAAGAAAGGGTTTTGAGAGTTTTTGAACGTTTAAAAATTGCAGCAGTATCCACACGGAACTGACAGAAGACCTGCAAATGAAGGTTCTTCTTCTGATGAACATGCAGCAGCTCTGCAGGCTTTCTTTGAATCTTCTCCCCCTGTGCTGGTTTGCCCGCACGTAGCTGTGCTCTGGCAGGAGGGAGCAACAGGGACACTCTCTCCCTGTCCTCTCCCTCATCTCCTGGCTCGCTTTCCTCCTCTCTTTCCCGCTCGATTATGGCTCCCTGCTGGTGGCTGCCGTCAAGTGCCTCTGCCCACTCGCTGCCAGCTCGTCACTTGACTCCTAATCACGACTCAGGGGGACAGAGAGGAGCAACTTTTGCCAGCCTCCCGCCTCTCTGGCCCAGCTGCCCGGCCTGGCGTGCGGCCGGCGCGGCAGGAAACGGCACTAGAGCGGCAGCTGCCGCGGCTGCCGGCCCATGGGGCCCCAAAACAGGTCTTGTTTTAAAAGGTGAGATAAGAAGAAAAGCGAGATGGGAGGGAATTTATCATAGAATCATTAAGGTTGGAAGGGACCTTAAAGATCATCAAGTTCCAACCCCCCTGCCATGAGCAGGGAACCCTACCACTAGATCAGGTTGCACAAAACCTCGTCCAACCCGGCCTTAAAAACCTCCAGGGATGGGGCATCAACAACCTCTCTGGGCAACCCTTTCCAGTTCCTCACCACCCCTATAGTGAAGAATTTCTTCCTAATATCTAACCTCAATCTACCCTCTTTCGGTTTAAAACCATTACCCCTTGTCCTATCACTGCCCTCTCTGATGAAAAGCCCCTCCCCAGCTTTCCTGTAGTCCTCTTCAGGCACTGGAAGGTGCTATAAGGTCTCCCCAGAGCCTTCTCTTCTCCAAGCTGAACAGCCCCAACTCTCTCAGCCTATCTTCATAGCAGAGGTGCTTCAGCCCTCTGATCATCTTGGTGGCCCTTCTCTGGACTCTCTCCAACAGCTCCATGTCTTTCCTCGGCTGAGGGCACCAGAGCTGTACACAGTACTCCAGGTGGGGTCTCACCAGAGTAGAGTAGAGGGGCAGAATCACCTCCCTGGCCCTGCTGGCCACACTTCTTTTGATGCAGCCCAGGATGTGTTTGGCTCTCTGGGCTCCAGCTCACACTGGCAGCTCATATGAGCTTCTTATCTACTACCACCCCCAAGTCCTTCTCCTCAGGACTGCTTACAACCCACGTGACTTCTTAATTTATTTCAATTAATTTTAATCAATCTAAAAACTTAAGTACATATAGCACCTCCAGAAAATAATCTAGTCCCCATTGTCTGTGTTTGTCTGAGAAATCATCGACTTTTTGAAGACACTTAATTTCACAGTGGTTGCCTGAAAAGGAGGAAAGAGTAACAAGTTAGTGAACAATTACTCACTGAAAAATGCAAACTGTCAGGAAATAATTTAAAAATCTTATCCACAGATTTCCTCATAGTACTTGAAGCAGTGGCACAAATGCACTGGGGGAACCTATCCACCTTTTTTTGGGATGCAACCGTCCATGCCAATGATTTTCTGGGCACAGACACTGCAGGCATCTTAGAAAGCTGTAAACTTAAAAGAAGTGCAATACCAAAGCGTATCAGGAGGAATTTTTAAAATTAAATTCCCCCCCTAATTCCAAGTTTCACTAATTTGATGGGATTTAAATTGTACATTTAGAATTTTCCTTGCATGGCATGTTACTTTTCTTTGTTGGCTACAAAAGTACAGCAGAAATTGTAGAACTGGCATGCAAAGGACTTGGATTAAGACCAGGGTAGTTGGTGATGAGGTGCAGAGAAAGACAAAATGGTCTAACAGGACTAAGACTGGAGCTACAAGATCACTGAGTGCAGTATGAATCCTGGGCAAGTAAAGAGATGCCAAGGGGAGGAAAGAGACAGTATTCATCTCTTGGGTTTTCCTCTGTCTTTTGAAGAGCTGAGAATTTTCCTTGACAGCAAAATCCCCGTGGCTACATTTGGTATATATGGTATTTATTTCAGCCATTGTTTTTCCATCACTCTGTCCCTTAGATAGGAAGAAAATGACTCTCTGTCACTTGACACAGGGCAAGGTAAAAGCATATAAGCATGCTTATGTGTTTTGGGAAAAAGAACCAACAAGGTTTAGCTAAAATATTACTTACCAAACAAGCTTTTTATTTCCGATTCAGGAACATAAAATGGTGGGCCTGAAAGAAAATGGGTGAAGGTCATCAGAGGGAAGACACAGGAAGGAAACAAACATTTACACTGCAGCAGGAGAGCCAGCCCCATCACTCCCAGCACCTGGCCCACAATCGGGTCCCAGCGTGTCACACCATCTGCAGGAACCAGAAAGTACCACATCCAAGAACTCATGGCACCTTGGTGGGGCACCAGACAGCTTCAGGTGCTGCTGCTGCATGACCTCCAGGCTGCAGGTAGGATAGCCATATTGTCAGAAGTCATGAATATGCTGTGGATACAACCATTCTTGGTGCACTACGTGAATCTGGCCAACAATCTCTTTATGCTACAATGGCATAATTAAAGCTAAAAGCGGAATAATGTGAGAGGGAGACCAATTATTAAACTATCGTTGCTTAGGAAAACAGGACATTTTTTCAGGAATAATTATGCTGAAGAGCCCAAAAGCAGCAACAAATCTCTTTGTTTTATGAGTTAATAATTAATTTTAAAAAATCTTTTAAAATACCTCAGATTTTGGCATGTAATGAACGTTATAAAAGGAAAAAAATACTTCATGCTTTTCCAGAATTCATTCTCTTCCAAGCCTCTTCAGGCCATGGTAATGGCTGGGAGAGAGGCACAAGCTGGACAACACATTGGGTTGCAAGTATTGGTTAAACAGAGCAAAGTCAATGTTCTTGGGAGTGCTTCGAGCTCCCTAGGCTAGTGTTCACAACTTCCAGCTTCAGTGTCACAGCCACACTTCCACTTCTGTGTTAATACACCGTGTCTGTCCTCCATTTAGCACTACCATGTCTGAATGCTAGAGAGAAAGCAAATTTAGTTTCCAGCTTGGTCAACATCTAAAATTTGTAACACGTGGTCGTACTGGTGTGATCAGCTGACAAAACTAAGCTGACAGAACATCCGGGGAAGATACATTATCACATCTACGCACCATTTGTATTAATCAAAACATGAAGAGTGCAAAGTTCTCACCTTTGTGTTTGTTTGGATCATATGAAACCGTAACAAGGAGATAAGAAGAATTTTTCTCCATCAGGGTGACCATCAAACTGGCATAGCTAAACAAAGAAAGTTACACTTCATTGTTTTGGAACTCTACAAAGATTCAAGCATAGCATTCAAAGTATTCAACACAAGAGGTGACACTTCTCTGCAGAGACAATTTGAACTGAACGACACAGAAACTAAGCAAAGGTTAGCTTGAATTTCATCAGCATGAAATTCATGCTGCACCTGCAACACCTCAAATCAAGGCTACTGTTTACTCCTCATAAACAGCAGCCTTTTTGATTTTTTTTTTGCATATTAATCTCAAAACTAACAGACAAAACAGTATTCATCTGCCATGTTCTAGAATAAAGCACACAACACAGTACTGATCTTTTAAAATCATTGTGAGTTCAAGATTATGTATCTAATGAAAAAATCCTGGGGGTATGGTTGAACTACATTTGGGTTGGCTGTAGGCAAGAAAAAAAAAACCCTGAAAAAAAGGGAAGTGAGGGGAAAAAGAACAAAGAGAGGAAAAGCAGATGGGAAAAGAGGAAATAATAAAATTCAGATGAGACTTGCAGCTCTGCTTCTGTTGGGTTGCAACAAACCACACTTTTTCCCCCCAAGAGGCAGGGTGGCTTCCTGAAGGAAGTTCACAAGTCTAGAGCACAGCACTCTGCAACTGCAGCTGATGCTTGTGGTAGAGAAGAACTTGTGTAGATTACTCCTTTAAATGAAAGAGGACTCATCAACAAGTGGCAGGAGGAAAAACGTGTCACTGCATACATCAGAGAAAAGACAAAACAAGAGTTACTAACCGTTGTCTGTCGCACGGATTCACAGCTACTAGAGCTCCTCTGTCCCAAACCCCATCAAACTTGCCAACTATCGAGCTAAAGGGAGATGAGGAAAAGGCTTACAAATAATAAAAGGCACCTTTATTCAGAGACTTCTGTGAAGTCACAAAGATTCTCTAGCTAGCTGTGCAGATTCCCCACTACCTATTTGTCATGGTCAAGCACTTTCATCATCCCAAACAATATGACCCAGATCCAAAGAACACTCCTCTTGTACAGGGCCTTGCTGCGACAGCAAAGAGACGCTGGAACTGCTCAGCATTTCCCCATCATCAGGGGGTGCTGAGACAGGGTGGGGAGGAAGGAAAGCAGCTTAAAACACATTTGGGTTACAAGTCTGGGGACTCTTGAGGCAGCACTAACACACACTCAACACATCAATGATCTCAACCACATTCTGAAGTCCACACACCATTTCCAACACAGGCAAAGGAAGGTGCGTGGTTGTTTTAGTATCACTGAACTCGGCACACCCAGCAATTTCAAGACCTCAGTTCCCAGCTACATGCCCAGGACAGTTAGCTTCAGCTTGCAATTTGTTTAATATTAGAAAAGCTTAGTTACGCTGTTGCTTGCCCCAGTCTACCACTGCCACAGACGTGAATTTTGCTACTGGATATGCTGGCAAATGGATTCAGAGAGCACCCAAAATCTGCAAATGCCCAACACTATTGGAAAGTGCCTTTATAAATGGGTGGTAAGAGCAGTCAGGGTGACACTAGAAATGTGAAGATATTTGGGGAGGAAGGAAGAGCCTTGTTTCTGGTAATTATTACAACAGGAGTATAGAGAGTAAGGTAGTAATAACTCACTAATAGAATTGCATAATTCAAAAGAAAGTCTGAAATAGGTTTACTTAGTGAGAAAAATGGGGTTTGGAATTGTGCAATACCTTTCTGCCTACTGAGGGAGTGCCAGAGTCGAATTCCATTTGGCTGGGGTAGAGTTAGATTTCTTCACAGTAGCTTGTTTGGGGCTATGTTTTGGATTTGTGCTGAAAATAGTGTTGGTAACACAGTGATCTTTTAGTTACTGCTAAATAGTGCATTTACAGCATCAATGCCTTTTCTGCTCTTCACCTCACCAGTAAGTAGGTTGGGGGTGCACAAAAAAGTGGGGAGGGGACACAGCTGGGACAGCTGACCCAAGGGAAATTCCAAACCACATTGATATCATGCTCAGCAATAAAACTGGGGGAAGGTTGGCTGGGGGGCAGCTGCTCAGGGACTGGCTGGGCATTGGACAGGTCAGTTGGCAGTGGGCCATTGTTTTCACTTGCATCACTTGTTTTTCTTGGCTTTTTTTTCTCTCGTGTTTGGTTGTTTTGGTTTGTTGTTTTTTTTTTTTTTTTTTACTTTTTAAAAAAATATTTTTAATTATTAATCTGTTGTTATTTCAACCCACAAACTTCTTTCTCACTTTTGCCCTTCTGGTTGTCCCAGCCATCCCACTAGAGGGGGCAGTGGACAGGCGGCTGTGTGGTGCTTAGTTACCAGCTGTGTTTAAACAACTCCTCCCTGCCTGCTGTTCATTTCACTGCAATGCATTGCTAAGTCTCTGGAGAGTAACCTAGAAACTGATTCTGTATTTCCCACTCCACCGTGATGAGACAAGAGAACACTTAAATCCTGACTTCTTCTAAAGTTTGCCAAGACTAAGCATATAATTTAAATAACTAGCCTCTTGAATAAAAGATTTTAAAAAGAGACGGTTAAACATGCAATTGGCGTAAGAAGGACAAAGTAAAGCCTAGTGGGGCAGGTGACAAACTTGATCTTCTGAGTCTCGGAGGCTGTGCACCTTTCTGCATAGCTGAGTCTGCTGTGTGACCTCCTTAGGCAAGCTCCTGAAGTTTTCTGCACCTAGTTTTTTTTTCCCAACTTTAATCTGGTCTAACTGGAATGGTGGCAGTGGCTCCCTACAGGCATTTAATGTATTCTCTTCCCCACTGATTTCACCAGGGCCTGCAGACATCACAAGCTGCAGGCTGGCTCATGTTGTGGTCTCCCCCTAGTCCTGGTCTCCTGCTTGCCCAGATCTTAGGACCTGCAGAGCGTCTGGGTGTTCCCTGCCCATCTGCACCTCCAGTTTCTTTCTGAGGTGAACCAAGCCACATGGAAAATGTCAAAAAAGGCACACAGCTGTCTTTCATCCTGATGTGGAGTCAGGTGAGGCTAAGTTGTTAGGACGTGCTCCTTTTTTCAGTGCACCTCTGTATCAGTCTTTCAGCCCTACAGTATCTCCTGCTATGTGTTTATACGGTATGTAGCATGACAGAACACAATCCAGGTACTACTACATCTAAAAAAATTAACATGTAAGGCAGAAAGTCACATATCTGCAGAAATTCCACTGGAATTAAGCAGTAAAGTTGTGACTTTCTATCTCTGCAGATGTTTAGTAGCTTCAGTTAATGCAATCTTTTTTTTTTTAAGTCATGCAGCCATACCTGGATGAGGAGGTACAATGGTTGCGTAATGTAACTGTTTTACATACATCTTTACATACGTCCCAGAGTTCCCACGAAGAGCAGTAATTCCTGTTACTCTTTAACTAGTATGAGTCTTTGAAATGTCTCATTCTGGCAAAGGTCAGGAGCACATCTGAGTGCTCCTCTAATGAATGCTAGGCTAATGGAGATCAAAAGGATTTGTTAGCAGGCCAGCCTCAGCAAGACAGAAGTAAGTTTAATTTCCATAATTACTGGGCAATTAATCAAATTGTCTGTACACAGAAACCAGAAGAGTGTGTGCATTTTTCTAGGCACAGGTATCTGCTGACTGCTGGAGGGAATGCAGTTCATACTTTCACCACTACTGCACCCAGTAAGAACCATCCATCCAGAATGTGTATCTGCCTATTTATTTTGTGGTAAACAAACTGGAAACTGTCACTGGACCCATTACTGAAAATGTAATTAATTACCTATTTTTGGTTTATGGGTTAAGGGCTGGATGTGATGATCTTAAAGGTCGTTTACAAAGAAAATTATTCTATGATTATTTCACCATGTTATGATGGAAGTTACAGGTTTAACCACACTACTTGCTACAAAACTTAACACCAAATTTTTCAAAAATTGCTGACAAGAACCTTAAGCAATCCCTGGGCAACTTGCCAGCTCACAGAAAGAAGGATTTATAGGGCTCCACACAGCAGGTAGCTACACTGCAGGGGCAAGGTGGGGAAGAAACCAGGCAGCATCTACAAAGTCACATTCATATGTTCTGAGGCACTCACTTTGCAGCACTAGTTACATATATACTATTCAAACCCACTGGAGTCAGTTGCACCAGCAGAAGTCTAAGCAACAGTCTATTGTCTAAAGCAATTTGGACTTTGGATTCTAGTACTGACTATTCTTTTTTTCCAGCTTATGCAGATTTAAAAGAAAAAAAAAAAAGGATCATATAGTAAAAACCACGTTCTGGTGTCCTAAACTATCTCTTATGCCTGTATATATAATTAGATCTGAAAAAAACATCCAAGTAAAGATTAAGACTTGACCTCCTCCTTCTTATTGAACAGCCATGGAATCCTTGTTCCTGTCAGTTGTTTGTAAGAAAAGCAAACCAACATACAAAACTTTACCAACAACCTTATCATCTAGGGAAAATCATGTCTGATTAAGAACTGCAAGAGGAGGAACTATAGTGCAGGACTCTGGGCACCTTCAGCTTCCGACAAGATACATTACAAAACCAGAAACAACACTGCTTTCTTGCATGCTCTCCACGCTCCAGCACCAGAATAGGTCTGAGGTCATTTTAGGACAGACTTAAATGTGACTGCTGCCAACACCCCTAGAAGACTTCTGAGAACAAGTAAATGCACCAGATGCATGACTGTCCAAAGCAGAGACTTCTATGTTAGAGGCTGGAGAGAGTCCTAAGTCCTCCTGTAGCCTCTGAACAACTTGGTAATTTTCAAAATTCCCCCACCAGCTGAGACTGGACCAGAAGGTCAGGTGCAAAGCCACTGCAAAATCCAAGTAGTAGTGCTTGAGGCCACAGAGCACAACGTGTTGAAACATTTTTCAGGAGTCAGTAGTACAGACTATATTGAAGAATTCTGCATTTTCTGTTGTGTCTTTCAACTAAGAAATAAGAACGTTTTAGTATTAAAACTCCTTCAGAAGACATTAGTAAGTCAAGCCATGTTTGCCAAGTCAGGGTTTGAGAAAATATTACAGTTACATACCCTGGAGTGAAGTACTGTACTTGAACTCCATCATTAAAAGTATATTATAATCAATGGGTACAGCTTACCTATGCATATGTTAAACAATACGTTGGGGAAAAATATATTTAGTACTTAGTTAAAGGAAAAGCTGACTAAGGAGACACCTCTGGGTATATTCTCTTTACTTTTACTAAGCTACTCTAAGTAAGGGACTGTGCTAGAATTTTGCTTCATAGAGTCCATCAAAAATGTTAATTCATTTTTAGTGTAAAGCAAACATGTTTTTTTATAACTTTCACAGAATGGTTTAGAACCAGAAGCCCATTTAAAGATATTTAGTTGGCATCTTGATCTAATGGTCAACAACAGGGCTAGTTTTTGCTGGAGATTGGCTATTTACACTTGTCACATAGGTTAATAAGAGTTTTCTTGAGAGGACCTGTTCCAAGTCTTTATGGCTGATTCAAATAAGATAATCTGACAGTATTATGAAAGTATTAATACATGTTTGATCATAGCGAATTGTAAAACACCATGTATTCCTACCTGGACAAGTTGTAAATACTGCAGCAGTACAGTGAAATGTTCCCAGAGGTACTCTACAATAAAAAGCAAAGGAAACAACACTTATCAGCAAACCGTCGTTAAATATGCACTTCTAAGTGTGTAATTATAATTTATACCTTAAAATACATGCATATCCTATTTTTAAATATACATTCAGGTGCCACGGGAAAAATATGTGAGAAACATTTTTAGTTTCAATTTGCTGGGTTAACTCTCCCGATCCCCTCCAGAGGGGTTCTGATCTCTCAAGGCATGCAACTGTTCAGTTTTAAAATACATTTACTTTACATGCAGGTGCTTCAATGTCCTAAGAAAAGAAGGTCAAAGTAATAAGCTCAGAAGAATGTCTCAGTCCAAAATTACAACTCAGACCTTCCTTTCAGACCTTTTCAGGAGAAGGGAAATGATTACCAGGAAGACAGAGGTATAAAAGCAGGATGACTTGTTTGCTCAGTTATGCCTGCCTGCATTGCATGATTAACCACACCAGATCATTCAACAATGCAAGGAAAACATGCCTGCCACTTTTTTGCTCCCGGAATCTCTGGGACTGGCTCCTCACGACACGGGAGCCCATGTTCTGCAAAAAACTCCTTCAGCGCCTGCTCGCTGACTTCCACACCGACAACGCTGTGTCCCATGTCTGCCAGCCTGCACACAGCAGAGAGAGAGGCATTTATTCATTAGGGAAACCCCGGCTTTAGGATGCACTGGTATGCCTAATCCTGACTTTCTGGAATGTTCACATTTTACTGAACAGCTCCCCTCCGCTATCTGAGCTTGAATTAGCACCACCCTGGCATACAGCCGACGAGGCCTTACAGGCTTTATTTAGAGTCAGTGGATTATTCCTTTATTTCGATG